>NW_024080752.1:1291125-1737764 GCF_003009895.1 Hyaena hyaena
GGAAGAATAAATGTAGTTAAGATGTCATTACTACCCAAAGCTATCTACACATTCAATGCAATTCCAATCAAAATTGCACGAGCATACTTCTCAAAGTTAGAGCAAACTATCCTAAAATTTGTATGGAACCACAAAAGACCCCGAATAGCCAAAGTAATCCTGAAAAATAAAACCAAAACGGGAGGTATCACCATCCCCGACTTTAGCCTCTACTACAAAGCTGTCGTCATCAAGACAGTATGGTATTGGCACAAAAACAGACCCATAGACCAATGGAACAGATTGAGAACTCAGAAGTGGACCCAAAAGTATACAGCCAACTGATATTTGACAAAGCAGGAAAGAATATCCAATGGAAAAAAGACAGCCTCTTTAACAGATGGTGTTGGGAGAACTGGACAGCAACATGCAGAAGAATGAAACCAGAACAATTTCTCACACCATACACAAAAATAAACTCAAAATGGATAAAGGACCTGAATGTGAGACAGGAAACCATCAAAACCCTAGAGGAGAAAGCAGGAAACAACCTCTTTGACCTCCACCACAGCAACTTCTTCCTTGACACATCCCCCAAAGCAAGGGAATCAAGAGCAAAAATAAACGATTGGGACCTCATCAAGATTAAAAGCTTCTGCATGGCAAAGGAGACATTTCTTTAAATGATTTGGAGTCTTCCTGTCTATAAACATGGCATAGTTTTTGTTTCATTTATGTCTTCTTTAATGTATTTTAATAAACTTAAAAAGTTTTCTTTATAAAAGTCTAGGTTTATTCCTTGGTTCTACCTATTATGTCATTTAACCTATTAATGTTTTAATATTAAGGCACCCTTGGATTTCTGGGATAAAGTCATCTTGTTCATGATGGATTATCTTTTGTGAGCACTGCTAGATTTGGCTTCACAATATCAAGATTCTTCTATCCATGTTTCTGAGTGGGATGCCTTTCTCAGCTGGTTTGGGTCATGGTTGTAACATTAGATTGGGTGTGTGGTTATACATTGAACTGAGTTGGGCATTGTTCCTGCTACTTTTGTTCTCTGTAAGAGTTTATATAAGATTGGACTGGTGTTTTCCGTGAAAGGTTGATAGAATCTTTCAACAAGATCTTCTGGAGGAAGATATTTTTTTGGAGGTTTTTTTTTTTTTTTTTTTTGTAACAAGATTTTTAACTCTTGTCAAAAATTAGAAGTACTGATCCAGTTTCTTTAATGGTTATAAGAATTTTTCAGAATTTTTATGTCTTCCTATATTAGTTTAGGCAAGTTGTTTCTGGTTCTAGCTTTCAAATCCCTCTTGTTCTGATATATAAAACTGTCCCTTTTTTGATTGCCAGCTTAATTATGAATTTAATTTGAAAAATTAATCTAAATTGGAAATGCTTATATAGTAGGAGGACTTCATACTAGTTGAGAGCTTCCAGCTTGCCAGAACCAGAACTCCAGATAGGTGCCTCTGCGACTTAGTAGATATTGTCATGTAGCTTTTAAAAGCTTTTATTTTATTTTATTTTATTTTTTAATTTTTATTTTTATTGCCAACACTCTTTGAGATTTTCTTTTATTTGATAATTTCACCAGTACTTAGAATTGTCCAGTTCTTTAATTTTTGCTAATCTCATGCCTATGAAATTGTAGTTTTAAATTGAATTTCTCTGCTTAGTGGTAGCATTGAGCATATTTCCCTAGGTTTGTTGGCCCTTTGAGTTTTATCTCCTGAAAATTTTTGATCATTTTTTGAGTGTTTGTATTTTTATAACTCATAGTCATTTTAATATATTCTAGATGATAATACTTTGTCACTTATATGTATTCAAATATATTTTTCCATTTTATACCTATCATCTATTTAATTTTTAAGGTAGCTTTCAAGGCAGAGAAAATTTTAATGTTGACATATAGAATTTACTGGTCCTTTTTTTCTTTGTGATTTATAATTTGGTATCTTGCTTAAGAGATCTTTTGCTCTCTCAAGGTTATGAAAATATTGTTTCAAAAGTGTCAAAGTTTGTTTTTCCAAATTAGATCTTCAATCTGTAACTGATTTTGGTACATGGTATAAAAGATAGAGATCTAACTTGATTTTTTCCCACAGGGTTAAAATGGGCCTGTTTCCAGGCTTTCTTTGTTGTCCCCTTGTTATATTTGTCTATTCTGGCAGCACTACCGCAATGATGTGGTTCTCATGGCTGCATCGTAAGTCTTGATGGCTGTGAAGGTAAGTCCCTCTTCCTCAGTTCTTCAGAAATGTCTTGTCTTCTTAGCTCTTATCTTCCATATGAATTTTTAAGATAAGTCTGCCATGTCCTTTGAAGAATCCTATAGGGATTTTGGTTGGAATTTCAATGAGTTTATTTTACTTTGGTGAAGGAAATGATATTTTCATTATTTTGCACCTTCCCATCAATAAACATGGTAAGTATCTGCTTTTATTTGCATCTTCTTTTGTATCTTTCAGTAGAATTTTATAGTTTTTCCATGTAAAGCAGGATCCCTTTTTCTTAATTTTATTCCTCAATATTTAAGGTCATCTTTTCCACAATTGTATTTTCTGATTGGCTGATATTTACGTATTGATCTTCTCTTATAACTTTGAAGTTTGGATACTTCCAATGTAGACATTTGTATTGCCTGTAAACATTTTAGTGTTGCCTATCATCAATAAACAACAGTTTATTTCTTTTCAGTCTTCTTTTTCCTTTTTCCTTTTTTTTTTTTCTTACTGCACTGGCTAGGGACTCCAGAACAAAATTAAATAGAAGCTTAATAGAAGACTTCCTTTTCTTATTCTTACCCTCAAAGGAAATGCTTCTAATGCTTCACCATTAATTGTGAAGTTTGTTCTGTATTGTAGGTAGATACACGTAACACCAATATTGAAATTCTGGTTGAAGAAGGAGAAATAAATATACAGAAAATTCATTCTAAGCCAAAAATTAGCTTTTATTATTAGCTTTTATTATTTGGATTATGGCTAAATCGTCAGAAAACTTCCAGGAAGATTGAATATTTGGAAACAGCCCCAATGTCTATGGAAAAAAAAAAAAACTCACAAAGAACCCTAACTATAAAATGTCAAATAAGTATTAATTCAAGTTGATTCATTCCTGAGATCTAGAGGAAACTCTAGTGAAGATCACAAAAAAAAATCATGGAGAAAATTCTGAAAATTGTATAGGACTTACTTCAGAGCATTTTATAACAGTTTTGGAGGTGTTTTATGACCCAGGATTTCTTAGGGCTGGAGAAATTGAAAATAACTAGGGATAGTTTAAAAATTGCCCTTATGAGAAAGAAGTGGGATGGCTTTTGAATCTCTCTGTATTTTTGGTAGTACTTTTTTTGTTTATTTGCACTTTTACAGAGGCTTTGGTCATTCTGTAAAATAATTAAGAGATCATCACTTAGCCTTTTTTCCTGCTTGGATCATTTTCTGCCCATTATTTTAGGTATATACTGTTCTATCTTTTGGTAATCTCTGACTTGTCAAAATCATTTTCCTGGTTCCTTATGTAGGCCTATCTTTTACCTCTTTAATTTAGCCTTTCCCAAACTGCTGAATTGCTGAGAAAGAGGGATTCCATGGTCAAACAAGTTTGGGAAATACAGTGTTAAGCCAAGCTCAATAGCTTACCTTACCACTAAAGCTCTTCTAGAGCCTTCAGTATTCTAATGTGCTTGTGAATCTCCAAAAGGGAAATACAGCTTGTAGTATTTCCCCAGTTAGTCAGTTAACTTTTTCCAAAGAACACCTAATGACACCTCATATAACCCAGTTCTTTAATCTTCAAATAAAAACTTCCAGTGCTTGGGGCACCTGGGTGTCTCATTCACTCAAGCGTCCGACTTCCGCTTAGGTCACGGTCTCATGGTTCTTGAGTTTGAGCTCCACATCGGGCTCTGTGCTGACATCTCAGATTCTGTGTCTCCGTCTCTCTCTGCCCGTCCCCATTCACACTCTGTCTCTCTCCCTCAAAAATAAACATTAAAAAAAAAAAAAAAAAACCTTCCAGTGCTTGTAAACTTTTCCTTAGTGGAAGACACATTATGTGCTCTCTCACTACTAGATTGTAAATTCTTTGAAGACAATTTTTTTTTCTTGAAGTATTATTTGATCTCATTATATACCGAAATTCTGCCATTCTTCCTCTCTTATAGTTCCTGGGATGGGCACACTGGATATTACTCAAAAGTTCATGTATGGCACAATCTTGCTAAAGAATCCAATTTAGCTTTCAGGGTCTTTTTATTATACCTCCATCTAACTACTTGTGATGCTTTACTCAAGGCTCTAAGATGGGTGCTGCTGGTGCTAAAAAGATTAGTAAGATGTAGTTACACCTCACTGGAACATGTGTACAGATAAATACATGACACAAAACACAAGTTAAATGCTAAACAAGAGGTACAAACTCCCTTGGGATTCAATGGAGAAACAATAACAACTGGACAGTTAGGGGAGGGAAACACATGGGAAGAATCAGAAAAGATTTCTGGGAGGATGTATCATTTGGGATAGGCCTTAAATTTTTTAAAAATATAGACAGCTTTAGAAGAGTGGCATTACAGGTGCGGCATATAGGATATGGAAACAGGAAGGTAGGAAAGAGGGGCAAGTTCAAGTGGCTCTGTCTGGCAGGATATATATAGGATAAGTTGTAGATGGGATATAGCCAGAGCATGGATTATAAAAATGGAAACAATACTTTGGGTGCCAATGTGGGTTATGCTAATGCTGTTGTCCACAGGGAGCTATGGAAGAATTTTTGAGTGGGAAGGTGATGTTAGGATCACTTGCTCCTCTCCTCTCCTTTGTGGTGTCTCCTAAGCTCTGGTTCCTTTGCCTCTGACCAGCGCAGCAACATACAGAAACTTCAGCCAATGAATTAAACTTCGCATCTCCTGACCTGTGTATATGATACCTCCTCTTGTAGAGCTGTCCAGAGTACAACAGAAATCGTGGCATCAGACTCTAGTTAAATGCATATCCACTCTATGTAGAATACTGTCAGAAGTCAGAATATTGGGGAATGAGTGTTCAGATGAAGAATACAGATAAGAGGTCATTGGTGGATTTAATGATAATACTTTGGGGAGTTATGATTTCAGCCTGTTAAAGAGGAAACTGCTAAGAAAAAAGATGGGTGCAGATAGTAAATTTTAAGTAGTGAGCCAGGAGAATTGACTATCACTAGTCACGTGTTCCAGGCAGTTCAGGGCTAAAACTGGCACAGGTGCTCAGGGAAGAAACCCAAACAACTGGAGTGTTGGTTTGTAGTCACCCACCTGGTGCAAAGTTGAAAGGTCTGTCCCTTCTGATGTAATGTCGAAAGGCCTGGACCCTCCAAGCTGTTGAGATGGGCCTGGAGAAACTGTGTGTGTTTAATGGCCTTAATGTTTTCTGTGACGTGGACTTTGAGGTCATCAGAGTAGTCGGGTGGGGGGAGGGAAGTACCCCTCAGATTGGAGGTTTGAGAAAGCTGGCGTGTGCTGGGAAATCAATCAATCAATCAATCAATACCGGAAGCAGAGCACCGCTTTGTGTTTTGCATTGGTCGGGACAGGGCTCTCACTAGGCTCTGTGGACTCGGCGCAGGGTTCCACCCGGGGCCCGGGACTCTTGGGGGTGGGCCCCTCTCGGCCCCCGCGGCAGCGGGCCTCTGTGCGCCTCGCCTCCTCGCACCGCAGGGCCTGCCCGGCACCGGCGAGCAGGGTGCAGCCGCGGCGGGGTGCCGGGCAGCTGTGGGAGCTCGTCTCGCTCTTCCGCTCGCAGGTTGCCCGGGGAAGGCGAGACGCGCAGGAGGGGGGCGCCCGCCATGCCCCGACCGCAGCTCCCCGCCGCTGCCTCAAGTCCTCTGCCCCCGCGGAACCTCCTGCCGCAGCCCCTGTGAGGACTCAGAAGAGGCGGCGGCGGAAAAGGCGCCGCCCCCTTGGCGAGCTTCGCGACCTGGCGGCCTCCGCAGGACCCATGGCGGATTCCTCGCCCGCGCTGTCCCTGCGGGAAGGCGGCCCCCGAGCTCCCCGGCCCTCGGCTCCCTCGCCGCCGGCACGCTCGCGCTCGGGCTCGGAATCCGAGGAGGCCGAGCTGTCGCTGAGCCTGGCCCGCACCAAGACCCGCTCGTACGGCAGCACTGCCAGCGTGCGGGCGCCGCTGGGCGCCGGCGTCATCGAGCGCCATGTGGAGCACCGGGTCCGCGCCGGCGACACGCTGCAGGGCATCGCGCTCAAGTACGGAGTCACGGTGAGCAGGGCGTGCCGCGGCGGCGGGGGCTGGTGGGCTCGGGGCGGGGCGCGGAGTACGGGGGTCGGGCCACAGCCTTGTGTCCCCAGCCGCTCGCCCAGCGAACGGCCGCAGCGGTCGCCAAAGATGGTTCTGTCGCCAGAAGGGCAGGCCGCCGAGGCTCCCTCCCCAGGTAGGTGCATCGAGTTCCCGGTGTCCTGGCCAGACACCGCCCAGATGCCAAAGAGGACCTGGGAGCTACGTTCACCCGAGATTTTCAGGCCAGATCACACCACTCAAAGCTGAACTGAGGTGTTGACTTCTGCAGAGAATTTTGTTTTCTCTGTAAACAAGCGCTGTGATGAGTCAGGGATGGTACGATTGTTTCCACAGGCTGGTTCTGGTTCTATCGATTATGCTTCTTTATTTAGAAGTGAAATTACACCCCTGGGCTCACTGGCAACTGTGAATGTGACACCTGTCGCTAAGCAGCAACCCAGAACTGGGGTCTAGGTGAGCTGGAGAGCTGTGTTTATTATAAATTTATAAGTGTGTATGTCCTGGACGTATTGCATTACACTTCTGGGAAGAACATGGAAACCTAAGGGAACATATTGTCTCATTAAAATTACTTATAATTAACTCTGAGCTATGTGATGGCCTTTTTGCATCTGAGTTCTGTATCAGTTTTCAGTGTTCTTTCCCGAAACACCTAAGACAGCAATGGCAAGAAAGGCGATCTTCTCTGTACCTTTCTCTTAAAGTGAAACTCTTCCTGGTCCTTCACAGAATGACAGAGTCAGAGTAATTATTTTGCACATTCGAGTTGGTACTATATGTTTCCCTAGCAGGCCTTATCATTTAAATATTTTGAGACAGGAATCTTGCTGTGCAGCATATACGGATATCATCATGCTATGGATAGTCCTTTGCTGTCCTCCTAGGAGTCTGCAAATGTGAACTACAATTCTCACGTACCTCAATAAGGCCTGGTTTGGGTTAGAGCCAGACAGGACCAGGGTTGGGGAATATCAGCAACTACCTTCTGCCGAATGTCTGCTGTGTGCCAGGCATTATTACATTCGTCCTGTTCCATCTTGTTCTTACTCAGTTTGATTTCCCTAAAGAGCCTTGGAGGTAGGTATAATTAACCTGTTTACAGATGGGAAGATGGATGAAAGGTAAGGGTATTGTCTAAGCATGCTTATTCATTGAGAGCAGCTTGAATTAGCACAGTGATAAAATGTTTGCTTTTATCTAGATACCACTTCTGATTTCCACCCTTATTTCTTTCCTAGACTTATCACTAGCTCTCTTAGCATCTTAGCATCAGAAGAAGGAAGACCTCTTCTGTTTGGTTTCTAAGCATCATACCCACTGGGCCAGGGTCGCTGTACCAAGAATCCATGATATGTAGAGAAGTGTTATTTCCCTGGTCCCTGCTCAGAACAGACTCTCTGCAGCCCAGTGCTCTCCACGGCTGCACTTGAGTTACTTACGGCTCTGAAACATCTGCTCCTTGCAGTTCTTTACTTTTGATCAAATGCTTTCTAATCTATGCTTTTGCTTAATATAGATCCTGTTCCTCATAACCTTATTACCCCTTTTGGGTAAAATATAAACCAGATTCTTCACTACTTTCATAAAGACTTGATTTTCAGATGTTAAGTTCAAGTATAATGAATTGGGAACTGTAATCTATACCCTCAAAGAGTCTGTCTCAACTGCAACACTATTAATATTATGGACCCTGTAATTCTTTGTTGTGTGGGTTGTGCTGTGCATTGTAGGATGTTTAACAGCATCTCTGAGCTCTGCCTATTAGATGCCAGTAAGACCCCCAACCTCCATCCAGACATTGCCAAATATTCCCTAGGAAGAAACTCACAATTCATTGAGGACTACTGGTTTATTACATGTATATCATTTACATTGGGCCCTGAACTATAGTTGATGAAATTTGTAGAGACTCTTCCAATTGGTTATGTAGAACCAGTGAAAGTGATAATTCTTACTTTAACAGTGAAGCGATATTATTGCTTTAATTCATGTATACAGATATTAATCGGATTTACTGATTGTAAATTGAGATTTTAGGTGGAAACTAAAAAGGCAGAAAAGTTTTTTTCTTTCTGCAACTGAACAGAAAGAAGTTGAATGAGTTAAGTTTCAAATATTGACTGCCTAGGTTATAAACATATTTAAATTATTGTTTAAAGGAATAGGTGATGATATGTTGGAGACTTAGAGACCCAGGGCAGTGCACCTGGAAATTAAGAGTCAGTCCAGGCAAACATTTAGCTTTAATATCCCATGTCTGGTAATAGCCGAGCATGGCTCTGCTGTGTTACTTGTAGGAACAGGAACTCTCAGGGAAGCCTGTCTGCTGATGACAGCTCTCCAGTCTCCCTGCTGGGATCCAGGCAGGACTTCAGTCCCTCAGAGGGAGAGACCGATAAGAGCCAGTAGTATTTGAGGCACCAGCATGTTCCCAGAACAGAGACTCTGACAAGGGGTGAAGATGGAGATCCGGTTGTCGACCATCAGTTTTCAGGGAAACACAGCAGAAACTGGTTTTCTGAAGTGATGCTCGATGGCTGGCAGCAGGGTATATCCCAAGATGTGGGAATAAACATGTTCCTCAAACTTGCCTGGATAGGGGAATGCCCTGAGGCAAACTGGAAATAAAGAATCCTAACTGACCTTGAGCCTATTGGATCAGAATATGCAGAAAAGGAGCCCAGGAATCTTCATGTTTTACAAGCATGGCCTCTTGGCTTGTTCCCAAAGCACTGTCCTTCCTGGGGTCTCTGCACTTGCTGTTTCATCTATATGGAACACTCTATTCCTGATTGCTGTGTGGAATGTTCGCTTCATGGGTGTATGACCTGGTAGTCACATGAGACCCCATGCTCAGAAGAGGCTTGCACTTGGTGTAGTGCTCTACTATTGCCATCTTGAAATTTTTAATACTCTGTGAACAGGGGCCCCACATTTGCACTTTTCACTGGACCCTGCAAATTACGCAGTTGGTCTTGGCTATGTAACTTGCTCCCTCACTGCCTTCAGGTTCTTGCTTACATGTCTCCTCCATGAAGCCTTCCTGACTACTTTCTGTCAAAGGACAGCCCTCCTCCACACCCCCTTTCCCCTTCCCTGTCTTGTTTTCCCAACAGTATTTATTGTTCATCTCCTTTTCTTTTCTCTTTTTTTCCAGCTTCTATCTTTTTGGTGATAGATTAGTGAATAAATAGAAACCCATGCCCTCATGGAGATTATATCTTAGTCAGTAGAGACAATAAGTAAACAAATGAAATATGGTATATGTCAGGGATTGATAAGCAAAATGAAGGAAAATTAAGCAGGGAAAGGAGATAAGGAAGGCTAGTGGAGGTGGCTATAATTTAAAATGGTATAGCCACAAAGAACTCACTGAGAAGGAGGTAAGTTTGTGTGTGTGGTGGGGGGGAGGGTTGCAGATATCTGTGAAGAACATTCTAGGCAGTAGGAGCAGCCGGTGGTGCAAAGGCCCTGAGGTGGAAGTATAATTGGCAAGTTCCAGGAGTAGCGTAACTGGTGCTTAGAATGCAGTGGCATGTATTTGGACCTTGAAGGCCATTGTAGGGCTTTGGCTCTTTTTCTGAGTGAGTTGGGCAGCATTGGAGGAGTTCAAGTAGAAGAGTGACATGATCTGACTTAGGCCCTAGGAGGATCACTCTGGATGCTGCTTTGAGAACAGGCTGTTGTGGGCGAGTGCCAAGGCACAGAAACCAGACAGGTTGATAGCTTGGTAATAAATGCAGGTGAGAGGATGGCAGCTTGGACCAGAGCAGCAGAAAAGCAGGTGGTGGGAAGTAGCTGGATTCTAGATGATTTGTTGATATGCTATATGCTTTCTGCTTATTTGTTTTCTGTTTCATTTGGGTATCCCTGCCCTACAGATGGGCCCATTCTTCTCCTTAGGAAAGAAGAATGTGAATGTTCAAGAATCTGGCCACGTCGGAAGCCTGATGGACCCCAGTTCTTCTGCCAGGGCCTTAGAAAATATCTTAAGGACCCTTCCCACCATCCTTTTTCAAGTCAACATTATTAATAATGGCATTTATTATTTTTTAGCTGTTTTTTTGAATGCTTATTTATTTGAGAGGGAGAGAGAGAGAGCCGGGGAGGGGGCAGAGAGAGAGAGGAGACAGAGAATCCCAAACAGACTTCACGCCATCAGCACAGAGCTGATGCAGGGCTTGATCCCACAAAAGGTGAGATCATGACCTGAGCCAAAATCAAGAGTCACCTTACTGACTGAGCCACACAGGTGCCCCCCACTTTTTTTTTTACCTGTTTTTATTGAGCCTGGTTTATTTGAGTCCTTTTGCCTCATGCTCAGGCTACAAAATGATACATGCTGTCCTCTTTTTATTCATGGTGACTTTATCCACTACTGCTTTCCACTAGCCTGTAGCTACTTGAGAAGCCAGGTTGCTTGTCCGACTCATCTCTGGACATTCTGTGTCTAGCCTGAGGCCGGCGCATGGCAGGCTCTCCACATAATATGGACCTGACCCACAGGCCTGACTGGTGTGAAATCAGGAGGCCCTGGAGTTGAGCAGACCCTGAAAGGTGGAGGCCAGGGGAGGGTTTGAGTGACTTGTTTTGCAGTGTGGTTTGAGGCTCACTGTCCGGCCTACAGAGAGGTTGCTGCTAGGGGGATGGTGCTGGTTTTCTCCCCTTCCACCAGCAGGGTGTCTTTAGTTCGAATTAAACATAAGGTTATATTTGAGCATCTCTACCAAAGACGCCTTTGAGGAAGTGGTCTGGAGACTGAAACTATTTGGGCTGAGTTGAGAAACGGTTAAAGGCAGTTCAGATCTCAGACATGAATTTGCTTGGGCTGGAATTTCCCTGGCTGTACTTATCTCTACTGAGACATTAAGGCCCTTTCCCTAACCCCGTATTCTAGATTTAGCTATGGCATTTGTGGCCGTGCTGGCTCCTCTCAGTTGGACGGAAGCTTCTGGAGGAAACTCACTGACGCTAGCCAGCCACTGTGAGCTTGAAACCCTGGAAAAACATCCAGAAAACAGTATAAAGACTAAAAGTGGGCAGGTAACAGGGAGGGGAACTATTATTTGCATGAACTTTTTCTTTGTCTCTTTGCTTCCCCTTGGCAACTCACCTGTCCTCTCTCCTCCAGTGCCCTCGATCACTTCCTGTCTGGTTTTATTCTCACGGTCTTCTCGCTTTCTTCCAGTGAGCTGCTAATGTACAGTGGCTTCTTAGCACTTCCCCTACCAGAAGTCACCTTGCTGAGAAAAGGTGAAATATGATTGTTATTTTAGGGGCAACAAGTGTTATGAGTTAGAAATATAAGTATAGGTAAATCTTTTGTGTTTATAACTTTAGCCCCTGTTGCTGGTGGAGATGGTTGATCCTTGCTGATCACAGGGAGGAGAACCATCAATAAATAGTGCTGCCGGTAGTGAAAAGTATGGTAAAATAGTCTTTAGTAACTAAGCTTGGGGTTTAATAGAGTCTCATGTATTCTTTGTTAAAAATCAGCTTTATTGAAGTATAATTTACATACCACAAAATTCACCCATTTTAAGTGTGTAATTCAAGGACCATCAGTCAATTTACAAAATTGTGCAACCATCACCACAATCCAATTTTAGAACCGTGCCATCACCCTAAAAAGATCCCTGCCCCTTCCTGTTGCCTTCTCTAGCCCTAGGCAACCACGAATATATTTCTCTAATCTATAGATTTGCCTTTTCTGGGCATTTCATATAAATGGAGCCTCCTGTGTTCTTCTGAAATAGCATGGAAAGGAAGGAAATCCTTTTCCCTATTATTAGCATATGGCAGTGGAGGAGTCTGATTGCCCCCAGCACCTAGAACCTAAGACAGTGAGACAGTGGGCTGATCAGTCAATGTAGCACTTACTAGAAAATGATCTGGAGAGAGTCCTTTAATATTTAAGTCTTTTCTCTTCTGTAAAATAATAATAATCAAATTAAAGTTGTGTGTATGTATGCATATATTCTGTAAACCACACAGAGCCATGGAAATGTTAGTTATTAATGTATCCTGAAATGTTTTTGGAAGGGTTTGCCTTTTTTAAGTAGTGGAGAGAAAGAAACAGAAACAAACCGTGAAATCATGACCTGAGCCAAAGTCAGGAGCTTAACTGACTGAGCCACCCAGATGCCCCTACAGGGCAATTGTTTTTATTTTATTTATTATTATTATTATTATTATTATTGTTATTATTACATTTTAAATGTTTATTTTTTTAGAGAGACAGAGTATGAGAGGGAAAGGGGCAGAAGGAGAGGGAGACACAGAATCTGGAGCAGGCTCCAGGCTCTGAACTAGCTGTCAGCACAGAGCCCGAGGTATGGAGCTCATACTCAGGAACTGTGAGATCAAGCCCTGAGCGGAAGTCAGACACTTAGCTGACTGAGCCACCCAGATGCACCAGGGCAATCATTTTAAAGAAGTTGTTTTTAAGTTATCAGTGGCACTTGTTCTACCTAATGTCACCATGGTTGTGATCTTGTGGCCACCTTGTTAGCTCATACTTAATTCTTCTGTAATCTTTTTCTTAGTGACCAGTCAGTTTCATTGAGTGATGCTATTCCATCCTGAGTGGGAGACATTTTTGAAATGACAGTATTTCATAAAAACTGAGTGTTAGGAAATGTTGAACAGAGCCCAGTTGGGAAAGCGCTAGTTTTCCAGCTCTTCTTTGGGTTGGATCATGACTTTACTTAGCTTTATGTGAGGTGACATTACCAGAACATTAGACCCACCTATGTTCAGATAAAAGTATAAAACATCATTTCACTGTTTGGGATTATCCCCAGTCTCTTGTCTGTGCTGTTGCTGTTTCTGCCATGAGTAGGCTTCCTGTTTCCACTAATGCCTCTTTCTTGCCAGTGCATTTTCCGCAAAGCTGCTGGAGTGGCCTTTAACTGTAATCGGATCGTGTCACTCCTTCTCTTCACCCTCCAGTGGCTTCTCATCACATTTAAAGTAAAATCCAGGGGTGCCTGGGTGGCTCAGTTAGTTGAGCACCTGACTTCGGCTCTGGTTATGATCTCACGGTTGACGAGTTCAAGCCCCGTGTCAGGCTGTGTGCTGACAGCTCAGAGCCTGGAGCCTGCTTCAGATTTTGTCTCTTTCTCTCTGCCCCTCCCCCACTCATGCTGTCTCTCTCTGTCTCAAAAATAAATAAACATTAAAAATTTTTTTTAAGTAAAATCCAAATGTTATCCCTTGACGTGTAAGGCCCTGTGTAGCATGGAGTTTTGGTCATTGCTCCCTGTATGTCAGCCACACTGTTTTTTACCTGTGCTGGGGCACTGCAGCTGCTTTTTCTCCCTGGAATGCTTTCCCCTCCCCCAGCTTTTTGCATGGCTGGTTTATTCCTTAACTTTACTACAGGTACAGAGTTTGCAGCCTGTGCAGTTGGTTCAAGCCACTACTTGTAGAGGAGAACAAGTTAAGATCAAGTTTATTACCTTTGGGAAAAAAACATAAAGCTCACACACCCCAGGGCACTGACAACATAAAATGTTAATTATCTGAGCTTGTTTGTATGAAATTTTTTAATATATTTTTAGTTTGTAGGAGACATATTTTTTATTGTGAGAAATTCCTACCTCCTTCCTTCTCATTGGCTAAATACATGTTAGGATCTGCCCTTACCTGTTACTTTCTAGTTTTAACCAAATGTAATAAATAATATGATAGCAGCTATTATTATTATTATTATTTTTGAAGGCTTTCTGGGGGCTATGTATTGTTCTAAGTACTTTACGTGAGTTGATTTGTGTAATCCTCATAATGATTTTATTGTGTGACAGGTACTATTATTTTCCTTACTTTTCAGAAAAGAAAACAGAATCATGAATGATTAGAAAGCCAGGAATTGAACCCAGAAAGTATGAACCCTAGAACCCATGTTTCCAGCTACTACCTTGTATTAAACTCATTGACCTGTTTCCACCTTCATTCAGACTCAAATCTGCCAGTTCTTAGATTGTTCCCCACCTTGATGCTAACTGTCTGGATATCTCTGATGTCCTTGATGCTGGCATCCTATGTATCATCTTACAGTCTAGACCATAGAGTGAATGTCTACCTGAAATGCTTGCTGATGGTACTGAGATGGAGATAGCACTGTCTCAGAGTTCAGGAAGCTCATAGACTAGTTCAAGAGGCAGTTCTATGGGTGAATCAGTGGGATGATGCATAAGAGCATAGGCAGCCCTGCCCTTTACTCCCTGCGCTTCCTTGACTATACCCAGCTGTTGATTCAGTCACCTTGTCTTTGCTCCCTGTCATTGGCCCTTTGCCTGGCTGTGATGGCCTGCCTTTCTTTGAATGATAGATGTATGGGTCAGGGTTCTGGCAGGAAACAGTGGGCTCAGGGGGCGTGGCCAAAGAGAACTTAGTGAAGGGACATTTACAGAAGTGGGAGCAGGGTTGAGGGAACCAGCAAGAGACGATGAAGCAACCTAGGACTAGCAACAGTGGGAAGATGTTACCCTAGGGCTTGAAGGGCCAGGGGAAGAAGTGGTGTATACCCCACATGGGGAAATCTGGAGCCTGGGATGAGGGAGGGGTTACCTGCAGGAACTCTGCCATAGAGTATTGCCGCCACTGGAGTCATTCATGGTGCTATCTTTCTGCTGGTGCTTCGTTTGGAACTCCCGCTGGAATGCCGAGGACATGGCTTAGGTAATGCAGTTCTTAAGAGGTCAGCCTCCTGGGGTTCGGAACAGGCTTAAGAAGAGTTGTGGATGGATTGGATGGTGACAGTGTATTTAAAGGGAGAGTAACTAACACAACAGATGACTTACTGTCTCTCTCTGGTTACTTCCTGGGATTCATCTTTTATGTCTGTTCCTCTAACCTGTTTTAATTAATTCATCCATCCATCTGTCTGTCTGTCTATCTATCTATCTATCCTTCCATCCTAAGCATTTAGTATGTACAAGATCTTTGTTAGCCTCAGGGAAGCTACAGAAATAAAAGTGTTTGTCCTGAAGGAATTCGCAGTTGATGCTTGATGTTCTCAGCTCTGCCTCAGCAGTGAGATCTGGTGCTCCCCATCAATTTCTGTTATCCATCGTTATCCTCAGAAAATGGTAGGCCTCTGCCAATAAGCATTTCAAAGGGCACTGTATCAGTGTAGGCTCTTTCATTTACAAGTGACAGAAAACCTAACTGAAACTGGCTTGGGCAAAAAAACAACAAAGAAACAAACAATAGCATTTATCGGCTCATAGAACGCAAAGGCCCTAGGGTTCAGGCTTCAGGCTTTGATTCAGAGGTCTGATTGCTTTCTTCCAAGGCAGCCTTGTTGTCAGGTTCCACGAAGTGAACAGATTGCTGTTCTTTCTAGTAGAGAAAATAGAGGACCTTTCCTCTCCCAGACCCAGCAAAAGTCTCCTTGCAGCTCTGAATCATTCCAAGATGGGACTGTGACCTAACATGAAAGCCAGGACACTGTGACACTGCAAAGGACAAGAATGAGTCATATGCTCACCCTGGAGTGGGGGAGCAGGTTTTCTGTTCAGTGCCATTGCGAGCCCACATACTAGGATGGAGGAGGTGGAGGCTAGCTGGTAAAACAAAAACAAAAAAACAAGAGGGTAGGGGCGCCTGGGTGGCTTAGTCGGTTAAGGGTCCGACTTTCGCTTAGGTCGTGATCTCGCGGTTCGTGGGTTCGAGCCCCGCGTCGGGCCCTGTGCTGACTGCCAGCTCGGAGCCTGGAGCCTGTTTCAGTCTGTGACTCCCTCTCTCTCTGACCCTCCCCTGCTCACGCTGTCTCTCTCTCTCCTAGAAATAAATAAAACATTAAAAAAAATTTTTTTAATAAATAAAATAAGATAAAACAGGGTGCACAAGCCAAACAAAGCAAACAAGGAGAGGATGGGGGAGGGGTGGCTCTCTAGTTCCAGGGCAGGTGGGGCGCAGGATGAGCATGCGGCTCGTCTAGGCTTCTGATCTTTGGANCTGTGACTCCCTCTCTCTCTGACCCTCCCCTGCTCACGCTGTCTCTCTCTCCTAGAAATAAATAAAACATTAAAAAAAAATTAAAAAAAAAAAAACAAGAGGGTATTAAAGGCAGAGTCCATATACCTGAACCTGTTCTGGATAAGGTATTCAAGTTATTTAAATCACTCACATTGAAGCCTAAACTAGACCAGAGATAGTTAGGATTTTCAGATTTTTATTTTGTCTCCTAAATGCACCTGCCTATTCATGCCTCTCTTTCTCACCCTTGCCTTCTCTCATTTAACAAGAAACTAGAACACCAAAGACCACCCCACCCTACACAAACGATACTTTAAGATAGTGCCTTTAAAAGAAAGAAAAAGCTTTCTCACTGTACTATTTGTGTAGATTCAGCTTATATTAAGAATTGAGGAGATAGAGGGTTGATTTACTAGTCGACTATTGTTTTTCAGGCTCTTTGATGTAGAAATCTAATTTTTTTGCTTACAATCAATTTGGCATTAAAGGATCCTATAATTTGGTCCCATTAGTCATGCAGTTTTATCCTGACTTTAGAGTCAGACAGAAATTCCAGCTCATACATTTAAAGAACCCTAGGTACTTGGTCAAATCAGTCATCTTAATTTCTTCATCGGAAAAGAGAGTAGTATCATCTGCTGCTAACTATTTTCTTTCTCTCATATATATCCTATCTATCTGTCTGTCTACTTACCTACCTACCTGTCTCCTCTCTACAAGCATGTATATAATCTCTCATTGAATCTTTCCAACGACCCTGTGAAGGGTAGGGGATGCTTATTTGCACACGAGAAAACAGGCTGAATGAAAGAAGCATTAAGCTCGTGTTGGGACCGTTGGTGTTGGAGGAGGTGGGATTTGAAACCAGGTCAGTCAGATTCCCAAGCCTGCGTGCTTAGCTCTCTTACCAAACTATCTTGGTTCTGTGCCTCCCAAGAAAGAGCTGTGGTGAAAATCAGATGGTGCGGGGGGGTGTGGGAGGAGCCTGGCATGGTGCAGGTTCCCAGACTTGCTGGGCGGAGAGGGCCACGGATGCTACAGTGTGGTGAATGCCAAGTGTACGCATTTCTCCCGCATGCTGCGAGCTCACAGGTGTGGTACTGCTTGCTGTTCACAGCATTTTGCACTGAAGCACCCCGTTTACCCCTCTGAACCCTCCTTGTCTTCATTTGCGGAAAGAAGATGAAGTATCTCGATTACTACCCGACCCATGTAAATTCCATTCCCCCTTTCGCCCTCTCCTCCCCTCCCCATGTCTGTGGTCTGCACGAGGCTTCCACAGGTGTGAGAGTTTATGGTTATAGAAACTGTATTAAATTCTAGCTTCTTCATCTGCCAGTTTATGATGGTTCCATAGTACATAATTTCTAAGAGTTTTGTTTCTTATATTTGTAAAGTGAATCTTTAAATACCTCCTCCAGAGTAGAAAATATGAGGTACTGTATGTAAAGTGCTGCCCACCTCCTTTCTTACCTACACCGCTTCTGCCCATTCTTCAAGGCCCGTCTAAAGTCAGAAGAATCAAAATCAGAACTCCATCTTCTCCATGAGGCCTTTCTAAATGACTGCAGCTCCAGTCTGCACCATTCTTGCAAATTCTTGTTGTATTTATTTCTATACCAGCTCCTGTATCCATTATATTTACCAAACACAATTCTGGAGACACAGGAAGCACTCCATAAGTAAAATAACAGTACTAGTTTTTTAAAAAATCAGATAGTAGAAATGTTTCACCAAGACTCGAATTTATAAAATAAGTGTTTAAAATTCCACATTTTTTAAGTTCAGGGATTTAAGGCTCTTTGGTAAAAGCTGCCTTACAGGGGAAATATAATAGTGGGGGAAATTTGGGCTTTTCTTTTTTAAAGTTGAGAAACAATTTCCTGACATCTCTTGAAATAACTAGGGGTACCTGGGGTAGTTACTAAACCCACAATAAGAATCTCAAATCCAGGGGCACCTGGGTGGCTCAGTTGATTGCACATCTGACTTCGGCTCAGGTCATGATCTCACTGTTTGCTTCAGATCCTCTGTCTCTCTCTCTCTCTCTCTCTCTCTCTCTCTCTCAAAAATAAATAAAACATTAAAGAAAAAGAATCTCAAATCCGGAGAAAGCATTGCACAATGATCCCAGATATTTTTAGTTGCTTATATAATAAACCCTACTAATGGATTTATTTACATAAAACTCTGTGTTTCCTTTTTCATATTTTAGATGGAGCAGATTAAAAGGGCAAATAAACTGTTTACAAATGATTGTATATTTCTGAAGAAAACTTTGAACATCCCAGTTATATCAGAGAAACCTTTGTCGTTTAATGGACTTAACTCAATAGATTCTCCAGAAAATGAAACTGTCGATAGCAGTTTTTCTCATGAGGAAGAGCCGGTAGCAGCTGCAGAAGACCTCTCTCCTCCCAGTCCTCAAGAATCCGACGTTCAGCCTGTACAGCCTGAAGAAGTGTCAGCTAGAGATTTCCTGCAGAGACTAGACTTGCAGATTAAGTTGTCAACACAGGCAGCCAAGAAACTGAAAGAAGAGAGCAGGTAAAAATACGCTGGTAAAATGTCAGAGGCTGAATAAATGACTCTTAGGATGTCCTTGCTTTGCTAAGTTTCGTTTTGTTTTCTCTCTGCTTCTGTTTCCCTTTTTCTCTGAAACTTGTATTTTAATTCTAGAAAGTCACTATTAATATATGAGGTCTAAAAAGAGCTATTGCATTCTGCATAGGACTTCATCTATTGCAATGTTCTTGTTTTGGGCTCTGTTACTTGTTATCTGGGGGAGCCGGGATTGCTCAGTTGATTAAGTGTCTGACTCTTGATTTTGGCTCAGGTCAGGATCCCAGGGTTGTGAGATTGAGCCTCACATCAGGCTCTACCCTGAGTGTGGAGCTTGCTTAAGAATCTCCTCTCTCTTTTTCTCTCTCTCTCTCTCTCCCTCTCTTTCTCTCTTCCTTCCCCCTCCCCTGCTTGCACTCCTCTCTAAAAAAAGTAAATAAAATAAACACATTTTTTAAAAAAAATTGTTGCTTTGCTTTAGTAGCGTAACCATCCAGCTAGCAATTCTGGATAGCAGCCAAGCAGAAACATCTAGTTTACCCCTTCAAAGGAGCAATGCCCTAGGGAATACTTGCGAACTACTGATCCTAATAAAATTTGTCAA
Organism: Hyaena hyaena; assembly: GCF_003009895.1. Taxonomy (NCBI): domain Eukaryota; kingdom Metazoa; phylum Chordata; class Mammalia; order Carnivora; family Hyaenidae; genus Hyaena; species Hyaena hyaena. The sequence goes on from NW_024080752.1 coordinate 1,310,557, forward strand.
AGACATTGTCCATTATTTGTTACTAGGTGTTTTTCATGTGAACTTTTTTCTTTGTTTTTTGTTAGGGCAAATCTTTCTCTCTCCTATAGAATTGTTTTTCTCCTTCCTTTATGATTCCAAAAATGGCACAAGCTATTGTGTTTGCTTTTTTTTTTGCCCTGGCTACCAGGAAGCTTGCAATTAAAACTGATTTTCAGTTCAACTACTACAGTATTTCATATGGCTAATATATTTGTATCCTTCTCCTTTCCTTGGTTCTCATTTTTCATTTCTATCTAATTCATCTTATTATACATATGCCCTTTGTTGTAGGCACATCAAGCCCTTTGGAGAAAAAGGTGGAATATAAAAACTATAAACAAACATGAATATAATCATCTTATAGTTTAATACATTTTGTTTAAATGTAATAGAGAATATAAATATAAAGCAAGTACTGTTCTTTATACCAGTAGCTGAAATACCAGTAAAATGCAGATAATAAGGCACACCCTAATGAGTATTTGCATTTCATTCAACTTCCAAGACATGCAAAATATTATATATTGATATACTCCTGCACTTCTTTGGCAAGTGGATATTAAGTTATATAATGAGTACAGTCTACGTATTAGTTTTCTGAATATCATGTTTAAACACTGATTCGTGCTGAATTTCTTTTTTTCAGAGATGAAGAGAGCCCCTATGCAACTTCCCTCTATCACAGTTAGATGATCAGAGATGATTATCTAACCTGGATTAAGAGATGGTTGTATCATGCAGAAACCAACAGCTGAAGATTCAAAAGTATACATCCTTAAATCACAACTAAGTAGTTCCACCTACTGCAATTGCACTGAAATGATTATTTCCCTCTGGCTTTCTATAATTTTAAGTCTTTATTATGGCATGAGAGCAAATTGTATTCTAAAGATCATCACTTTTGTAGGTGATGGTAGTTTTTAGACTAGTTTTCGTAAATACTAGTTAACAAAGCATCAAGGACTATATATATATATTCAAGCTGAAAGCAGTGTTTATCCTCTGAAAAATCCTAATTATGTGAAATACATGGTTGCTGTTTAAGTGATGCTGATTTTGCTATGTGTTTATAACTTAAGTGCTATATATATATATTTCGATATGTATTACATATTCTGTATTAATATAGAGAACGAAATTTTGTCTGCTATTTTGTAAAAATAAACTATAAAAGCCTGAATGAGAAAATAAACTATGTTTTCATATTTGAGTCTGCAATTTTTTTCGACAAATGGAAAAATAAAATTGATTCACAAATTATTTTTGAAATGGTGATAGCTTCTCCATTTTAGTTCCTTTTATTATTATTATTGGAATTTTGAAAAAGTTTCAGTAATCTAAAAGCAAATCAATTATGGGTATAGTAGCCTTTGCATTTTCATAATATTTGACCTGATTTGTTTGAGATAAAATATAAACATAGAATATGATCAGAAGGAGAAATAAAGAATACCATGCTCCAGGGTGCCTAGGTGGCTCAGTCGGTTAAGCAAGCATCTGACCTCAGCTCAGGTCATGATCTCATAGTTCGTGATTTTAGGCTCCCATTGGGCTCTGTGCTCACAGCTCAGAGCCTGGAGCCTCCTTCGGATTCTGTGTCTCCCTCTCTCTCTGCCCCTAACCCACTCACATTCTGTCTCTGTCACTCTCAAAAATAAACAAACATCAAAAAAAAAAAAATACCATGCTCTGAGACACTGGTGACTTCTAGGCTAGATTTCATTAAGTTACTTTATAGAGTGTTTTATAGTCACTGTGCTCATTTGAATTGAGGGTTTTTATTCACCTCTTGTCTTTTATCATATGTACAGGTTAAGCCTTCAGCAATATATTATTTACAATTAGAAGGTGTTTTTGGTCTCAATTTTTATTCAAGTACAAGGTTAAATAATTCTTAAGCCTCATATTTATCCCTCCCCTACATCCCCAAAGGATCTTCTGTGGGACAAACAGGATTCTCCCTTCATTTTCTCTTCTTTTTCTTGCTCCTCCAGGTCTTCCATTAAGCAGGAAACAGGTGCCCTTAGGTGTCAGTGCAGCAGAGCTGGTAGAGCAGAACCGCACATGTCCAGCCCCGGGGGGTGCCTGACAGGTGCATGCCTGGGAACAGTAGTTGTCTGCCCTTGGCTCGAATTTGTTCATAACATACATTATCCCTTGTGGTGTTTTTCTCATGCTAGTATTGATTGATATAGGGTGATCTTTTTTTAAGCTTATTTTTTTTTAGAGAGAGGCAGAGAGAGCAAATCCCAAGCAGGCTCTGCACCATCAGCACTGAGCCCAACACCAGGTGCGAACCATGACCTGCACAGAAGTCAAGAGTCAGATGCTCAAACAACTCACTCTGGGCCACTGAGGCGCCCCAAGTTGATCTCTTGATCATGCTTTGCTACTCCCTGTCTATGAAGAGTTAGTTGGCAGAAGAGAAAACAAAAAGAAAAAACAAATAAAGGAAGGGAAACCGTCATGTCTGTAAGAAAATGTGTAGGCCTTTTTGGAGGCAAAGGAACTTTAAAAAAATGTAAAGTTATATTGTTTACCATAAACTGAAATTTGAGAGAAATCCAAAAGATATAAATCAAAAAATGCTACCCAAAAGTTGTAATATAAGCAGAAATTTAAAATGAAGGCCACAATCTTAAAAATGTTCTTCTGAGTATTTCATTGTTGTCTAAGGTCTCTCTCAGCACTTTCTGGCCAAAACATCTGTCTCTTTCATTAAAAGAAAATTCATTAAACTAAAAAATCTGAAATTTGTTGTGGCCACAGTTGAACTGTCTTGGACCAGAGTATTTTAGTGCTGCCTCGGAGGAGTAGACTGAGCCACAGGAACTAGGTTTGAGGCCCAGCTTGAACCACTTCTCGGCCATCGGAATTTGAGCACACACTGTGCCCTTGTTCTTTTGGTGAACCAGTTTCCTCATTTACAAAACAAGGCTGAGCCGCCTGAGTGGCTCAGTCAGTTAAGCTACCGACTTTGGCTCAGGTCATGATCTCAGGGTTCATGGGTTTGAGCCCTGCGTCAGGCTCTGTGCTGACTGCCAGCTCAGAGCCTGGAGCCTGCTTCAGATTCTGTATCTCCCTCTCTCTCTGACCCTCCCCTGCTCACACTGTCTCTCTCTCTCTCTCAAAAAAGTAAATAAAACATTTAAAAAACAAATAAATAAAACAGGGCTGATGAGCCCTTACTCATCTTGATTCCTGCTGGGAGCTAATGAATGTCAGTGTGTCGGAAAACTGCAATACATTCCCTAAGAAAATGTCTCATTTTGTTTTATTTATTTATTCTTTAATTTTTTTAATGTGTATTTATTCTTGAGAGAGACAGGCAGAGCACAAGCTGGGGAGGGACTGAGAGAGAGAGAGACACACAGAATCTGAAGCAGGCTCCAGGCTCTGAGCTGTCAGCCCAGAGCCTGATGCAGGGCTCGAACTCAGGAACACTGAGATTGCTATAAGCTGAAGTCGGAGACTTAACTGACTGAGCCACCCAGGCTCCCCTAAGTGTCTCATTTCAAAATATATCACATAGATAGATACATTTTAGAAAAGTGAAAGGATAAAATGCTTTAACTGCAGCCAGATTTTTTTTTTCTGGTGTACAAGCTGCCCATTTGGACTATATACAACATAGGTGAAGTAGCGGTCATGTTATCAAAAATGACATTAAAATGCTCTGACCCATTGTGTTTGGCAAGGATAGTTTGGGCGTAGGTGTTTTTAGTTCCCCATTACTGCTCACCAGTAAGTACTGGCTTTTCAAGAACATACTGAGTTTAGTTTTTGTGTGTGTCAGGCTTCGGTTTTTGTTTATTTTTATAGCTCAAGAGATGATGAAGAGGAGCAGCAGTGGTTTCCTACCCATGAAAAACAGCCTCTTTACGTTTGTCTATAAGTTCTCTGTCCTCACCAAGAAGCAGCTACCAAGACGGAGCATTCAAGACAAGTATCAGAAGGCCATTTGAATTAGGGGCAGCTAATACACAGAGCATTATATTAAGATTTCCAACTGAAATATATAGAAAACATGTTATTACTTTATGCTGAATAATGCATTTTCAAGGCATTTTTCTGTTTGGGAACATTACCCATTAACATTTCATGAGGATCTTGAACCACTGCGTGTTTCCAGGACTGTGTTTGTGATGGTAGCTGAGGAAGACGAGTTGCAGGGGCCCCAAGTTCATTAACCTTTTCCGCAGGAAAGTTCATTTACCAGCTTTGGTCCACAAAGAAGGGAATGATTGTTTTCTCTCTTTCTGTTCCAGTGCCTGCCTCTCTTGTTCTCTATTGAGAAATGTTGGCCTGGATTAAATTCAGTTTAGATAACTCAAATCTGGCATACATCTTTGCTTTGGTAGTGTTTAACACCTCCTTTTTCTTGGGGAGTGCATAGTCATCCCCATTAATAAACAAACTAGATATCTGAAAATTCACTAATAGAAAATATTAACAGTGTGGCAAATTATTAATGAATCCAACAAATCTTATGCCCATTTTCCAGGTTCCTTTTGCACCACTGAGGCCTGATAAAGAGCCAGCAGGAACAGCCAAAAAAGCAGAGAGCTATCCTTTAAGCTAGATAGGTTTTGAGGAAATGTTAATTAATTAATTTATTTAAAAAAAATTTTTAAGGTTTTATTTATTTCTAAGAGAGAGAGAGAGACAGCGTGAGCAGGGGAAGGTCAGAGAGAGAGGGAGACACAGAATCTGAAACAGGCTCCAGGCTCTAAGCTAGCTGTCAGCCCAGAGCCTGACTCGGGGCTTGAATCCACGAACCATGAGATTATGATCTGAGCCAAAGTTGGACGCTTAACCGACTGAGCCACCCAGGTGCCCCAGAAATGTTAATTTATTTTAACTCCCAAAAAGGAACTGGTGGTGGAAACATTTTTTAACAGACATATCCTATGAGGTGTTGTGATACCCAGCATGCCTTGAAAACAGAACCCCTTAATTCTTCAGGGGGTGTCTGTGTGTGTGACACGGCAGGAAGAAGCTTCCGTTTTAAATTCAGTCTGTTACAAGCTTTCCAAAGCAACATATCTCTGATTATAAAATGTAAATCTATAAGGAAATAAGGATTCTATATACAAAATCTCAGCTTACAGACACCTTTACTTCTCAAATAGTTTTTATGGCAAGAAAGCTATGTTTGACCACTTCTAAAAGGTTAACTACTGCACTTTCATCACTTTCTAAAAATCCTTGACTCAAATTACTGTAATCACAGAATTAGAAGCGTTTTAGGCTATGTTTTCTGAAACAGTCTAAAGACTCCTGAATCTTTTGCCATTTTTACAGGCTGCTGTAAATACGCTTGATGGCATCGGCTTCTTCCTTATCAAGGATGCCTTTCTCCACGTAAGCATCAGCTTGTTGGTTGATGAAGTCCCTCATCTTTGAAAGGTCATAATCTGGAAAATATTGTCAGAGTGTCATGAGCAAAGATTAGGAAAGAGACATCCCCTTACAGTGATTAACATGAACTAAGAAGCGTTTTATACAACAACACAACTACCATTCCATCCCAGGCTTTCTCATTGGAAGACATATTAGACGTTGGCATTTGTTCAGTCTTTACAGTTTAAATTTTTTAAATGCTTATTTATTTTTGAGAGACAGGGACAGTGAGCATGGGAGGGGCAGAGAAAGAGAGAGAGACTGAATCTGAAGCAGGTTCCAGACTCTGGGCAGTCAGCACAGAGTCCGACACGGGGCTCGAACCCACAAACCGTGAGATCATGACCTGAGCCAAAGTCAGAAACTCAACTGACTGAGCCACCCAAGTGCCCCAGTCTTTACAGTTTAAAACCATGTTTATGTGTATTGTCTCATTTGCTGTCCATGAGCACACCTGCAAGGTGTTCAGGTGAGGAGTACCACCACCATTTGAGCAGGGGGGAACAGCCCCATACAAAACTTTGAAAACTTAATATTTATACCAATCACCTGGAAAGCTCTTACAGATTTGTATCAGTAGGTCCGAGACAGAGCTTCAGATCTTGCATTTTAAATACGCTCCCAGGTGATGTTGTTACTGCTGGTCTGGGAATCATACTTGGGGAAACAATATCCTGAAGCTTAAGTACTTTATTCAAGGTTACACAGGTAGTAAGAGTTACAAACAGAACCAGGTGTTTTGATTTTCTGCAATTGTTATACAGGAAGTTCCTGTTGATGTGACAACCCATTTTTTTTCCAAATTAAGAATTATCATTGGGGCGCCTGGGTGGCACAGTTGGTTGAGGGTTCAACTTTGGCTCAGGTCATGATCTCACAGTTTGTGGGTTTGAGCCCCACGATGAGCTCTGTGCTGACAGCTCGGAGCCTGGAGCCTGCTTCAGATTCTGTGTCTCTCTCTCTGCCCTCCCCTGTTTGATGCTCTCTCTCTCTCTCTTAAAAATAAATAAATACCAAAAAAAAAGAATTACCATAATTTTCATACTATCTGAATTATATGCATGAAGGAAAAAATTATATGCACGGAGCTTTTTATATTTTTTAAGAGAAACTGCTTTATGGTTCTTCTGTCCTACTTAAACAAGAAAATCTGTGTAAATCATCAAACCACTCATCAAAAGCAAAGAGATCCTCATATAAGGAGGCCACCTGTGGCATTTTTCTGAAAGGTTAAATAAAACCCACATCCTTCCTTGATGCTCATTGTTTTAAAAATGAAAAATAGGGGTGCCTGGGTGGCTCAGTTGGTTGAGCATCTGACTTCAGTTCAGGTCATGATCTCACAGTTCGTGGGTTCAAGTCCCACGTTGGGCTCTGTTGCTGACAGCTCGGAGCCTACTTTGGATTCTGTGTCTCCCTCTCTCTCTCTGACCCTGCCCCACTCACACTCTGTAGGTCTCTCTCTCTAAAAACTAAATAAACATTAAAAAATTTTTTAATTAAAAAATAAAAATGAAAAAGAAACATGAAAATAAAGTTTAAAGCACCTGAATTCTATTAATCATAAATAACCAGAGTTGGTATTCTGTTCTTTTTTTTTTTGCTTTTCAAATATATCTATCTCAACGCAGAAGTGAGATCACAGTATATCTACGACCTTATTAACAATCTTCTTTCACTTTACACAGTGAGCACCAATATTCTTCAGAAATACCATTTTTTTCTTACAAATAGTTTATTGTCAAGTTGGTTAGAAACACCATTTTTAATGGCTATGTACAGTGCATCCTATCAAGGTACCAAAATTTATAGCGCACATCCCTCAGGGCTGGACATGGGTGTCTTCCACACCACAGCGTACCTGGGGGGTTCCCCCCAGATTCTGAGTTGCCTGAGGCTGAGTACCTTGAGGACAGTGACATTCACCTTGGCTCTAGCAGCCCCTGGAACAGAACCCTGCCTTCTGTCAATTTGTAAAGGAAAAAAAAAAAAAAAAGAAGAGGGGAACAGAAGCTCAGAGCGTCTCATGAAAGGAAAACTATAAAGAACATCTCTATAAGTGCCAGGTGTTTATCATAAAAAGTGAGCTGAGGCTCAGAGAAACGCAGCTTTCTTTCCACCAAGAGAGGCATTTGCTCCCATTAGGGCTTCGCTGTAAAGATTAAAGACCTAACTGTCAGCTGGGGCCCTTACATGTATCATCTGATTCGCTCCTCGCAAAACTCCATGAGGTAAGCATTAATATCCCCATTTCAGAGATGAAGAAACAGGACAGAGGAGGGAAGTCACTTGCTTGGGTCATGGTAGAGTCAGATTCTGAACCCAGATCTCTCTGTCACTACCTTGACTACCCTACGGCCTTGAAGTAATGAACGTGAAGCCACTAACAGATGTAGAATGAACGTTCAGTAAGTGCTTGCGTTTTGTTGTTGGCTTTTATTTTCCTTAACTATCAGGTCAAAACAGAATCAAGCTGAACATATGTTTTGTGTGCACGTCACAAGCTGATTCCAGTCTCGTAGGGCACAAAGAGACGCCTCTTGATTACCACTGGCTCAAATTAGTCCTGGCTTATCTGAGTTGGTTGCAGGGTCAACATCTTTAATGGGACAAAAGGCAGCTCAAGGGCAGATGTGAAGAGGTCCGGGCAGTTAGAATGGACAAACAGGAAAATATTTTGCTTTCTTTTGAAATGGAAAATCTGTATCATTACGACCGCTCTCACTGTGTGCCATGGGAGCACTAGCTGGCTGTTAGATTACACAAGTCAGTAGTCACCTTGCTAATCTTAAACAGATGTTTTAAGGTTATTAGGCTCAAAAGAGAAAGGGCTGTGATTCATTTTCTTAAAAGTACAGACTTTTTTAAGGGTGCATAAAGTTTCATCATCCTTCTCAGCAGCACATCATATGGACCTCCCTTTCCTGGATTTGGGAAGTAGAGGCAGGTCATCCAGACCGCTGCCCAGCGAAGGGCATGAGCAGAGGTTAAGGAAGGTCAGAAGTAACAGAGCTACTAGCCTCCCTGCTCACACAGCTGCAGCCACTGCGTGACCCCAGGAACGAGATCCACAGGTTCTGAGAGATGACCTAGGTCAAGCAGAGCACATATGAAGGCAATGGAGGAAGAGCTTTCTGCTTCTGCCTTCAGGGAGGTATATTGCATATCACCCTCACTTCAGAGCATCGAACTCAACACTGTCATTCTGAAATTTGCTCACAGTGCTTTGGGGATGCAAGCACCAGGGTTCCAGGCTTGACTAGGTTTATCATTTCTGGAAGTCGAAGATTATATTTCAGGATGTTGCGGGTTATGACCAGGAGTCTAATTCAGGTTAATCAGTGAAAGAAATAACATAAGTATTCTAAATTGTTGAACCATCAAATTAACATTGATTTCAGAATGCATTTTGCTAACTTTCTGAATTATACTCATTCTATGATAAACATTTTTTATTTTTAAAATTTTTAAATGTTTATTTATTTTTGAGAGAGAAAGAGAGAGACAGAGCATGAGCAGGGAAGAGGCAGAGAGAGAGGGAGACACAGAATCCAAAGAAGGCTCCATGCTCTGAGCTCTGAGATCATGACCTGAGCCGAAGTCAGACACTTAACCATCTGAGCCACCCAGACACCCCATTTTTTACATTTTAAAGTCTTCACAGTCACTGATGGCATGTTACAATTTTTCTTCCTTAGAGGTACGTGAAACAATGGTGTTATTTTCAATCAGTGACAGATTGATTAAATATGGTTCATATGAATTTCAATGGAACTGACAACCTGGAAATTCACATCATTTTGAACCAGAGAAAATAAAGTATGTGTGAAAAGCTGGTAATTATTTCCATTTCACTCAATTTAACAAGACCGTAGGCTAAAGAGGAGCTGAAAAGACCTTTTTCTCCCATTGTGTTCTCTATCTCAGTCATCCTCAAACTTGGCCACACGGTGGAATCACGGGGGAGAAGGATTAAAAATACTGATGTCTGCATCTCTTTTTTTTAATTTTTTAAATGTTTTTATTTATTTCTAGGAGAGAGAGAGAGAGTGTGAGCAGGGGAGGGTCAGAGAGAGAGGGAGTCACAGACTGAAACAGGCTGCAGGCTCTGAGCTGGCAGTCAGCACAGAGCCCGACGTGGTGTTCGAACTCATGAACCGCGAGATCATGACCTAAGCGAAAGTCGGACCCTTAACCGACTAAGACACCCAGGCGCCCTCTGATATCTGCATCTCTTCCGTTGAGTTTCTGCTCTAGTGATCCTGAGATGCGCCGTGGATATCAGGACATGTAAGAGCTCTGCAGGTGATTTGAATGCACTTTCAAGCTGGAAAACACCCCTTGTCTCATTTTAAAAGCATCACTTGGCAATTGCTCACACAGACACCTGGGAGTCACTCTGGACTCCTCTGTCTCCATTTTGCTGTCAAGTTTCTCCCTTCTTTATTTCCTCTGTCTTGCCTTGGTTTAAGCCCCATCATTTCTGCTCCAGATCTTTGCCTCCAATCTCTGTCCAATCCTCTAGGGGCCTATTTCTTTAATCTATAACCACACTGCTACCAGAGAGATTTCTCGGTTCTTAACCTAATTAAGTCCTAATTTAGGCTCCTCTGGCTAAAACCTTCTTTGCAGGGCTCACGAACGCCTTCCTGATCTGGCTGCTACACACCTTCCCTCCTCTGGCTGCTGACCCTTTCCACAGATACCCAGTGTTCCTGGGAAATTGAGTGGCTCCAGGTCCTGGAACACATGACTTTCTTTTGTCTCTTTATGTCTTGGCACCCAGTGTTCCCTCTGCCTCTACCTCTTGTTACTTAGCTTTCCTGCAATCCTTTCTTTCAGTGCTATCCATCCCTGTAAGGAGATTGGGGGGCACATCTCCTTACACAAAGGTGCCACCTTTGCCCACTGCACCTGTCTATGATAGCACTGAGCAGGGCCAACTGTAGCTTCAGTGGTGCTGGGAGCTCCTTGGGAGGCCAGGGAGGGCAAAGGGGGGTTGCATCTGACGTTTTCATATCTCTGGGACTCAGAACAGAAACAGTCTTGTTCTGGGTCTTAAGTGAGTGACTGCTTTTGTAATTGCAGGGTCCATCTCATATGTGGTCAGAAAGTTCCCTTTTTAAAAAAACACTCCCAAGAGGCACCTGGGTGGCTCAGTTGGTTGAGCATCTGACTCTTTTTTTTATTTTTTTAACATTTTTATTCATTTTTTGAGAGACAGAGACAGAGCTCAAGTAGGGGAGAGGCAGAGAGGGAGAAAGATACAGAATCTGAAGCAGGCTCCAGGCTCTGAGCTGCCAGCACAGAGCCCGATATGGGGCTCAAACTCAGGAACCTTGAGATTGTGATCTGAGCTGAAGTCAGCTGCTTAGAGCATCTGACTCTTGATCTTGGGTCAGGTCATGATCTCACAGTTCACGAGTTCAAACCCTGCATTGGGCTCTGTACTGACAGTGTGGAACCCACTTGGAATTCTCTCTCTCTCTCTCTCTCTCTCTCTCTCTCAGTCCCTACCCCACTCATGCTCTCTCTCTCTCTCAAAATAAATAAATAAACTTAAAGAATTTATGAAAATAAATACTCCAGGAAAAGGGAAAAATGTTGATAATTACTGAAGGTGGTTGATGGATACATGGGGATTCATTATAGTATTCTCTCTACGTTTGTTTGATATATTTCATAATAAAATATAAAAGAAAAGGCCTTTGCTCAAGAGGTGGCTTTGAAAAATAAAAGAAATGGAGGTTCTATTCCTGCATCCTGGAGTCTTTTTGGACTCTGACAGAAGACTTTAGTCCAGTTTGATGGTGGGAAACTTTCTTTAACAAGAACCCCTGACAAATGGGTGAGGTTGGCAGTTTGCAACCATACTAAATCCTTACCTTCTTTATTTCCTTTTTTGTTGTGTTTCTTCAACCACTCAATATTTTTTCTGATGGCTTCCAAATAGGCTTCCGTTTTCCCTGGAAAAGGGAAGAGAATTCATAGCAAATACTCACAAAATATCACTGCATCTCTTTTTAAGACCACACTCTTGTTTAGAACCATAAACGCTGGACTCATCGAGCACTTGTGAGGTGGTGTCCTTAACGAAGTAGTGTGTATGTTTGGTGGGGGTGGGGTGGGGGATGTTGTGGAGGATGGTTAGGGATGAGATTCCAGGACACAGGACCAGGCAGACTAGTAAGTGTCAAAGAGCCATTATTCACGTACATGTAACTGCATTCTGATGTCCTGGCAGAGAAGAGTTTTGATTCAGTTCACCGGATGCCTACAGTTGTTAGACTGCATCATGTCTGGTTAGGAATGGTTCTTCTAAACTGAGGAGTATTCTCAGGTCAAGCACTAAATCAGAGTGGCAGATGCTGAAAAGACTCCATCACCAAATAAGTTATGTTAAGGAAGTCCAATTTGTGGCTTTGTGTAGGCCACTATACAAGTCTTCTGCCCAATCTAGTAGGGAGTGTGTAACAACTCAGATGAAGAGATGACCTGGGCCTCATTTCAAGGTTTGGATGTGAACCTTAGCCTTACTGTAGTAGAACTCCCCTGGATGTAAACATTCTCCCATGGGCCCCATGTGCAGTAAGATAAGCATGTGCTCTGTGATGCTCTTTAAATACATCATTGTCTGCAGGTGAGCATTATCATCCACTTAGAGATAAGGAAACTAACACTCAGAGAGTTTAAGTGACTTGGCTGAGGCCACAGAGGAAATAACAGAAGTAGAATTTAGACTCTAGTCTTCCCAAGCTTCTGCTACCTGCACTGTCGGAAAGCAAAGATCTATCTTCAGGCATAGATACTGATGTAGGCTTGTTCTCTCTCAAGGAAATCAGCCATCTCTAAAACCAGGTGCGGTTCCTAGTGCTCAGAGTGTCTGCATCAAGGGACCAGGTAATCTGGAGAATTCTGGATGGCCTAAGAAAAGAAGCCTTCTAAGTCTAGGGGCTCTGCAAGAAGCAATGACTGCCAAAACTCCATGTGGTGACCACTCATTCTGAGCCCCCTTAAGCCCCGTTACCTCATCTATTGCCCAGACTTACTGGTTGAGTTACCCGTACTGAATGCTTATGATGTGCCAAGGGCTGTGTGTTGTGCTCCAAAATGCAGTATCTCTTTTTTTCTTCACAACAACTTTTTAAAGGCAGTCCCTTTCATACCCATTTTACAGATGAAGAAACCGAGACAGAGAGAGATAAAGTAATATGCTGAAGGTCATATGGCTAGGAAGTTGTAGAGCCAGGCTTGAACCTGGGTGCATCTGACTACAGTCATGAACAATAATTGTCTCAGAGTTTGCTGATGTTCCAGTTTCCACGGCTGCATTTACCTATGTGAGCTCTTGAGCATCCTTCTTTCTGATCTTGTAAGCTCACTCTTGCCTCACTACCGGGGCTCCATGTTATCTGGATCCCAAAGAAGCACAGAGAAAATCTTACACAAAAGGGGTTAGTGGACAAGAGAAAAGATCTACCATTTTCAGCCCCTATTCACTTCAGTCAGCTGTGTAAAGTCTTGATTTCAGTGCTTTGTTTTTAAAAATGTTAGAGCATATGGACGACCAATGTCCTCTCAGCTGATGTTATAACATTATAGTACAGTGAATATAGGGATATTCATTATCTGTTGCCTGTTCGTTGAGCAGATCAGTTGCATTTGGTAACATAAAAACAATGTTCTCTGTTTCAAATTAATTCAATTAGAAAAGGCATTTTGAACAAAGAAATCTTAATGTAGACTATTTCTAGAGAATGCAACTAAAAAGTTTAAATCAAAGTAGTGGGTCTCATGGGGTGCCTGGGTGGCTCAGTCAGTTGAGTGTCTGACTTTGGCTCAGGTCACAATCTCATGGTTTCTTGGTTTGAGCCCCGCATCTGGTTCTCTGCTGACCACTCAGAGCCTAGAGCCTGCTTCGGATTCTGTGTCTCCCTCTCTCTATGCCCCTTCCCCACTTGTGCTCTATCTGTCTCTGTCTCTCAAAAATAAATACATGTAAAAAAATTTTTTTTAAAGTAGTGGGTCTCATAGGGCTTTAACAAATAGCTAATTTGTCATTAGCACATTAAGTAATTAGGGCTTCTGAAACTTTTAAGAATGTTTGAAAATAGTCTTGTTCTTTAAGTAATGTTAAGCATTTGTCTCACAATATTATTTATGATATATCATAATATGGAAAGCTTATTTGAGAAAAGGAAAATCTAAGCTTAGTCTCTGTGTAAATATGTTGTTAAAAATTCTGAATTAGGATAGTAAAGAATAAATATGGGGTTTTGCTATAGCATAGCAGACATTGTAGTTTCTCCACCTTTATGTCTCCCTTATTCCAGATATGCTATATATTCCTTATATCCTTATATGATATATCTTTATATCCTTATATTCCTTATATCTCGGGAACATTCCACACAACCTCCCAGAGATCCTCAGAGGGAAGCCTCAGTTGCCCACAGCTGAAGCCCACTAGTGTAACCACCTTCTATGGGCTTCTCTCTTTTCCTGTCTCATGTACCTAGCTCCCGCACCACCCCCCCCCCCCCCCCCCCCCCCCCCCCCCCCCGCCATGGTGATCTACCAATTAAATTTGACCTCAACTCCTCTCAGGGTGTGCTTTAGAAGCAACCCAGCCTAAAGCAGTTTGAAATAGGGGATCATCTTGTTAGGTTGCTTTTGCTCAGGAACCAATTTCCTATAAAAATATTAAAATTTAAAAAGTATGAAATGCACGAGAAGCAATTTTATCTACTATATTGATATTACTGAGTTTACTGAGCTTGAAGAAAACTATACTGCAATTTATTTAAAAACTAAACTACTATCTTGTATGTAGATCATAACATGATTATGACCATTTCTCTAATTTAAAATAGACCTCCCCATCACCCTCACCCCCTTTTCTGCTTTATTTTTATCCATAGCACTTATCATTTTCTACCAAATCATATAATCTATGTAAGTTTATTGTTTGTTTTCCCCCCTTAGAAATATTTCTTATGAAATAATATTCTTATGATATGCCCTCATGCCTAGAAAAAAGCTGGACACAGAATGGTTTATCAATAAATATTTGTTGAATAAGTGAATAGGTAAAGTCTTCTTATATGGAAGCCAAATCTTAATCAGAAGAAAAATATATTTAAAAAATTTTTTGTTTTGTTTATTTTGAGAGAGAGAGACAGAGACAGCACAAGTGGGGGAGGAGCAGACAGAGGGAGAGAGAGAATCCCAAGCAGGCTCTGCACTGCCAGCACAGAGCCCGGCTCAGGGCTCAAACTCATGAAACTGCAAGAACCTGACTTGAGCTGAAACCAAGAGTTGGATGCTTAATTGACTGAGCCACCCAGGCACCCCAGGAGATACAATTTTTCAAAGTACAAACGGTACAGATTTCTTTTTCTTTAACAAAAAATGAATTGTTTATTTGAATTCTGAATTTAAATGATAGTTATAGCAGAAACAATTTAAAGTACCTACAGATGTGCTACATATACTCTATCTGTATGTTATCTAATCTTCACAGAGCTCTACCAAATAAGCATTATTAGTTCCATTTTACTCATGAAGGAATGAAGGCTCAGAGAGATTAAATGACACGCCCAGGGGGACACAGCTGAGTAAGGGTCAGAGCCTGGTCTTGAACCAGAATGAATCTGGAACCTGTACTGAGTGTAGCTGGGTAAAATTCATCTTTTAGAGTAGAATGATTTAGTGCCTCTTCTTGTTCCCAAGCTGGTCAGCAAGACCGAGGTTCTCAAACTTGGCTGCACACTAGAATCATTTAGGGGAGATTTAAAAAATCCTGATGTTGGTCATGATCTCACAGTTTGTGGGATCAAACCCTGCATCAGGCTCTGCACTGACAGCACAAAGCCTGCTTGGGATTTTCTCTCTCTTTCCCTCTCTCTGTCCCTCCCCTGCTTGTGCTCTCTCTCCTCACTTTCTCTCAAAATTAATAAACTTAAAAACAATTAAAAATCCTGATGCCAAGGCTACGCCTCATATGAATTAAATTAAAATATCCTTGGGTAGACACCAAACATCATTTTTTAAAAATGGTCCTGAGGTGATTCCAATGTGGGGCAGCATTTGGGAACCATTGCCTCAGTATTGAGACGTCCACATGTTTCCTGGAGCCCTGGTAACAAGGTGGATAAAATCAGGTGTTCCTCTGCTCTTGGAAAGAAGCAGCTGGTTCCTATTTACATTTCCTCCTGTTGGGGGCTGTAAGGCAAACCTTTTATTTACACAGTGTGCGGTAAAAGCCCATGAGAGTCCACTTTGGAAAGCTAGGCTATTTTTTTTTTTTGAATTTATTTTTGTTTCCTTTGGAAAAAAATAGCTCATGGCTGAGGTAATATGGCACAAGCTTCAAAACATATGCTGAAGCAGATGGGAAGAGGGCCAGAATCAAGACACAGCCCTCCTTTCCTGGCTGTTCTGGTTTTCAGCAATGCCAAAGAAATATTCTTTTTTATACATGAATTTGTCCTTACTGTGATATGTTGACCTGATCTGTCCCCCCACCCAAGCCCCATTAAAAAAAAAACAACACTGTAGAAATCAATAGAATTAATCTACTGAATACTGGGCCTAGTATTCAATAGATTATATAGACCTAATAAAGATATTAGATCTTCTAAAGAGTGCTTATAAAAATTAAGTTTGATAGGCTTAAAATTCTATAAAGATTACATGATTGCAGTTTTGTACTGTATAAAACAAAGTAAGTGATATAGGTATCACGGATGCCAACATGGGCCGCACGGCCATTCATTCAAGAATTTCTGCACAACGGTGACACTTTACATGCCCAAAAGAAATGCTCAGATTGAGTACTGGACAGGAGTCAAGGGACAAGGGTTAAAGGCCTGGCTTTGCCACTCTTTGGCTATGGATCATGGGTGAGTCACTTCATCTTCTGAGCCTTGGTTTATTTATTTATAATTTAGGGGTGAATTCTAAAAAGAAGGTTCATGGTTCCTATATATGGGAAGAAACATTCCTCTGCTGTCCTCGAAAAACCTGTGTTGATGGTAGTCTCCTGTGCCTGCACTTAGCTCCTGGCATCCTTGCTGACTCACAGGGGAGAAGACTATATTTACTATTTTTGGACATTGTTAGCAGAATGGCTTGGGGCTTGACTAAAGGCACAAACTGTCTCCTCTTATGTTGCTTTAAAAATAACAGCATCCACATGAGATAGCCATTTATTAATTAAATAGACTACCTTCCCTTTTCTGGTTTCTGTAAGAAAGATATGGGAATAATAGAATATGTAGGTGAGAGCTATCGTAGAGATCACTTTTTTTCATCTATTTCCATAATCTGGCCATAAACCTGACAAATGATAGCACTGGAATGACTTTTTGACTATGTTAATGCTTATCTTATCCTTTGGATGGTTTTTTAAAAAAGATTTTCAGTGACTCATAGAGCAGAAGTGAATGAGTAAACATCGAATTGGCAAATAGAGACACACTTAGATCATGGAATAAAGTTTTAAAGTACTTTTCTTTAGTCTCCAGAGAGCAATTTATTTGAAAAATTAGATAACTTTATAAATATGGTTGAAATTAGAATAAATTTGATTTCACTGGCATATCCCTAAATTTAGGAATAATTATGGAATCATTCAAATGACTGTACCAATTAGAAATCAGTGTTTTAAAAGATTATTCTTTTTTGAAGTTTATTTATTTTGAGAGAGAGAGAGAGAGCAAGTGAGCATGGGGGAGGGCCAGAGAGAGAGAAAGAGAGAGAGAGAACATCCTAAGGAGGGAGCTAGACTTGGGACTTGATCTGATGAACTGAAATCAAGCTGAAATCAAGAGGTGGCCACTTAACTGACTGAGCCACCCAGGAGCCACAAAAAATGATTCTTTTCCTTTAATGTTTTATTATTTTTAAGAAAGAGAGCACACATGCAAGCCAGGGAGGGACAGAGCGAGGGGGACAGAGGATCTGAAACAGGCTCTGCACTGACAGCAGAAAGCCTGATGCGGGGCTCGATAATATGAACTGTGAGATCATGACCTGAGCCAAAGTCGGACCCTCAACCGACTGAGCCCCCCAGGAGCCCCTCAAAAGATTATTCTTAATGTAAGTCCCTGTAGAATGCAAGACTTTAAATAGTCTAACTTAACCATATTCAAAGGATTCAAATTCAGTTGGATTTTTTTACATTAATCCTAAAACAAGAGGCATGAAAACAGGCGTTGTAAATTGAAGGCTGAGATAAACTGAGGGTATTATTATTATTCCCATTCCCATTATTATTCCTATTCGTCACAGGGTCCAGCATATGCTTGGCATCGTTAATAAATATTTGCTGTGGTTCGATGGGGCCATCACCCCACATTGCAAGATCCAGACAGACTCTTTACAAACATTTCTGACAGTGTGTCTGCTTATAATTATTTTTTAAAGTAGTTTTAGCTAGATCATTACCTCATCCCTTGCTCTGCCCTGTAATGTCTTCCAACTTTGTTCTACACATTCCTGACTCATCAGTAAGGGAGATATGTGTGCATGTATGTAGCTTGTGTTACGCTTGCCTATATATTGGTTAAGAACATTCTCAAATCATTTCAAAGCTTGCTTGAGTCCTCAGAGGTAAGCATTTGTTCTTATGTTTCTTCTATAGGTCCACTTCCTGAGCATGGTACCAGGCATCCCTTCAGAATACATGTGTACTTAAAGCTGAATAAACGTCTCAGGAAACTCAGTAAGTCCTGCTTTTACCCAGGACTGCCTTTATTTTTCTGTCCAGGGGCAATAGGTGTTGTCTCAGTGGTTTTATAACAGAAACAAAATATTCTTGAGAAAAATGCGAGCAGGAGCACCTGGGTGCCTCAGCTGGTTAAGTGTCCAACTTCCTCTAGGGTCATGATCTCGTGGTTCGTGAGTTAGAGCCCTGCATCAGGCTCTGTGCTGACAGTTAGCTCAGAGCCTGGAGCCTGCTTCAGATTCTGTGTCTCCCTCTCTCTGCCCCTCCCCTGCTCACGCTTTGTCTCTGTCTCTGTCTCTCAAAAATAAATAGACATAAATTTTTTTAAAGGAGAAAAATGAGAGCAAAGCAATCGTCAATACAAAGGTATATGTCATAACATGCACTTTGGGGATTACACTTGTTTTCAAGAAATGTTGGCTCTTGGTTTAAGCTGAGGTTGTTGTTTTCTAAATTATACTAAAATCAGTTTTCCTCATCTCAGAGTAATAGGGGTCAGGGGTAGTATAAATAAATTAAATCTCCAAATAATGGAGAGGGAACTAATTTTAGCCCCAATTCCTATCCTCTTCCTAATGTTTCAGAAGAGCCATGACAAACAGTGACACTAAATGGGTGAAGATTTACTCTTTTCTGTCCTCCTTAGTATCTGATGGAATTCCTAATGAGAAAAGAAACCTAACCTCATCATTAGTTTTAAATACATCCTAAATAGGAATAGTAGACTACCAAGAATCAACTCCCTCAGATTACTCTTTTTACATGATATTTTTCTAAAACAAGCAAAAACACCTGTCAGCATCCATTCCCAGGAATATTTGCATAGTGATAGAAGATGTTATCTTAAGCACTGAGCATGCTGCCTCTGCCAGTCAAAAGTCTTAGATGGTGGCTTACTGTCTTCAGGAAATGCAAGCATTACACATGAGTTGCTCATGGAGGAAATGACCTAAGCATGCTGGTTTTCTATGGGAGTAAACTGCAGTGCTCTGTGCTGCCTACACACACACACACACACACACACACAGGAATATTATGCATCTCTAAAAAGGAAGGAAATTCTAACACATGCTACAACATATATGATCCTTGAGGACATTAAATTAAATGAAATAAGCTGGTCACACAAACACATGTACCATATAATTCCATTCATATGAGGTGCCTAGAATAGTCGGATTCACAGAAATAGAATGTAGAACCGTGGTTGCCAGGGGCTGAAGAGGGAAGGGAATCAGAAGTTTTATTTGATGTTTATAGGATTTCAGTTTTGCAGGACGAGAAGAGTTCTGGAAACGGATGGTAGTGATAATAACACAATAATATGAATATACTTAATGCCACTAAATTGTACGCTTAAAAATGGTAGTATGATCATTTTTATATTATGTGCATTTTGCTATAATTTTTTAAAAAGACATTTTAAATAGTTTACCATTCATCCAAAGTAGACCTAGGGAAGTATCAAAGCAGTGTGACTGGTCTACAGAGTCAGTAAACATGGCATGTATATTACCAATTCCACCTTCCTATGCCCATGACAACCATTACTAATTAATCGTTCCCAAGTTCTTTCCTCCTGAGCCCAGAGGCAAGATCATAACCTTTCTCAACACAGGCTACTACACCAAACAATTAGAGTTGATATGTCAGCTATGTTGATGTAGGAGACAATTGTGATGGTCTATGAAATCCATGCTAGAGAAAAAAAATACAATAATATAAAGCCTTGTAAGATAGGAAAAATCAACATGAACTTGATATGTTAGGAAAAAAATATTTTTCCTCTCTCTCAAAAAAATCCCAATGGAATAGAAGCAGTATTTTGGGCCCACATTGCTACTTATTTGAACCTATATAACCCAGGTCCAGGTCTCTATATTTTCTACAAAAAGGAACTAGAAATCTTTGAAGAGGAATTGATTTTAATCTTGGAATGAGAAAATTCAGTGAATATAGAATTAGTCTATTGTTGCCAGAGAGCAAAGATACTTTAAAAACTACTGGGCATAGTGCTAAAAGGGTAAAGGAGGAATAGGGGAGCTCCTACAGCCCAAGCTATACTAATTTGGGCATAAAATCATCACCACCACCACAATCAGAATCATTTTACATAAATGGAAAAGACTGATATTAAGTGTTAACAAAGATAGTTGTGACCTAAATGAGAAATTGTCGGTAATATTTTTGCTGTTAATAAGTTATAAGGTATTAAATACATAGCTAGTTTGCTTTTTTTTTTAACCTTATATACTGACACTGTTAAGCAGGATCTATTACCAAATATGCATGTGAACTTGTTTCTATCTACAGGATGAGGAGAGACTAGGAACCTATAAATAGGCCAAGCAGTCCCTTCAAAATTGAGAGCTATACCATGAACATGATCAGCGTTTGTGGTCTCAGGGCATCCAGAAAGGAATAAGCAAAGTCCATTAGTTCATTGCCACTAATGATTATACATAATAAATAATGAAAAGAGAGCCCCGTGGTGTATCTTCAGATGATAAAGTAGCTGAATGTCACACCTCTTCTGCCCTTGAGAGACAGCACTGGCCCACTCCCTCAGTTTCTAGGGAATAAAAGCTCTAGATGACCCTGCTAATGAGACACTGATTGGATAGGTATAAGTAACATTCCAATTATACATTAGGGGTCAATATATCATAATGGCAGAAGAATAAGGTAGGTTTAAGTCATCTGTTCACAACTTCAGGTAAAGACACTGAGTTTCAGAAGATATATTTTCCATGATATAACTAACACACTTCATAATTTAAAGGGCTAGAACCACTGGTCTATGCAACCAGATGCCACATCATGATCTGAAATAAAAGGGTTAACAACTTAGAACTTGCATCCTCATAGGGTCTTTTTCTTTTTCTTTCTTTCCCCCTACTCTGTGCCCCTCCTTGTGCTTAGGATTTTTTTCTTTAAGGATGTAGTAAATTTTCTAAAATCCTAGGAAGAAGTAAATTTTGTATCACATAAACTTACTAAGTCAGAGAAAAATTGACCCCAGGAATGTGTGAGAATGATAAAAACATAAGTTTTATAATTATTGGGCTAGTTTAATGTATATTTTTTGATTTTAAAGATATTTAGATTATTTAGGGAAATTTGATATACTGGATTTATGATTTTTAATCAGGTCCTTAAAAGTGTCTGTCACATTTCTATCACTATAAATGATTAAGGAAATTGGCTCTGTTAAATGCATAAATTTTCATGACTGTTAAATAGGTAGCATATGGCTATGTAGAGAAATATTGCTTAATAAATTAATAAATCATAGATTAGACATTAAACAATGCACAATAGCCATACGCATTCCTCTCCAATCACAAAAGTTCATTGGACAGTAAAGAGCATCAGAAGATAAAACCAATTTGCCATTCTCAGAGACTCAAGGCCATTAAAAAAGATTGCTATTCAGATAAAGACACCATGTGCTGAATCTCTTCTCTACAGATGGTGCTGATTTCGCAGATTTGGTGGGGCTGGCATTTTTTATCAACCTGTGTGTGGTGAAATTTTTTGCTTCCCCACTTTCATTGCCAACTTAGAGCTGTTAATTCCATACCTTTTGGCTCATCTGTCTTTCCTCTTGGGTTATCATCTTTTGTGGAATCTTTCAAGGCTCCATACTCCTTTTCCATCTTAGCTGCTTCTTCCTTAGTACTATCTGTTTCTTCGTGACTCTTTTCTGATGGTGCTGTAATCAGATTGTGCACTGTCGTTAGAGCCCTATTTCCTAACTATTAATCAATTTGTAATGTAGAAATAAATGTGTTGAAAGGGCCCAGTGTAAGGTTGGATCATTTTTCAGGCTGAAAGGGATCTTAGTGATTGTCTAGTCCAACTTCCTCCCCCCATTTCACAGAGGAAGAAACTGAGACCCAGGATGGGGAGAGATATGCACTGAGTTAGCAAAAGAGCGGGGCCAAAGCCCTGGCTTTCCAGATTTTGGTTGAGTGTTCTTTCCCTTCTGTTACCGCGTCATTAGAGTATAGATTATTTTCCTTACTATAATCAAGGTAGGCAGTGAAGTGGGATATGTCAGGTCCCTAAGTAAGTTTGAATCTTCATTCAAAAGTAAAATAACTCCATCATTGCTTAACGTCTCTACAATATTGCATTTTTTAAGAATACTCTATGACTCAGAGTAGCACCTAAGAATTTGGGGCTGTTGCAGGACTTCTTACCTTCTGCCTCTTTTCCTCACACTCCCTTATCCCTGGTCACCCTAACACAATGAAGAGAGTTGGACCCTTGTTGTCAAAAAGACCCTTGTTGACTCTTGTTGTCATCTTTGCTCACTTGTCACTTAAAAATAACTAATTTCCATATCAATTATACCTCAAAAAAGAAAAGAGCGAGGGGAGAAGAGTTGAAAAAAACTATATTTCCTTCTGGCAATCTTATATTGAATTTTAAAAAGTCATAAACCTTAAAGTAGCTAACCACTAGAAAAAAAAACTGCAATACATCCCTGTTGTAAATAAAATAGGAAATGTCAAGCAGTCTAACAATAAGCTCTTTTTTTTCAGTAAAAGGGTTATTACTATAGAAAAAAAAGAAAGAAGAAAGGAGTCAGTTACTATCTCATGAAAACATCCACTACTAGTGCTGCGGTCTTTCTCTATATTTAAAAAAAAATGTTAATATTTATTTTTGAGCATCAGAGTGTGAGCGGGGGACAGACATAGAGGGAGGGGAACAGAAGATCTGAAGCAGGCTCTGTGCTGACACCAGCAAGCCCGATATGGGGCTCAAACTCACAAACTGTGAGATCATGACCTGAGCTGATGTTGGACGCTCAACCAATGAGCCACCCCGGTGCCCCCTCTATAGTTTTTGATGCATCATTTTTCTTCATAGTTGCAGTATAATTTTGTTCCTTGCTTTTGTCATTAACATCATCACAGAAGGATATTTCCAAGTTATTGAAAACTATTTGAAAACATCATTTTAAAGGGCTTTATAATATTCCACGAAATATATGTATGTAACCGCTGTGAGAAGGGCACAAAATTGGGCATAAGAACTTGTGATCTTTTCTCTTTTCATTCCTACCTCCCCCATCCAAACAGGCTCCTTTGCACAGCTTGGTTCTGTGGTGTGGATGAGTGGAGATGCAGAAGTTAAGAAACCAAAAGGGGGAATCACACAATATAGGGGCACAGAATATCTCAGAGGACAGAGAAGACTTGTGAGGGGAGAACCAGTGGAGTGGACAAGTGACCAGGGATAGTGGTCTGGAGAAATTGTGCTCTTGGGAGAGAAAAAAATACTGAAAGGAAAATTTCAGGAAGAATTACTCCATTTGGGGATGTAGCCTCCTCCTTTCCCCACCAGCTACCTCCTAAGAATCTTTAGGGGAGACCTATATTTCTTTTCAATGCTTCTTGGGGTAGGTTTCTGCGCTAAGACTAGCCACAAAATAGCCAAGGTTATAGCTATTTAATCCTATAGTAGGATTTTAGATTTTAAAACTTTTTGAAATCTCTCATTGTTTATCAATGTTTATTAAAGTCATTATTTACCACTCAAAGGGTTATTGTGCTAAAAGGTAGAAAAATAGTTAAGTAAATCATACCTGGGAAAAGTTTGCTTTTATTGTCAGTAACATTTTTTTCTAGCTTGTTCTTGGTCTGAAGAGCAATAGTTTCGTCCAAATTTTCTAGAGTGAGAAGCAGAAAAAATATAATTTTATTTTCTGAAAGATGATATCAATTGTTTAATCATCACCAGAAATATCACAAAGCAATTCTACAATATTAACACTGTGATTAAGATACTGTGATATGGATTTTATTTCTAGGAATCCACTATTCCATACTATTTGAGATCCTTAATTCAGCCTCCTATTTAGTTATTGAAGAAGTCTCTTCCACATCTCTGTGGGCACTGCTAGAACATGTCCAGGGTTGAAGCCTTTAATGGACACCTATGGTCTGGGCTTCCTCAACACTTTCTGTAACTACACCTTGATTGTCCTTTAGAGAATCCAGACCTTTCCCATTCTCAACATATTTCCCTCAAGTGGGGCTTAATAACCCAGGCCTAGTTCTTCAGGGTCTATACCCTCCCCCCTGGGCTGAGTGATTGGTTCAGAGAGGAACATGTGATACAAACCAGGCTAATGAGATCCAATGGTAGGACCACTGGGAGAAAGAGGCTCTTTTCCTGCCAGGATTGCTGTACTGTGAGGATGGAGACTGCCAGCCATCTTTTTTTCACAGGGGAGAAGTTTGTTGGGAATGAACCAACATATGGAAAGTCAATCCTGGGAGATGGGGAAGGGTAGATTCCTTACACTGTTGGTGACTTTACAAACCTAAACTCAGACTATCCCCACCCCTGGACTCCTCAGTTACATGAGACAATGAATTCTATTCCCATACCATACTGGAAAGCACAGCTATAAATAATAGCAGAAATATCTACCTTGCACTTAAGCCTTGTGGCATTTCTAATCTATTTCCATAGGATGAATGACTTAAGTATGAAATTTCTGAGTTACAAGGTGTTGGTATGAAGCAATGATTGATCTGAAACAATGTCTTTGATCTGTTGAATAAAATAGATCATAAAGTCCTATGTATAACATGAGCCCATTTTTTTGTTAAACAAGATAAAACAAAGAAACAACAAAGGTATATAGGTGTACACACACGCACATACACACACACCCAGAAAAACATCTGGACGAATACAAACCAGAATGTCACCTGAGTGCTGGTATCATGAATGACTTTTTTACTTATTTTTAAACATAATTTTGCATTGACTGATTTTTAAAAAGGAATATGTTCTTTTATAATCAGAAAAAAAACAGTAAAAGTATTTTCATGTGGAAAAAAATGAAGTTCATAGAGAGTAATTCTAGATTATTATGTCCTGTGAGATTTTCTCTTCTGTTTAATTCGTTCTCTATCAGAGATCAGAGTAAGGGGCCATGAGGTCACCTTCTCCAAAGGACATTAGAGATAAATGGTACTTGTTGATTAATTAAACCAAGCACAAAAACAAAGGCTTTTTTTTTTTTAAACAACCTGCATGCACAAAGAACATCCAAGCTTATCCACAAAGTCCAAAGAATCAAAGGTCAGCAAACTTTTTCTGTAAAAGGCCAGATGGTAAATATTTCTGGCTTTGTGGGCCATATGGTTTCTGTTGCAACTACTCAACTTGGCCATTGTAGCATAAGAGCAGCCATAGACAGCACGGAAACAAAGGAGTGTGGCTATGTGCCAGTAAAACTTCATTTATGGCCACCGAAATGTGAAATTGATAAAATTTTACCTTTTTTAAATTAATAAATATTTAATTTGTTTACACCCAATGTGGGGCTCAAACCCCAAGATCAAGAGTAACACACTCTACTGACTGAGCCAGCCAGGTGCCCCTTTATATAGTTTTCTAGTGTCACAAAATACCATTCTTGTTTTGATTTTTTCCAACCTTTTAAAAATGTAGAAGTAACTCTTAGCTTGTGTGCTATAGAAAAATAGGCAATGGGCCAGACTTGATCCATGGGCAGTAGTTTACCAGCCCTATTATAGTTCACAACATCCTTTATTTTACAAATACAGAAACTGAGGCCCTGCAGGGTGAGTGCCTTGCCCCACGGGAGAGAACTGGTCTGTGGCAGAACTGGACCAGGAGGCACACCTTCTGCTGCCTAATCGAATGCTCTTTCCTTCCCACCACACAAAATCGACTCTTTTAGTCCTAACCATCCAAACACAATCGAAAAAAAGAGGTCAAATTTTTTTTTTTTTTTTTTTTTTTATTTCTAGGAGAGAGAGAGACAGCGTGAGCAGGGGATGGTCAGAGAGAGAGGGAGTCACAGACTGAAACAGGCTCCAGGCTCCGAGCTGGCAGTCAGCACAGAGCCCGACACGGGGCTCGAACCCACGAACCGCGAGATCATGACCTAAGCGAAAGTCGGACGCTCAACCGACCAAGCCACCCAGGCGCCCCAAAAGAGGTCAAATTTTAATGAAATTATCTCCGTGGAGATATTAGAAAATGTTAATAAGACAAAATATAATAAATTTGAAATGTTTGTACTCAAGCTGCATCTAAAGAATTGAAAACATCCGGTTAATTTTATTTTTTGCATTATCAAGCTGGGCAATTCTGGTTACTCAGACGATTCAGGCTATTTTGGCATGAATGATCAAATCTGCGAGGTGATTATTGCCTAATCCCTAACTGACTTTGGACAATGAAAACTATCACAGTGAAAACAAAACAGATAGGACTCTCACCAAGGTAGGAAACACCTTCTTCTGGAGATATTGTTCCATACTTTACCATCATCTTCACAAAGTCAATCAAGGTTTTCATGATCGTAATCAGTGTTTCTTTCTCTTTTGCCTCTTTTTCTATATAAAAGGACAAAAGAATTTTTAAAAAACTAGTGGCACATAGCTTCCTCTTTGTGCCAATTTATGAAGTACAGCATCTGATAGAAATATTTTTTCCCACATTTATAGCTGAACCCACATATATAATTTACAAAAAGTATAATAAGACTTGATTGGAAATATAGGATAATGTACAGGTATACTGAGCTTTTTCAGAAATGGGCAATTATAGGGGCGCCTGGGTGGCTTAGTCGGTTAAGCGTCCGACTTTTGCTTAGGTCATGATCTCGCGGTTCGTGGGTTCGAGCCCCGCATCGGGCTCTGTGCTGACTGCCAGCTCAGAGCCTGGAGCCTGTTTCAGAGTCTGTGACTCCCTCTCTCTCTGACCCTCCCCTGCTCACGCTGTCTCTCTCTCTCTCTCTCTCCTAGAAATAAATAAAACATTTAAAAAAACACAAAAACATACAGCCTGAGTAAAGAAAACTCGGTTGGTCACCAATCTTATCATTTTCTTTTTGAGTTCATATTACCTCAGGTTGCAAGCTGTCTCTTTATCATCTACTCAATTAATAAAATATTTTAAAGTAAATCTTTTTAGATAAGTTATAATTGCCCGTTTCTTTTTTTTTTTTTTAATTTTTTTTTAAATGTTTTTTTATTTATTTCTAGGAGAGAGAGAGAGAGAGAGACAGCGTGAGCAGGGGAGGGTCAGAGAGAGAGGGAGTCACAGACTGAAACAGGCTCCAGGCTCTGAGCTGGCAGTCAGCACAGAGCACGACGCGGGGCTCGAACCCACGAACCGCGAGATCATGACCCAAGCGAAAGTGGGACGCTTAACCGACTAAGCCACCCAGGCGCCCCTCAGGCTGTATGTTTTTGAGAGCAAGAATGGCCTGTTTCCATTAATCAAACTTAATATTTGAAAATAAAACATATATGTGTCTTTATTTTTTAATGTGAGCTTGATTCTTTTAATAGCAGTATATACCACTTTCTAAACTTTATTTCATTTGAAAGAATATATGCATGTAGTAAAAATATTCTAATAGTACAGAGTTAAATAATAGTGAAAAGAACATTTTCTTCCTACCCCCCAACTCCTACTCCCTCTGGTAACCACTATTAACTGTTTCTGAGAAATCTTCATAGTTGGCATACCGTTCTGCATCTTGATAGAAAAAGATGGCTGATCATTCCATAGTTCCGAATATATATGTATAGAATATAAAATTTTTAAAAATTTCCATTTTTGAAGAAAGGTACTATAGGAGAGCACATTTTACCTATTTTTTAGTGGCCATGAAGGATTTCTTCTAAATACTCCAAGCCTTTCCCTCCATTTTTTCATCCTTCCCACAGATGAAGTTGGTAGGCAAGAGCCATTAGTCTACATTTATTGACTGATAGGAATTTGGGATCTTTTTTTGCTCCCCTGGAACAGTGGAAGTCAGGGACCTGAGAAAATGCATGCTCTGTAGAATCAAACTATCCTAAGGATTGGCTGTTCCAAGAATTAGACTTAGGATAGGGAATGAGCAAGTCCAATTTTGGCTCTCACACTATGCTGCATTCTACAATCCTTACAATCCAGTCTTTACCAGTATCAGAAATATTTTGGATCTTGACCTGTTTTATTCTTTCTCCATTGGTTCAGACCTTGGGTGAGAAACATGGGTACTATCAAAGACCTTAGTGTAAGTATTTAAATTAAAATTCTATAAAAATAAAAGAAAGTATGAGGTCAAGGAAACTAAAAGATAAAATAAGTAAAACAAATAAAATAAAAAAATATTCCATATAGTGGACTCTTTCAAATATCATGAAATCCCCAAGGTTGGGAGGGAAGAAAGATGAGAAAGGAGATGGGGAAGAAATCCTGGAAAAGCACTGGCAAATAACTGCAGCCATCACATTATTTGCTCAAGGTCACATCTGTATAGGTGTTTTGTGTCAAGCTGATGCTCATCACTAACAAGAAGTGATTCACCAAGATGACAAAAGGTCTGAGCTGGGCATTTGCCATCCAATGGGACAACATGGCTCAAAATGGACCCTCAAGATGTATAAGCCCTGCAGACACTGGCAGAAGGGCTGGTGCCATCTGGCCAATGTCTGGAATTGAAGGATAATGGGTGTTCTCCAGAAATGAAAGCACACTCTAAGGTCACTTCTTGGGGAAATATTTATTACAAATTTTCAATCTGGGGCTGAATCTTTGAAAAGGGAGAGGAAAAGCCAGAAGGCAGTGCAGAGCAACTGTCTGGACAATAACAACAGAAAATTTGCCCATCGTTATCTTCCTTGAAGATTAATCAAAATGAAAGATGAATTGAAATCTTCAGTTAACTTATTTTGATATACATGTATGAGAAAAGAACAAGGCACATTAAGGACTTTGTGTTTTTAAAAAATATCAGTTTTTTAAACTGCCATGGTCCAATGCTTAGTTCACTTTAACTCATTTTAAGACTGAAGCTGAAAGTATCTAAAAAGCAAAAATCTGAATCATTTTTAAGGGATAATTATGTTATACACATTGTTCCCACTAAGAGAGGAAAATGAATACAGCATTTAAAAAAAAAATTTACAATAAGATTTGAGGCTGAGAAGGTCAGGCAGGGACATTGAATTCCCTCCTCATCTGCACAGGGCTCACCTCAATGTCCCAAACACAGCACATGTTCAGTAACTGTTTGCTGAACAAATAAATGAACCCTCTGTTAACAAGAAGATTAAATTATCCTGAAACTCCACCTTTCCTGATTATCCTTTCCTAAATATTTCCATGACTAGCATACTTCTTTTGAAAAAAAATTGACGTGAACTCTTTTCTCTGAGGTTACAATATATGTCATTGAAGATTGCATTTAGAAACTAAAAACAGGAAGAAAAAAACCTCACCCACACATTTCCTAGAATTATTGTTTCTATTCCACATGGTCAGAAAACAGTGTTTACCTGAATCAATACTTTTCAGTAGTGCGTAGAAGTTTGGGAAATATTGGAGTTCCTCAAAGTTGTCTTCATTGTAGATTTTAGTTCTCCTTTCCAAGCCATTTGTCAAGGTTAAGGTATTAGATACTGTTTCATCATTTTGTCCATTAGTAAAACCATCTTGAATTGCTGCCATTGGAGTCTACATTGGGGGAAAAGAATCAATAAAAAAATAAACATTTTCTTAGAGCTAATTATACCCCAGCTTGCTTCTGTCATCCTTGGTGCCCTTGAATGTGAAGTGCAAGAATACCTCCTCCTTTCCAAGCTCCTGCAGGATCAAACCCTTTTCCAGGCATATGGGCATCTAGCCACACGGAAAGGTCACTGGGGCTGAGAGAAATATGCTTCACCTGAGGACCCTGGCTCCTGCTCCTGGAGAATAGACAGGGAATTTCTAGGCTCCTCCTTGGCCAAGTTCCCCTCTATCAGTTCTCATGAATGTCTCCTCCTAAAACTGCCTTTTACCAAGTAGAGGAACTTTGAAGTCACAGAATCTGTGGTGTCAAGATATAGGAAAGCATGTGAGAACACCTAATAGCAGCAGAGCAGTAACACCTTGGGAACTTTTCCATGAAATTTTAAGAGCTATTTGGAAGGGTACACAGGATACTTTTCTCCCAGATCTGATCCATTTCCAGAGTTCTGCTTCTTGGTTAATGATCCAACACCCATTCAGCGGGCTAAAGAGAAATTTAAGAGCCTTCCTTGTCACTTCCTCTTCATTTCCTCTATCTAATGCATCAGTAGCCTTGTTGGCTCTACTTTTAAAATTTATCCCAAATTTGGACCTTTCTCTCTTTCTCCATTACCTGGCTCTAGTCCAAGCTGCTTTCGTCTCTTACCTTCTAACCATTTAACATCAACCACTTTCAATCTATCCACTGTATTTCCCATGTTATAGCCAGAGTTTTCTTTTTACAAGTATGGTCATGTAACTCCTTTGCTTAAAATCCTGCAGTGTTTTCCCATTGGTCCTACAATGAAGATCAGAATCCAAGGCCCTGCCTGGTCTGGCCTGGGTCCACCTTCCCCAGCTTCTCTCTCACTACACTCTGTGTGCCAGCCACTCTGCCCTTGTTGAAGATACTTGGATATTCACACATTCTTCTCTACACACTGCCTCTCACATTCACAGCCTTCAGTTTTTGCCTCAAGTCACTTCCTCAGGGAAGGCTTCCCTGAGCCTAAGTCCAGAAGAGGCTCCCTTTTTATGAGATCTCATAGAGCCATGTTTCCTTCTTCAGATTACTTGAAGCAGTTGTAGTGAAAATATGTGAGTATTTGAAGACCATCTACTTCTTCCATTAGACCTTAAGCTTTGTGAGAGCAGATCTTTTTGAAATAAGCATTGCATCTCCAGTGCTTGGTTCATAATTGGTACCTCAATAAATATTTATTGAATGAATTAACATTTTGTTTGCATCGATGCATTTAAATGATGTGAGCAAAAGGTCAAGCATATGAATGTTTTAGAGATGGGTGAAAAAGGAGTATGAAATGTGGAGAAACGGGCACCCTCCTACACTGTTGGTGGGAATGTAAGCTGGTGCAGCCCCTCTGGAAAACAGTGTGGAGGTTCCTCAGGAAACTAACAATAGAACTCCCCTATGACCCAGCAATAGCACTGCTAGGAATTTACCCAAGGGATATAGAAATGCTGAGGCATAGGAGCACATGTACCCCAATGTTCATAGCAGCACTCTCCACAATAGCTAAAACATGGAAAGAGCCTAAGTGTCCATCAACAGATGAATGGATCAAGAAGATGTGGTTTATCTATATGATGGAATACTACATGGCAATGAGAAAGAATGAAATCTGGCCATGTGTAGCAACATGGATGGACCTTGAGGGTGTTATGCTGAGCAAAATAAGTCAGGCAGAGAAGGACAAATATCATATGTTTGCACGTATAGGAGGATTAGGAGGAACTTGACGGAGGAACAAGGGGGAGTAGAAGGGGGGAAATGGTGGGGGAAAGGGAGAGAGGCAAACCATGAGAGACTCTTGAATGCTGACAAAAACTGAGGACTGATGGATGTGGGGGGGAGGAGGGATGGGCATGGAGGAGGGCACTTGTGGGGATGAGCACTGAGTGTTATGTGGAAACTAATTTGACAATAAACTATTTGTAAAAAAAAAAAAAAAAGAAAAAGGAGTATGAAAAAGGAGCAAATGCTTAGGAAAATACAGTAGCTATGTCACTTTCGGTTTGGATGATAAGCTTGAGTGAATGTCATGAGTCCTTTGATAAATCAAAAATGTTTTGGGTGGATCTTCAAAAGCTGTTTTAACAAAATGAAAGCTGGTGGAGATTGGAAGTAGGGAGAGCAAAAGAGAGCTGTTATGCTATCTAGTAAAAAAAAATTCCAGACCCGATTTCTGTTTTCTAGCCTCCTCTAAAAGAGGATTGTAAACCTAAACACTCCTTTTCCTTGTATTTGGAATGAGAAGTTGGAGGGGATGAGGAGCCATGGGGTCTGGGTGCTCTGGTGGAGAAAACAGGAGAGGTGAAGAGTTTGATTTTTTTCTTTATGTAACCCTCTGTGGTCAGCTCATCTAGAGTTTTACAGGGAATTCAAAGAGGGGAGAAAGATTTTTGTAGCTTGGCTGATACAGAAGAAAAGATGAAGAAGCATAGAGTCCAGGGAGGGGAAGGAAGGATGAATGACTAGTCCAAGTAAAGGACAGTTCCAGGCCTCTGAACCAAAAAAAAAACCCAAAAAAAACAAAAAACAGGAACGAGCAGTTGGAAGAGCATAGGATATAATGGCAAAGCATATTCAGGCAACTAGCGCTGGGGAATATACAGGCTGGTTGTGGCAGGGGACCAAATCAACCCAAGTTTCTTTTTTTGGGATCTGGAGGCAGATGATGACATTCTGTGAACAGAAGTTGAATACCGAAAGAGCTGTGAAATATTCGGTTCCAGTCCACTGACATTATACAAGCAGTTGTTTTGTAGAATGGTTATAACATTTCCATATAGCATTATGGATTAATTTACTGTGGAGTATAAGATGTAACCTTTACTATAACATAATATAACCTGTATCTTCATTTTCAACAGAGTTGATTTATATATTTTAACTTATTGATATTTTCTGAGTATATATTTTATGTGGGTTAAATGTGTCACATACCCCAAGTATTCTTTGGCATCAAGTGAGGTATTACTTATATACAGTTATATTAATTATATACAAATACAAGTAAACACATACACACATTCATACACATGCATATATACACATATCCATAACATATGCATATGAATTCACATATACATACCACTTTCTCTGGTATTTTTCCAGCCCGACTCTCAGTCACACTTGTGGGTTTATTAGATTCCTCCTCATAAGTATTGGCTTCCTTTGAGATCAATTTTTGTAAAACCTCTGCTACTTCATCTTCTAGCGTGTGTGCCTGGCTTTCTGTGATCTGTTAAAGAGTAAAAACATGTATTACTATTATTCTCATATTTATGATTTAAAAATCTAGATGAGGGGCACCTGGGTGGGTCAGTCAGTTAAACATCTGACTTTGGCTCAGGTCATGATCTCGTGGTTTGTGAATTCGAGGCCCGCATCAGGCTCTGTGCTGACAGTCTGGAGCCTGCTTCAGATTCCAGGTCTCCGTCTCTCTCTGCCCCTCCCCCACTCGTGCTCTGTCTCTCTCTGTCTCTCAAAAATAAATAAAAAACATGTAAAAAAGCTTTTAAAAATATAGACTAAACTCTGTACTGGAAGACATTTTTATACAATGAGAGACTCTTTTGGTCCCTCTTTCTAGATAACCCATGTTTATGCCTCTATTTGTTTCTGGCCATTCTAATGACTGCCCCAGAACTCCTGGGAAAAAGTGCCTTTGGGCCATGCAAGTGACTAGTCCTGTCTGTTGGAATCCATGGAACACTTATTTTAAGAAACATCTTGAGGGTTATTTCTCAATCGTCAGCTGCAAGTCATGGCTAGGTAACCTCTGTAACAGGCAAATTTAGGACCCTAGTGAAGTCTGTCAGGGCTGCATAAGGGTTGGGAGCCAGGCAGTGGGAGGATCAAAGTAAATTGCTTACAGTTTCCCAAATGTGGCATGCCTTTGCTCCTGTTACTCTCTTCTCATAACTCACGTATCTTTTACTGCTGCTGGTTAAATCCTAATGATCCTTTACTAAAAAAAGGTTTTATTTATTTTTGAGAGAGAGAGCACAAGAGGGGGAAGGGAAGAGAGAGTGGGAGACAGAGGATATGAAGTGGGCTTCACGCTGACAGCAGGGGGCCTGATAACGGGGCTTGATACCATGAACCATGAGATCATGACCTGAGCCGAAGTCAGATGTTCCACCGACTGAGCCACCCAGGATATCCCTAACTGTTTTAAGCTGACTTCAAACACCTCCTTCTCTGAAGCAGTTCCTTATTGGCCAATTGGATATGACTGATCCTCTGGCATGCTGAGTCTTTTATGGTTCTGATGGAGCTTGAATCATGGATATGTATGTATTTGTGTAGCTCTTCTGGTAGACTGTAAGTTCCTAGAGGGAAAGAATGTTGTCATATTTGTCCTCAAAACCTACAGTGCCTAATATAAAGTAGATATATTATAAACACTTGGCTACAACTTGGGTCACATGGCTTGGCTTCTTAGCAAATTCCAAGCTATACTAAGAAATGCGTTTATTCTCATGCATGACTTACTAGGCCAAGATTCAACAGTTTAGAAACAATCTTGTCAAATACTCCTCTGTCATTTTCCTCATAAATCCTGGTAGCAATTTTCTGGACAATATCTTCAGCAGTTAAAGGAGTTCCATCTAGTTGATGAAGGCCATCTGGATCATCTAGACAAAGATATCACAGTTTCACATCATAGTTATCATAGACCTATTTCAGGATCATATTATACTTATAATCTATACCTTGTTCTTATACACTTAGATATATTTGGAATGTATTTATGGTGCTGCTTGGTTCACATAAATTGTTGGTTTGAAAAAATTTTGCTTAAAGGTAACAACCTAGGATGATCATGGAAATTCTGAAATCTTCTTATGTGACTGTAACAAAAAGGAAGACACCACAAAAGGCCTCTCTATTTTTTATTCTCACTAATAACACAAACAAGATTATACTTCTAAATTTTACAGTATGCCACATTTATATAGTATGCCATATTGTTCAAAGCATCTACATATTATATAATTTGATATTCCATTTCCACACAAGGAGTAGACTGGTAATATCCACATGTATATATCTTCTGCTGGCAAATTCCTGGGCTGAGGGTGGGGGACCCTGCCTCACACTCAGAATCAGAGAGAGTGTATTAAAGATTTTACCACTTAACTGGAATATTTACTTCTAACTGAACATGTGTCAGAACTCCTTTATGGAAGACAGTTTAATGGGATAAACCCCTTATTCCAGAGAATAGGGAACTTACCTTATGTGTATGAAATTTAAACTTTTAAAATGAGACAACAGATTTGAACAAAGCAATATGTAAATCTATGTAAATCTCTGCAGAGAAGTTTGCAAATATATATCCTTGGCTTTCCCAGGAATACACCTGGCAGCATTACTTCAGAGTAAAGCAAGAGCCCATCCTGAGGGATGGACACAGTAGGGTTGGTGGCATGTCCAAGAGAACTCTCAGGGAATCAGTTGGTCAAACAATATGTTAACATGTGTGAGTTTACAAGGCACTTTTTTCCTCCTGTCACCTCTAGACAGACTTGAAAGATCGGAATTTTAGTCCATGATACCACTTATTGTTTACATATCCTTGGATCACTGTAAAGGGAGATAATAAGATTATCTGTTTCATGGGATTCTTATGCAGATTAGATGAAATAAGATGGAAATGCACCTTTTAAATTGCAAAGTACTATATGAAAGCTAAATATATATGTATGTGTATATATATATATATATATATATGTATGTATGTAAATGTTATCTTCTAGAGAAATGGAAATGGAGTCTCTGGTCAAATTCTGCCCTAATTATTCTGATCATATTTACTCAAAGAAAGAAGAGCCTAATATTTCTAATCTGATTCTGTCCTTTTCTTCCATGGCTTTGAGGATTCAGACAAGGAGTTTTACTCTCGTGACCTTTCTTCCAGAATCTATATACCAGAAGATATATGCTGCCTTAGGCAGAACAGTTTCTTGTTGTCTGAAAAGAAGCTTAGGAAACTGAGGAAGGTGATTATAGGTAGAGGACTGGAAGTTTCCTGATAGTATATTATTGCTGAGTTGTCAACCAATCCATTAGCTATGAGCCTGTTGAGCTCTGTGTACCACAGTGACCAATAAGCAGAAAAGACCCTAAGAAAAAAACCCGTAAAATCAGTTCCCCTCCTGACTAACTGAAAATTGGGTTCATTATCCATTTTTTTCAGGAGCAGAGACTATTATTTAGGTCTGATGCTTCCATTTGTGGGTTGCAAGACAGACTCTAGGGAATATGTGAAGCAGAAACTACCCAAGGTCTATGCAGTGGTGGAAAAATTTATTTCTCTTCCCACTTAATCCCTCAGGATCTGGAAAAAAGAAGCTCACTGGTTGCCTGCTAGAGCTGGAAAATAACTGAGATGACTGTTTTCCAGTTCATTTACTTCATAACAGGGAGAACATAAGCAACACTCTGAAGAAACAGCCTCTTCGCTCTGCTGCACTGCTGTATTCTCCTGAGCCAGGAACGTAGGACTCCACTAGAAGACCTTTGCTACATGGGGCTAATAGTGGACCACTTGGGCATTGCTTCTTGCCTTCCACTGATTTTCCCTGGCTTCTCTAAAGTGGACAGAATTTCTCAGAGTGACTTCTTTATTGTTCATGAAGGGGTATTTTATTCTCTTGTATATACCCTCAGAGGGAAACCAAACATGAGTTCAACATTCATAACTTTTTAAAATCAGCTACAACATTCTAAGTGGATGTAAAAGTCATCATCTCCCCAGTTACATTTTGAACCCTTAGTCTCTATTATGGCACTTGACATTCATTTGTCCAGTACATTTTTGTTAAAGTCTTAATATAAGCCTGAACTGGAAACAGGCTGATAAATAGTTTAGGCATGATACCTGACTATACAGAGCTAACTATCTAGTTCATAGGCTGCAACATAGCAATTGCTCAATAGATGTCTGTTTGGTGAATACACTCAGGAGTCCTGAAGCACTACTTCATAAAAAAATACTTGGAAAAGTCTTGAATCACATATACTGTAGAAACCACAGAAAAGGAGAAGTGATGGGTTCTATAGCCCATCTGGAGGTGTGAAAGTACCCTGCAGAAGTTCAGCTTCCTTACTCTCCCTTCTAGTATATGAGTCTACATGCCTCTGAGGTTCCAGTTAACTTGGTGTTCCCAAACCTACCTGGTACCAGGATTCCCAAGGTATGAGAGGAGACCAGTAATTCACTCATAGGCCACTCTCTCCAACAATCTTCTCTATAATTTCAGGTGGACTTGAAATGACTCCTAGGGTAAACCTAGAGCTGTCAGGACTAGTACTTGGTAGTTCTGAACCCGTTTGGGATGGTAATAAAATGTTGAACAATTTAAAAATAAGTTACTCAGATTAGTGATTGGATCACAAACAGACCTGTGCCTCTGCCTGCTCATACAACCAGTTTGACACAAAATGTAGTCAGATAAACATTAGACTACTTTTAAAAATTATTAAATCAAATGGTCAGTTCAGTCAAAGTGGTTAAAATTGTTTTGTATGCAGCTATACCCAGTGTCTATTTCTAGTCTAAACATTTTAGGGTAAAAGTAAAATTCAAGAGAAATTTCCTAGAGTCATCTGCAATATGAAATGTTTCAAAATATAAACCATCTCCCTTATCCCATTCATATACAACACACTTCTGAATTTTCCTCAGGCCGTGATACCCAATGAAAGTCAAATTAACTTGGTATTGTGTTCTGACAGAGGTAAGCAGCATTATGCTCTTGTGGCCATAGAGCAGAATAAGAACATTAAGGAAAATCTGTAGTCACTCTTAAGCAGTGGTCCTCAGCACAGAAAACACACTCTCTTCATCAATGCTTCGGTACAATAGTTTATTTATTCCCTTGTATGTTATTTGCTCATTCATTTACTCATCTATTCATGTAGTCAATTCATAAGCTTTCAGACACTGGGGCTAAGATGTTTCTGTACTAGTGAAGTTTTCAGTTTATTTAAGGAGAAAGACATAAATCATAAGTAGACACACTTAGGAATGTAAAATTACAAATTGCATTAAGTGTCATGAGAGAAAGGAACAGGTTTCTATCAGATCATGTGTATTGGATGAACACAGAAACCCATCCTTTGCAGGATTATGGAGGCCACATTAAGGCTTTTGGTTTTTATCCCAAGAGAAATGGGAATCTACTAATGGGTTTTATGCAAGAGTGTCAATTTTATACTGCTATGAGTTGGAGATGAGCAGAGTGGATGCCGGAAGATCCATTAGAAGATTTTGCTGTAGTTCAAGTGAGACATGATTAAAGTTTGGATAAGGGTGGTGGTGATCAAGGATAGAGGAAAAAACCCTCTATATAGTTTATATATATATATATATATATATATAGTATTATATTGTATTATTGTATTGTATTGTATGTATATATATAGTATGGTATTATATGTAAAAGTACTGGTTGCCTGCTGGAGCTGGAAAATACCGAGATG
The DNA here is from genome assembly GCF_003009895.1 of Hyaena hyaena. NCBI lineage: Eukaryota > Metazoa > Chordata > Mammalia > Carnivora > Hyaenidae > Hyaena > Hyaena hyaena. Next base: position 1,348,779 of record NW_024080752.1, read on the forward strand.
ACTGTTTTTCAGTCACATATACTGTTTCTATATAGAGAGATGGAGAGATAGATAGTCTGGGCTAGTGTTATGGGACTTTAGGCTATAGATGGTAATTAAGGCCATGGAAAGGTTAGAATGACCTAGGGAGAAAGATCTGACTAGGAAGAGAACATTGAAAGGAAAATAATGGATATTTCACCTTTTGTGGGGAGTATTTTATTGATTTAATTAGTTGAGAATTAAGATTTTTTTCTTTGTACTCACAGTTAAATTGGAAAGTTAAAATGAATTCAATAACATAAAACATAGCAGATATAAATTGCTTTCAAAGCATCAGTAAATGAACCTTAAAAAGAAAATAAAATTTGGGCTTCTGTGGAGCTTAGACCTCACAGAAAAAAATTGGGCTTTCTCTTAATTTGGGTCCTGACTAATAAAGGACTATGCACGTATAATGGCCCTTTTGAAAATGTAAGACTTTCTCTTAACCTACAAAGGGAACACTCCAAGTTAGAGTAAATAGGAAGCAAAAGTTGTTTTTCCTCATTTACCTTGAAATTTATGATTCAATCCACTCTTAGTAGAATCATAATCATCAATCAGTCTTCGATTCTTGGTTGAATCAATATCTTCCACATTCAATTTATTATCATATGGGGAGCTTCTTATGGATTGTCTCTCTCTCTCAATTTTTTCCTTTTCTGTTATTGCCTTTAGCAGGTTCAAGTTATCAACAAAGGAATAATTGCTTTCACCTGGCTGGTTTTCTGGAAGAAAAGCCCCCAAGCCCAACACATCCATTTTAGTTAAGATTTTCATAACCTATATTATTTAAATTATGATATCAACATAATTTCTTTTTACCTGGAGGGTATGTTTTTTTAATCTTGTCTGCTTCTGCTTCAGCAATCTGGGAAGCAAATTAGATATAGACCTGGTTTTAAATCATTGCTCCATCACTTACCAAATATGATAGCTAAATGCTTCAATCTCTGTGAGATTTAGTTTTCTTATTTGAAAATGTAGATAATAATTTTCGCTTCAAAGCACTGCCATAAGGATTAGATGAGATAAAATAAAGGGCAGATGGTCTATAAATATTAATTCCCTTCTGTAATATTGGTGAGAGATAAATCTCAGATAAATTAAGCAGTCTTACAATAGAATGGATATGATGTTGAGCTTGCTGGGTTATTATACAGTCAGTTCTATGTATTATACATAATTCTATGTATATAACTGTCAAACTTCCAAAACTATATTTTCAATCCTAATTTCTGTCTATTTATTATTAAGCTCTTTAAGTTTGTGAATTCAAATGGCTAAAATGTTACAGCACAATTACATTAAATATAACTAAAGTAAAATGAAATAGTATTTATAATTTTACTTTTGACCTACCTGTTCATTCAAAGGTCTTTCTGCACTTAATTCACTATTATGTAGAGGTTTGTCTAGAATAAACAAACATAAATATTATTTAATTGTGCACTGGAAAGACACACTATGTCTCTTACTACATAAAATCTCCAAAAAAAGAAAAACAAATAATAGGATAAATGTTTTTGGATGACTGTGGAAAAAAACTATGCATTAACAAAGATAACCAAGATAATACAATAACAATATTTACCAAGGTTGCCTTGCTTATTATCCTGGTGTACTTCCTAATAGAATTGCACTTTTAAATTTCTGCCCAGAAATCTAATATATAGTTCTAACACTTGGATTACCAGCTATTTTCAACTAGATAAAGCATAATTTGAATTGGCATTATTAGCATATTAAAAGCTGTTTTATCATATACTGCACATATTATGAATAAAGTACCAGAGAAAAACAAACAAACAAAAAACAGGCCACTTTGTAAGGCGGAAAAATCACCCCCTATCCCTGTTTCAGAATAAGGTTATTTCAAAACAACCCATGTTATTACTGTCTCATTCAGAAATTGTAGGGGGAGAAAAATCTGTCTTCCAGCTCCAAATTCGAACTGATTTCTCTGTCAATATGCACGGATACTATCTGATCAGAAAACGAGACAAGTTGATTGACAGTTCACGGGATTATGCCAAGCTTTACCTTTTCGTGGCGAAATAAAAGGGAAATGGGAAGAAAACTGTCCACGTACCTTGGCTGCCTCCCGGTTTGGGGAAAGCTTGAACTGGGCTGCTTTGGAGCACCAACACCAGAATCCAAGTGCCGGTCCAAAGGAACCCCATTCTTCCTCGCTTGGCTTCAGATACAGCCTGGCGCCGGGCTCCCTGAGCTGTGGCTTTTGTTATGAATGAAAAGGGGGAGTAAAAACAGGAAGAGCTAGGAGGGAGGGTGAAAGGACGGTGAGTGGCAGAGACCCAGCGGCCGGTGGAGCTCTGCGCGGCTAGAGTAAAGCAATTAGAGAGGCTCCAGGCGCTGGGGAGTCAGGTCCTCAGGTGGAGGAGAGCGCTGTCCGCCCCGTGGGTGCTGAAGTTCCTGTGACGCGAGCCGGCCGCCTGTCCGCTAGGGCGTAGCCTTACTCTCCTTCCTTGAGAGGAAGTGAGGAAGGAAGCGCATGCTCCTTGAGAGCTAGAGGCGGGAAGGGATGGCGTCAGCGACACCAAGGCTACTCCAATCCCCTGAGAATGTAAGGGGGGAGGGGAGACTGGCAGGCTAGCGTATTTTCTGTGCCGCAGTCTTACGGGCGCTCCTGCGCTCAGGGTCACCTGGATAGCCAGGAGCTTGGACGTCATTGTCTAACTTTCCAACTAAACGTTACATCAAGGAACAAATGCCTTCCCTGCTTTTGTACCTGTCAAGGAGAGAGAAACTTGCATGAAGGTTTTTGTTTTGGGATAGTTCTGGGATATATGCCCCAGAATTCCTTCTTTCTGTTCCACCTGCTGTACCCAAAAGGTAGATGTAATTCTTACATACATCCTTAGAGCAGGCCTGCCTTTGTGATTTGAGTTGACATACAAAACGTCCCTCAGTACTCCTATTTCTGTCTTAGCTCTATGTAGTCTTTTGAATTGAGAAATTCAAGAAACATTCTTTCAAATAGTCAGATTGCTGCTACACGTTCTTTTATTAATTTTTTAAAAAGGTTTATTTTTGAGAGACAGAGCATGAGCGGGGGAGGGGCAGAGAGAGAAGGAGACACAGAATCGGAAGCAGACTCCAGGCTCTGAGCTATCAGCAAACAGCCCAACCTGGCACTTGAACTCTCGAACTAGGAGATCATGACCTGAGCCAAGTCGGTGACTTAACCGACTGAGCCACCCAGATGCCCTTGCTGCTACACATTCTTACTCTCTTAGATGCTAAAGCAGAACTAAAAAAAAAAAAAAAAAATTATCTGTTCCCCTAAGTATGGATACCCTCATCAGTCTTGGGTAGGTAAGTACCAAGGGCCAGTTTCATTGTTAAATTCCCCCTTCCCCTGTAAGGAGAAAGCTTCCTCTTCATCACCACCAGTGCCACAAAACCAACCAATCAACAAACATTTCCGTAAAATTCTTTCCCAGGATTCAATTATGTCTAAGGGCCTGACTGTTTCAGAGGTCTTTGAAGAAAGAGGATAGTCACAAAAAGTATTTACATCATAACTGGGTCAGGAGGTTCTTCCTACATTCTGAGAATATTCTCTGAAGCCTAACATTATTGCATAAAAGAAGCTATCAAAAGACTTTTAAATGATGAATACAAGCAACAGTAATGTGAGCAGGGTGCTGAGTAAGCTCTTTAGTTTCTGATTTTTAAACAGAGCTTGGAACCTTTCCTTTGGACTGTGGCATGCTGGGAACTGGTCTGAATAATGACCAAATAGAAGGATTCAGCACAATCAGGCCTTTGATTTCTGCACCCTTGCTTTTCAAGGAGCAAGTTAGTCATTCAAGTACCTAAAAACAAACAAACAAACAAGCTAACAAACAAATCTCCTTTGTTCTGAAGGTTTTTGAGTTTGGAAGTCACTCAAATACTTCACTTTAGAATCTGAAGAGTACTTTCAATCTAACAGCTTCTTCAAAACAAATAGTTGTTTCTTGGCACTGAAAACATAGCATTATTATCCCAGCATACTAGTATACTGCATTAAAAAAAATCATCACAATTTACAGTCCCAGCTGAGTGAAGGGTAAATTTCCTTAGGTTCCTCTTGTTTTTTATTGATTTATTTTGAGAGAGAGTGGGAAAAAGAGAGGGAGAGAGAGAATACCAAGCAGGCTCACACTGTTAGTGCAGAGCCTGACACGGAGCTCAAACCAAGAACTGTGAGATCATGACCTGAGCCAAAATCAAGAGACATTTAACCAACTGAGCCATACAGGCACCCCAGATTCCTCTTCTTTAAAACAGAGAGGACCAGCTCTGTTTACATCACATTATTGTGGGAATCAAAAGGTACATGTTTTAATCAAGTCAATGATGCCAAGAATATTTTAAAAGATGCAGCCTAAAACCTAAATCATAAAATGTTTTCAGTATTTAAGAAACACCACTGAATATTATATAATATAGTCATTCACCAATCCTGACATTTGTATTGCTCACCTGATTCCTCATTTTTCTTATTGATATACAATTGACACACAACGTAACATTAGTTTCAGGTGTACAACATAGTGATTCAACAACTGTATACCTCAGGCTGTGCTCACCACAGGTGTAGTTACCATGTGTCACCATACAACACTATCACAATACCATTGAATACATTCCCCATGCTGTACATTTCATCCTGGTGACCTATTCATTTCATAACCAGAAGCCTGTACCTCCCACTTCTATTCACCCATTTATCCTCACTCTATTATTTGTTTTGCTTCTGACTCACCTCTCCCTGCAATATGCTTGCAGTTGAGAGAGAGGCTCAGGGTGGAGTGAAGGTAAGGGATGACACTGAGCACATTGCATTGCTTACCCAAGAATTTTTTTAATGATGTTTGACCTTTCTCTGCCATTTGGAATCAAAGCGACTATGTTAAGTGGACACCGAATCTAGAAACATGTTATGTTTCTGATCAAATCAGCTATGGAACACTGAGTAAACTGTAAGGCATGGACTAGTTTACATTCCTCAGTCCTATAGATGTTTCTGCTGGACACAATGTAGGTCTGAATAGAGTGATCCTAAGTTTAATTTATTCATTTAGCAGATGTTTATCAAGTACTTGAAATGTAGCAAGTATTGAGATAATTGCTGGGCATACAAAGACAAATAAATAAGATGGTCACTGCTAGTCTTAAAGCCTAATGAAAAGAAAGGACTGTGATTATAAGCAACAATAAACACAGCTACTTACTGACTGGGTTTCATGTCTGACATATTGATCTCATTTGAATATAAGTGAGCAAATAAGCACAAAAGTGTGTTATCCATCCTCTGTTTTATGTGCAGAGTTCAGATAGGGTGCAAATAATGAAATGGATGGTCAGGTAAGGTTTCAAAGATAAGATTTTTTTAAATAATAAAATGATTACAGTTTTGATTATTGTGTGTAAATTAATTACAAACGTTGTATAATATAAAAAATACATGTTGAAATTACAAGGGTTATTGACACAGATCAGATGATCATGAAATAGACAATGTACAATGCACAGGGAGTTTGTCAATGTTGCTTGTGTGTAGGTGAACACACACATGGATTGCTTGTCATGCACTCATTCACTGGTGGAAAAGGTGCTTTTTGAGCTGAATCTTGAAGATAGAGATATTTGAAGGATGTTCTTATTCATTACAGAAAAGTCTCAATTAATTATCATGAATTTATTATAGGAAATTTCAAACAAACATAGAAGTAGAGAAAATATTGAAATTAAGTCCCATGAGTTCATTTCCCAACTTAAGAATGATTAACTCATAACCACTCTTTTTATTTTATATTCCCAACAACTTTGTACTCCAATGGATTATTTACCTATAAAAATCCCAAACTTCATATCATTTCATCCATAATTATGTCAGTGTGTTTACTTAAAAGATAAGGGTTCTTTTTTCCTAACATTGCTGTAATACCTTTAGCATAACTCATAATAATAATAATAATACCTTAGTATCATCAAATATCCAGTCAGAATTAATACTTCCCCACTTGCCTTATAAATATTTTGACAGTTGGTTTGCTTAGACTAGGATCCAAACAAGGCCACGCATTGCATTTGGCTAACATGTAAGAGATACATGTGAATGTTAGATTGGAAAGATATATGTTGCAAGGTTTTCCTTATCTTCTCCAAGCAAGTTAGTTTCTTTCTTAGAATACTGTGCATACTTTGAATATAGCATGTATCCCATTGTGCTGCATTTTGAACATGCTTCTTTTCTCATTTCAAAAATAATAAATATACATTGAAGGAAAATTCTGAAAATACGGATAAGCTAAAAGGATAAAATCTGATAGAGATAGCCACCAACTCTTGATATATGTCATTTTGGTGCATGTTTTTGTCTAAGAAAATATTTTATATATACCTCTATAAAATTGTGCCTTACACTACAATAAATTATCAGCTTACATAATTTATTACACTAGCTATTTACCCACTAAACTATGAGCTCCTCAAAGGAAAGGATCTTGTTTTACTTTCATTTCTCAGCCATCCTTACAGCATCTGGAAATCTATTTGTTTAAGTAAATGAATAAAATGGATAATAATAAAAAGGATTACCAGCTCACCTTTGGCCTTCAGTGGAGTATCAAAGCCACCTACAATTACTACATTATTATCAATAAGATTGCTTTCTTTTGACTTCCAGTAGCGTGATTGTTCTCCTTTCCCTCACTTTCAATCTGCAGATGTCCTCAGGTCTAATTTGAGTCTCTTGTAGCTAGTATACAGATGGATCTTGGTTTTTATCCATTCTGATACCCTATGTGTTTTGATTGTGGCATTTAGTCCATTTATATTCAGAGTGATTATTGAAAGATATGGATTTAGTGTCATTGTATTATCTGTAGTTTTCATGCTTATGGTAATGTCTCTGGTCCTTTGTAGTCTTTGCTGCTTTCCATTCAGAGTCCCCCTTAAGATCTCCTGCAGGACTGGTTTAGTGGTCATGAACTCCTTTACTTTTTGTTTGTCTGGGAAAGCCTTTGTCTCTCTTTGCATTCTGAATGATGGCATTGCTGAATAAAGGGTTCTTGGCTGCATATTTTTCCTATTCAGCACATTAAATATTTCCTGCCACTCCTCTCTGACCTGCCAAGTTTCAGTGAACAGATCTGCTATTACCCTGATGTGTCTACCCTTGTAGGCTAAGGCCTGTTTGCCCCTAGCTGCTTTGAGAATTCCCTCTTTATCTTTGTATTTTGCCAGTTTCACTATGATGTGCCATGGGTTGACCTGTTCTTATTGATTCTGAAGGGAGTTCTCTGTGCCTCTTGGACTTGGATGACTGCTTTCTTCCCCAGATTAAGGAAGTTCTCAGCTACAATTTTTTCAAATAAACTTTCTACCCCTTTCTCTCTTTTTCTTCTGGAACTCCTATGATACAGATATTGTTATATTTCAGTGAATGAATTAGGTCTCTAATTCTCCCCTCATGGTCTAGTATTGTCCTAACTTTCTTGTTTTCAGCTTCATCATTTTCCAGAATTTTACCTCCTATATCACTTATTCTCCCCTCTGCTCCCTCCATCCTTACTGTCACTGCATCAAGTTTATTCTGCATCTCATTCACAGCATTTCTTAATTTGTCCTATTTCTTAGGTCCTTGATCTCTACAGCAATAGATTCTCTGCTGTCTCCTATGCTTTTTTCAAGCCTAGCTATTAGTCTTATGACTATTCTTCTAAATTCTTGTTCAGACATATTGTTTACATCTGTTTTTGAGCAATTCTCTAGCTGCCATTTCTTCCTGGAATTTCTTTTGAGGAGAATTCTTCTGTTTCATTATTTTGGATAGTTCTTTGTCTTTCACATGTTTTAATTGATAGTTGTGTGTCCTGCACCTGTGAGCACTACGATATTAAAAATGAGTCATACACTGTCCAGGACCTGGCCCTTCAGGAAGTGTTTTTGGAGTATGTTGCATGCTCTCTGTTATTGTGACTTTGGTTGCTGTATCTCCCTACTTGCAGTGGAGATTTGGACCTTCCACCAGGTGTACTTTGATTTGTTCATTGAAGTAACCCTGGAAAAAATTTAAAAGGGAGGGCCACCTTTGGTCTTCAAATGCTGAGACTATAATGGCTGTCCTGCATTGGAAGATAGTAATAGTTTTACAGTGCCAGGAGCTTCCAGTTCCTTAAAGAGCTGTTAACCCCTCTATCAGTATGATTCTCCACGCAGCATTTTTTTAAACTGAAGAGTAGTCTTGCAGAAGAGGTGTTCATGAAAGGCATAAGAATAGAGAGGCAGGGCTGGCAAAGGCCCTCATAGCTACATAGTTATAGGAATGAATCTGTTGCAGTTAAAGAAACTAACACAGGATACCAGCACTAGAGATGGCTACTGGTATAGCTCAATAGAGAAGTAGGTGTGAATCTGGAAATTCACTATAAGAAGAAATTGAAATAACCAAGGGTAAGGGACATGAGCTAATAGAGACCAAAAAAATCAAGGAAAATGAAGACATGGAAATGAAAAAAAAAGTATACAAAGAAAATGAGCCCAAACAACAAGACCTTACAGATCACCTACAGAGTGGAAAAGTTCCAAAACTAAATCTGAGAGTGGGAAAGAAAAGGTTGCTGAATGACAGACTATTCTTATTATTCACTTACCTTGGTTGTACCATGGTTGAACTAGATTGGGTCAACCACTTGCTCAAGGTGCCATGGGAGAAAGGTATGAGATGCTATCATTGAGGGCTCCCTTAGAACTACAAGGGTAGAGCAGTTTCCCAGAAGGAATGAGGGTGAAGGTATAAGACAAACACTACTCACTACATTGTGGAATATAGTATTTAATATGAATTAAAGATTATTGAGTGAAAAATATCAGGTTGCCTTTTAGCTGTATAATTCCTACTATAAAAATTGTGTGTGAGTGTGTTATGTGTGTGTGCACAAATAGAGAATTATCTGAAAATTTTATTCCCCATAATATGTACAGTGGTTGCCAGGTAAGAGGTTTTTCTTTGTTAATTAGGCAATTCTGAATTCTTCAGATTTTCAACATGAGTATGTATTGGTTTTATAATTAGAAAAAATAAAACAATACCATCTATATAAGTAATTTTATATACTATAAACATATTTCATGATGTTTCATATAATTGTAATGAATTATTTTCTTCTGGGATATAAGAATAAATTATGATGGGATGTCTTGGTGGCTCAGTCAGTTGAGCTTCCAACTCCTGATTTCAGTTCAGATTATGATCCCAGGGTCATGGGATCAAGCCCCACGTTGGGTTCTGCACTGAGCATAGAGTCTGCTTAAGATTTTCTCTGTCTCTTTCTGCCCCTCGCTCATGCTCACTCTCCCACTCCCAAAATAAATTGTAGTAAGATCATGGGGTGCCTGGGTGGCTCAGTCGGCTAAGTGCCCGCCTTCAGCTCAGGTCATGATCTCACAGCTTGTGGGTTCGTGGGTTCGAGCCCTGCGTCAGGCTCTGTGCTGACACCAGCTCAGAGCCTGGAGAATTTTTCAGATTCTGTGTTTCCCCCTCTCTCTCTGACCCTCCCATGCTCACACTGTCTCTCTCTCTCTCTCTCTCAGAAATAAATAAAACATTTAAAAATTTTAAAAATATCTTATGATAAAAGAGAGAAAGTTAAAATTTGTTGGAAGAGGTAGCATTTTTTTTTGGTCTTCCTTGACCCTCTGCTACCACTTGAGTGCCATCTTAAACAATTTCCACAGTGCAGTGTCATTACATATACGTCCTTTTATTGTGATGTGCCTCCCCCTACCCCCCTTGAAAGAAGAGGCTGGTCAGGATTCATCTTTTTAACTCATTGCCTGGGAAGAGTATGGTAAAGAGGTGACTAAATGCTGAATGGAATTTTATCATCTTATAAATATCTCTTTTTTTATTGAAAAAATTTAATGTTTATTTATTCTGAGAGAAAGAGAGAAAGAGCTCAAGCAGGGGAGGGGCAGAGAGAAAGGGAGAGGGAGAAAGAATCCCAAGGAGACTCTACAGTGCCAGTGAGAGCCTGATGCAGAGCTCTAACTCACAAACTATGAGATCAAGACCTGTGCTGAAATCAAGAGTTGGGCGTTTAACCAACTGGGCCACCCAGGCACCCGTACAGCAGCTCTCTTACATGGCACTTGGCACCTTTTCCAAGTACCTCAAGTAACAAAACTGCACCATTCCTCCCCATGAACCCTGCCCATCTCCTCCCTTTCCAGGGGCAAAGTTGCTAAGCAGTCAAGGGCATGCTTGAGAGGGCTAAGGATTCCCAAGGACTCCTTACATTAGTACACATTCTGTAACCTACTAGACCCTGAGGCTGGCCTTTGGGGCACTGGGAATTAGGAATAGGGAATTATTCCAGTTCATCCTGTGCAATGGTGGAGTTATGGGAGTTGAGGGCAAGGGAGATGAAGAGTACAAACTGGGATTCCTTTCTGTAGCGTCCAGCCTTGGAGGATTTGCTAAAATACTAATGACATGGACTCACATGTGGATTGTCACAAGGTAATAGCCGTGCAAAGTGTATTCAGCTTGCATAAGACAAGGCCATTCTTAACTTTCTTAGCTACTGTGGGAGTCAGGCTGGCCTTGAGTGAGCTACTCCAAATCCTTATAAATGTTGGGTATGGTCATCTAGGTTTCCCAGGAGGAGGGGATATACATCAGAAGCTGGACATCTAACTGCTGGAAGACACTCTTCCCAAGTTTTTGCAAAACAGCAGGTATATCGAATCATCTTACCCAGGCGTCTGAAGTCAGGTACAGGACAAGGTTGAGATGGGTACTCCCTAATCTCCGCATGCATGTCCAGGATGCTGTGCAGGATGTACACTACGAGCATAGGAGTGTGGCACTAAAGGAGTCAGTGGCTCTGTCATAGGTAATTGGGCTTCATAAAATCATCACCGTCTGGATTTCTTGTGACTGTTCAGTATGATAAAAATTAGGATCCCTCCCTCATTAGGTGTGGTAGACTTGAACATGAGTTGTTTCTGACCACAGTTCCCATGAGTGGAGATGATGGGCAAGTACCAAGAATCGTGTGTTAAAAGAGGGCATGATTAGAGTTGTGGTAAATAGTAGAAACCAAGTCACCAAAGTAAAGGATCCAGAAGCAGGAGCCAGAGCTCAGGGCTGAAAGGAGCAGGAAAACTCAGAGCTGATGAATCAGAGTATGAAGAATGAGGCCAGTCTGGAAGAATTTCTGACATGGCCTATAGGTACCTATAGTAGTTTTTTATGGAATTATTTTTCTGGTTTGCCTGGTTGTGCCAGGTAAATTATAGGAAATAAAATGGAGTGACCAGGGATGTGTGGAAATGGAAACTAGTCTCAGCTGTCACCACAGAACTCATGGCAGACCTTAGCTCTCCATTATTTTTCTTTATGGACAAGAGGAAAAGGGTCCACAGAGAAGAATTTCCATTTTCATTTCTCATCTATGGATTCTAAGAGGATCTAAATGTTCTAAATGCCAGGCTCTGTGATGGAGTTTATGCGTTAGGTCATTATCTGGGGCCTGGATGAGAAGAGTCCAAGAGATCTCTCTGTAGGTCAGCCTAACCATGGAAAGTAGAAGCAGCTTCTAGTTAGTTGTATCAGCCTCTGTTTGACCATGAGCTATGCCAAGGGACTAAGGAGTCAACATCCACATGTAGGTGGTCCACTCTCCAGTGAATTAAAGGGACAGTCAGTTCTGTTTGTTCCTTGCCTTGATGCATGTTGGTTTGCCCTAGAGGGGCTTCTTAAGACTTCCTCTAAGAAAAATGGTGGCCTAGAAACTGGTAGCACCCAGACACAGTGGAGCTAGAACGTCACTTAGAGCTGTGTTATTATATATCTGGAAATGATGCGTTAAGAGTTCCTTCCAGGTATGGCTGAGGGTTTGCTTGCTGCATGTGGTTTAATCCATTTATTTGGCTCATGCATCTGGAAGAGATGAGTATTAACTAGAAATGTTACCTAGGGAATTGAGTCTTTTGAGGAAGGCCAAGAGAGAAAGGGGATGAGAAAGATCATTTAGGAAATTCTCAAGCTTTCTACTTTATTCTGAGAAAGATGCAGGTCTTTAAATGGCTTATATATATGTCTCTCCACTATATGGCTCCCCACTACATCTTTGATTTTATCTTTTGTTACTCTCTTTACTCTTTCTAATCTAGGGGTATTAAATTCCTTACTTTTCCTTAAATATAGCAGGCCCATTCTGCCTCAGGGTCTTTGCATCTGCTCTTCTCTCTTCCTGGAATTCTCTTCCTCCAGACATTCCCACAGCTCATTCACTTACATATATTATATTTTTGCTAAGAAGTCATGTTCTTAGAGAGGTCTCCTGTCTCAGATTGGGTTCCCTAAGAAGCAGACTCTGAAATGGAGATTAGCAGTAGGAAGTTTATTAGGGTAGAGGTTTCCCCTGCTAATCTGAAAGCAGAGCATTCTTATGAAACTTTTCATAAGCCCAAGTAGAATAAAGCAAAGAAGCAATTACTATTAATATATATGGAATATTTTTTGAACATTCCCAGACCATCAAAACAACCTCTTTTGGGGTTTTCTGATACCTTAGGACACATCTTGCTAAAGAATATGCAAAATAAATTTAGATAAAGCACAGATGCTCACAGACACAGTTCAAAGCTATGGTGGTTTGATGTTGAGATGCTGAGTGTAATTCCTGGGGAAAGAGCTTGGTGGTGCCCTGCTCTGGTGATGTTGCCTCTATAATTGATATACAAAATAAATGTTGAATGCTAGTTTCACTTTTCAGCTTTTTTTTTTTTTTTTTTTTTAGCAAAAATCCTCTTTGGATTCTTTTCAGGTAGGGAAAACAGATATAAATGTAGGTCTTTTTAAAAAGTATATATTTTTATTTTATTTATTTTTAAGTATGTAAAAGTTTATTTATTTATTTTGGGAGAGAAAGAGAAAGCACGAGTGAAGTAGGGAGAGAGAGATGGGAGATAGAATTCCAAGCAGGCTCTGTGCTGTGTCAGCTCAAATTCACAACCATGAGATTGTGACCTAAGCTGAAATTAAGAATCAGGTGCTTAACTGACTGAGCCACTTAGGCACCCCTAAATATAGGTCTTTTAGAAAAGCAGGGGCATAATGTGAACTTTTGAAAAGCAGGGGATACCTATTTGCTTTTGAATCAATATCTATGGAAAGGAAAGAATGGGAGAGTTCTCCAGAGGGAGAAGTTGAGCTGCAATGGTCTCAGTGGAAGCTTTAGTCAATTCTACAGTGAGTTCTGAAGTTCTAAAGGAGGCGATCCTTCAGAGCTGTCCTGAGTTGGGGAGAAAAGTGTAGGCCTTTGTAATCCTGCACAGATCAGTCTTTGGGTATGGGCATTCCTAGAAGCAGTTATGACCCTGGATGAAATGTTTTTTTCCAGCATCAGTGAGACAAAGTCCTTTGGTCCTAAAACGGGATCTGAGCAGTGCATTCCAATGTTCACCACATGATCCTGACCCCTTTATTTAAAGTTGTCAACCCTGTTCCTGCACTCTCTCTCCCTCTCCCCTGTCTTATATTTTTCCATTCTGTTCATCACCTAACATACCATACATTTCACTTGTTGACTTTAATTATTATCTCTCTTCCGCATCTAAACTGTGAAAGATTTTTGCAAACAGGGATTTTTGTCTATATACTTGTTATTCATTGCTGTATTGAGAACATCTAAAATAGTTTCTGATATATAGTAAATGCACATTGATGTATGGAATATGCTGTAAAATACCCAGGAAAAAATATGTAGCTAGATGTATTTCTTTCTTTCTTTCTTTCTTTCTTTCTTTCTTTCTTTCTCTTTCTTTCTTTCTTTCTTCTTTCTTTCCATTTATCATAATCTTTAATAAATTTGTTTTATTGTCCATCTCCTTCTCCAGATTATGCAAGCACTCTAAAAGCAGCGACTTTATCTTTTTTTTTTTTAAATTCCAACACCTCGAACAGAATCTGGCATCTAGTAGGCATTCAGTAATAGTTTTTGAATGAATGAACAAATACATGAACAACCAAGAAAATTCTAAAATAAAAGGAAGGGGAATTTCTTACTAGATATTACAAATATACAGTAACTACAACATTTTGACTCTGCACAGGAATAGAATACTAAAGTCCAGAGGTAGAACTACTACAGTAGCTTCCTAATTGTTTCCCCACAGTATGGTGATTTAGAATATGATAAAAGTGGCACTTAAAATCAGTGGGGATTAGATAATTAATACCTAAATGATGTTGGGATATTGGCTAGCAGCTGTGTTTAATGATGGATGTATTCCTCATACCTTCATTGAAATAAACTATAAATAGATCAAAGATTTAAATATGGAATCATGATAAATTGTGTGAACACTTTTATGATCTTGAAAAAATATTCTAAACATTATAGACAAAGAAGAAAACATAAAGGAAAAGAGTGATACATTAGCTATTTAAAATTTATATTTTAAAAAACGGTACAATGTTATAACAGGTTTGAAAAACTCAGGAAAATGCTTGCAAAAACTAATTTCCTTAGTATATAAGAAGCTTTTATAAATTTATAATAAAATAGAATAGTCTAAAAGAAAAACAGGCAAAGGGTACAAACAGAAACTAAAAAATAGAAAGATAATCCGGGGTGCCTGGCTGGCTCAGTTGGTAGAGTGTGTGACTCTTGATCTCAGGGTGGAGTCCAAGTCCCACACTGAGTGTGGAGCCTACTTAAAAAGTTAAACCTGGTCTCTGTCCTTAAAGAGTTCACAATTTGGTATATTATGTGCTTCAAAAGTATATGCCTGGCTTATGGTAGAGACTTTATATTTACTGAACAGATTAATATAAATCTCTAAAAAACCATGGAAGAGATATAAAACTACAAAACCATAGGCACACAGTGAACCCTGTTAAAGCTCACTTATTAGCAACAGATCTACCACAGATAAAACTGAGGACCTGGAAGTATAAATATAATTAAATATATATAGCTGGGATGGCTGGGTGGCTCAGTTGATTAGGCATCTGACTTCAGTTCAGGTCATGATCTCTTGGTTCACGAGTTTGAGCCCCACATCAGGCTCTGTACTGACAACTAAGAGCGTGGAGCCAGTTTTGGATTCTGTGTCTCCCTCTTTTTCTGCCTCTCCCCTGCTAGCGCCCTGTCTTTCTCTCTCAGAAATAAATATTAAATATATATATATATTTCTCTCTCAGAAATAAACATTATATATATGTATATATGAAGAAAATCCTATGAATATATGAAAAAAAGTTCACAACCACCAATAATCAAGAATGCAAGTAAAATGACTATAAACATCATTTTTGATCTTTCAAATTAGCAAAGATTAAAAAGATTGACAATACTGAATATTGACAGGTGTATTAGTTTCTTATCTCTACCATAACAAATGACCACAAACTTAGTGGTTTAAAACTTCACGAAATTTATTACCTCATCATTCTTTAGGTCAGAATGATGCTAGGGGTTTCACTGGACTAAAATCAGGATATCAGTAGTGTTGTATTATTTTTGGTGGCTCTAGGGGAGCCTTGCCTTTTCCCGCTTTTAGAGGCCATCACATTATTTGTCTCATGGCCCCACTTCTTCTATCTTCAAGACCAGCAAGATTGCTTCTCCTTCTGACCCTCCTTCAGTAGTCAGTGTGCAATTTTACAATGCCAGAATCAGGATGTCACCACATATCGTGTGATTCTATGGATATCTATGCAAGTACAGAAGAGACAAATCCATAGAGACAGAAAGTATGTTAGTGTTTGCCTGGTTCTCCTGGGGATAGTTGCTGGGAGCTGGGGGTAACTGGTAACAGCTACAAGATTTCTTTTGGGGATAAGAAATTTCTAAAAGTGATTATGGTGATGGTTCACAACTCTGTGAATATATTAAAACTTCTGAATTATACACTTTAAATAAGTAAATTGTATGACATGTGAATTATGTTTCAATAAAGTTATTATAAAACAAAAAAATTAGGCTGACATTATCCAAACTTAGGGATCAATCTTAACATCACAAGTAGTGGAACAACCAGACATTTGGACATTCTGTTATGATGCAATGTGAAGTACCTCTGAAGTAGTCTTGCCAAAAAATAAAATGCTTATTTGAATCTAATCAAGCCTTTAGACCTAAATTCCAGAGCACCTTTAATTCCAAGAATAAATTCTGTTTCCATGAAGAAGAAATGAGACAAATCCAGAAGGTGGCAAATCCTACCAGATAACTCCTCTAGCCTCCTCCAGAAATCACTGTCATGGAAAGAAAAATGTGGATGGAAACAGTTCCAGATTTCACAAGCCTTAAGAGATGTATCGAATGCAATATGTGGGACTTGAGTAGATGCTATTTTGAGCAAACCAACCAGAAAGGAAATTTTTAATATAATTGGAAAATTTAGATATGGAATAGGTATTTTATGATACAAAGGAATATTGTTAATTTTGTTAGGGATTGTGGTTATATATCCTTGATTTTTAGAGATCTCCACTGAAGCTTTTAAGGAATGAAATATCATAATGTCTGCAATCTACTTTTAAAAAGTCAGGGGGCCCCTGGCTGGCTAAATCAGTGGAATGTGTGACTCTTGATCTCAGGGTTGTGAGTTCAAATCCTATTTTAAAAAAATAAAACATTGAAAAAATAAAATAAAAATAGGAAAAAATATAAACAAAGCATATATGGCAAAATGTTGACTACTGTCAAATCTGGGTGTGTATATGAGGATCCATTTTACTAGTTCCTCTCTTTTCTATATGAACTTTTTATCATATAAACTTTTAGAGCCAGGAAATTGTAAAGTCTGTAATAATAACTGAAAAGAATTATCCAGAGTTTTCCAAGGGATGTTTAAATAAATTAAGGGGTATAAATAATTTTTAGCAATTCTGAGTTCTATATTAAACTTCAGGTGCTATCAACTTCTATAGTAGAAGTGTGTATAAAAAATGACAACCCAAATATTATTTAATTTTGTATTGCATTTTATAGAACATTCTTATTTTTTAAATAAAGGGAATTGAAAATATATATAACTAAATATTTAATACATGTATCTATATAAAACTTTTCAAGCACATAAATTTAAAAACCAGGAAAAATTCTTTATTGTATTATGATCCCTACATTGTAATCACAAAATATGGCAATTTTAACCACATATATTAAAGCCAGAAGCATTATGTTCTTGGAATTCCAGCAGAAGTCAACAGCTAACAACAGGAAAAAAGGAACTTGTTCTGAAATTCCTCACGTAACGATCTAGTGTCACACAGTCCAATTGCTTCTCTTCTCCTGTCCACTCAAATGTCTCTGTCTCATTTCTGGAATTTCTTATCATTCAGCTGATGTAGGAAACAGAGGTACATAGTCAGAATCTCTCAACAGGATCAGCCAGAA
The DNA here is from genome assembly GCF_003009895.1 of Hyaena hyaena. Classification (NCBI taxonomy): domain Eukaryota; kingdom Metazoa; phylum Chordata; class Mammalia; order Carnivora; family Hyaenidae; genus Hyaena; species Hyaena hyaena. Next base: position 1,366,235 of record NW_024080752.1, read on the forward strand.
AACATACAGGAAAAGCTATTTTATCCTACTTCTGGTCAAGTCATCGTTCACTACATTCAAAGACAGATTTACTGTGAAGCTAGTGAAAGCTGTTATAAGCTGTTATAAGCCCCTTCCAAGTGCCCAGAAAGTCTTAGCTATCATTCACATAGCCATATGCTTTTGTAAAATTTGAAGAAGTTTTATTTTTTAAATGTTTATTTATTTATTTTTGAGAGGAGGTGCAGAGAAAGAGAGGGAGAAAGAATCCCATGAGGGCTTCTCACTGCAGAGCCCGATGTGGTGCTTGAATTCATGAACTGCTCAAACTCATGAATCATGACCTGAGCCGAGATAAAGAGTGGAACGCTTAACTGACTGAACCACCCAGGTGCCCCTGCTTTTGCAAAATTTGAAAAAGTTTTGAAACACAATTGGTGACGACCTTGTCTTTGTACTCCAACCTCCCACCAAACTTCCCTTCACGTTAAATGTTGGATGACTAGGCACTGGCTTTCTGAAAGTCAAATTAAGGGAAATTGAGTTGTGGATACATTGGGTTTAATGGCATAATTTAAGTGGTTAATAATCATGTCTGGACAAAGTTATTGGTAGTCTACAGGATATAGGAATGGATTCCAGGAACACATCTACTGGCAACAGTGCCAAGTCAGGTCCTGGCATGGAAATGCAGAGCTAGAGGTCCTATCGTGATATGAACGTGGCCTGAACTTACGGCACCAAATATGTCAAGAGTGGATGAGAAACAAAGTCAAGGGTGTGATGGAGTAACCGAGAAGTGATCGGAGCTGCTGCAGAACAGAAGAGCATGCGAATGAACTAAATACTTCAATAGAAAAAAAAATACTTCAATAGAAACACAAAAATTATCAGACTGGGTTTAAAAACACCCCCACTATTAGCTGCTCACAAGTACATACTTTAAGACATACAAAGTTTGAAAGTAAAAAAAGAAGAACCAAACTGAGCCAGTTGGTATGTGGGAAATTTTTGTAGTCATCAGAAGTATAACATTGTAAGTGGAAAATTTCCCTCAAGGTGGGAAGGAGCTTGGTGAATTTGAGAAGGAGAAAGGAGGCCAGTGTGGCTGGAGCAGAGTGAACAATAGGGAATGTGCCAAGAGATGAGATTGAAGTTGTCAGGGATCGGATCATTCAAGGCCTTGTAGGCCATCTCAAGGAGTTTGTATTTTATTCTAAAAAGTATGGAAAGATTTATAAGTGTTTGTAAGTTAAAGAGAGACAAAATCTGTTAACTACCTCGAGCTATTAGTTAACACCATCTCTGCACTAAGGTGCCCAAGAGAATTCACAGGATATTTTAAACTTTAAATAAAATATAGCAAACATCTGTCAGATAGCACAGTAACCGGTAGTTCCAGATGGCTAACAATTTCGACATTAAATTGAGCTATATTCAATTTGGGGGTGTCATATCCTTGGGAATCTGGGTTTTCAGCACAGCTGTGATAAAAACCAAGTACCACATGAAAACCATTGTGAAATAGGAAATAACAGTGGCAGTGTGCAATCTACTTGCAAGATTTGAGAAATTGTGCAGTGTCCACAGGTGCACACATCTCCTCAGTAATTATTCGCATGTACTTAAAAATGAAGTAAAAATATTTTTATTTTAATGTATGTTTATTGTGTTCTCAAAGAACTACTAAGTTGTTAGAATTAAAACTTATAAAGTTATTTGAACCTAACTACTTTTGAAAAAGATTTTATTTTCAAATAGTCTCTACACCCAATATTGGGTTTGAACCTACAACCCTGAGATCAAGAGTCATGTGCTCTACTGACTGAGCCAAGCAGGTACCCCTGAACCCAATTACTTAATAAATGAAACTATTCACTATTTTCAGAGTCATTGTGAAAAAGTCACTGAGACGCTAGGGCAGCATAAACTAAGTAAGTGTGGGAAACTTTGTCTTAAGCACAGTTTTAGAGATTCATGAAGGAGGCCAAGGAAACTCAGGAGTTGGGGCTAGAAGGAATGGCATCATTTTCAGAAAGGAGTTAACTGTGGAAAGGAAGAAGTATGTTATTTTCCACTAAGGCAGGAATAGTTAGATAAATAAACAAGAAGTGAAGATGAAGGTACAAGGGTAAGACAAAAATGTGATAAACAAAAGAAAGAAGGGGGCACCTGGGTGGCTCAGTCGGTTGAACATCCAACTTCGGCTCAGGTCATGATCTCAGGGTTCATGGGTTAGAGTCAGGTTCTGTGCTGACAGCTAGTTCAGAACCTGAAGCCTGTCTTCAGATTCTGTGTCTCCCTCTCTCTCTGACCCTCCCCTGTTCATGCTGTCTCTCTCTCTCTCTCTCTCAAAAATAAATAAAACATTAAAAATTTTTTTTAAAAAGTTGAAGGAGTTTCTTCTGTAGGGCCATGGTTTTCTTGGGATTATCTGCAAAGAATGAGGGAGTTCCCAAGGGCTTTAGAGCCTGGGGAGGATTGGAGAGAGAGGCTAGGGAAATCTCCACATTTGAAGTACCTTGTGGTTTGATTTAATTTTCTCTGATTATTTTTAAATATAAAAATTAAACTGGACAATGCTAGGTTTTCTCTTTCTTTTGTTCTTATTTTTTTCCTAGAAATGAGATATGCCCATTTTCAAAAAGTGTTTTCTATTATGAAAATTTTAATACATACAGAAATTTGAGAAGAATAGTAATAGCAAATCCTGATACACCAATCATCTAGATTTAACCATTGACATTTTGCTATATTTGCTTTTTTTTTGCTAGAGTATCTCAAAGTAAACAACAGTCATTATTTTATTTTTATATCTAACCACTTCAGTAAGCATCTCTGAAACATGAAGACATTTTCTTATGCATTGTCAAAGGATAAGACCTTTACTCAACATTTGAAACACAAGACTCTATCCATTACTTAAGTAAACAAGTGGTATACTGGGCCAGGACAATCTTTCAGGATAGAATAAATTGCTGATCTTATGGAGGGTTTAGAGGAGGGTGGAGTTCAGGCATTGGTGGATGTTTTGTAGGTGAGGTTGGGTTTTCAGAGCTGTTTAAGTCACCCCAGTGAGCCTGTTGCTGATTGGTTGGCATCTGGAAACCTGCTCTTTGGAATAACTCAATTAACTGACTTTCTAAAGCAAGAGATTGTCACAGATGAATTAGGTTACAAATTAGATTGAGACAAATGGTCATTGATTATCTAAATGGATTTACAACTAGTTCTGGTAATATTTGTTACCATAGTTATAGAATTACCATTTATTGATCAAGCAGGTGTAAAACCAGTTATGGTGGCTGTTTGTTACAATATCTTTGGCATAATCAGTCCTTTTTCAGGAGCATGGAAACTTTTTCTATTTTCAGTATGATTATCACACCTCATATAATTGACAATGATTTCTTAATATCATCTAATTCAGTGCTACATAAAAATGTGATCCATAAAGTAAATGGTGCTAGTCCATAGACTGTTACTTGTCTGTAAAGAAATTGAAAATAAGCATTTGTAAGTATAATAAGGTCACAGGATAATTTTTCTATTGACTCTAATAATAATCATAGACTTTGTTGTACATTTTTGTTTTATAGTTGATCCTTGAACAAAACAGGGATGAGGGGCACCAAACCCCAGCCTGCACAGTCAAAAATCCATATTTAATTTTTGACACCTCCAAAACTTAGCCTGATGTTGACTGGAAGCCTCACGTATCAATGAACACATATTTTGTATGTTTTATGTATTATATACTATATTCTTACAATAAAGTAAGTTAAACAAAAGAAAATGTTATGAAGAAAATATTTAAAAATATACATACAGTACTGTATTTACTAAAAAAAATCTTCATATAAAAGGACCCACACAGTTCAAAGCTGTATTGTTCAAGAATCAACTGTACTTCATTTTTCTAGATATTTTATTTTGTTTCATTTCTTAAATATTTATTTATTTTTGAGACAGAGAGAGACAGAGCAAGAGCAGGGGAGGGGCAGAGTGAAAGGGAGATACAGAATCTGAAGCAGGTTCTAGGCTCTGAGCTGTCAGCACAATGCCCTACAAGGGTCTTGAACCCATGAACCGCAAGATCAAAACCTGAGCTGCAATCGGCTGCTTAACCAACTGAGCCACATAGGCCCTCCTTATTTTATTTTTAAAATGTAGTGTTCTGCAGTAAATTGGGTGAAAAAAACTTTCACTACACTTGAAGCAACACTGACCTAATACCCAGCCCATATTTAAATTTTCTCAGTTTCTCCCAGGATGGTTTAAAAAAATTTTTTTTAATATTTATTTCTTTTTGAGAGAGCCCAGGATGGTATTTAAGGTTGGTTTGCTCAAACCATCTGCTTATTATGTTGCTTAAGACTCATAATCTAGGGGTACCTGGCTGGCTCTGTTGGAAGAGCATGTGGCTCTTAATCTCTGGGTCGTGAATTCGAGTCCCATGTTGAGTATAGAGATTAGTCAAATAAATAAAAGAATTTAAAAAAAAGATAAAAAAGACTCATAATCTAGAGCATCCTTCTTGTACTGCTTCTTTTTTCATGTCTTTGACTTGCAAAGAAATTTGGCCCATTGTCTTGTAAAATTACCCCCCGCTGCTTTGTGGTTTGATTGCTTCCTAGCTTGCTTTTTCATTTTCTTAATAGTGTCTCTTGAAAAGCAAGACTCCTTTCACCCCTTAAACCACACCCTCCTCCCCCGACCCCTGCTTCTGGCAGCCACTAATCTGTTCTCTGTGTCTGTGAGCTTGCTTGGCGGGGCGGGGTTGTTTCATTTGTTTTTTTCTTTTATAAGATTCCACAAGTAAGTGACATTATACAGTGTTTTTCTTTCTCCTGACTTATTTCACTTAGCATAATACCCTCAAGGTTGTTGAAAGCAGCAAGATTTCATTCTTTTTTATGGCTGATATTCCATTATATATTTTCTTTATCCATTCATCCATTGATGGACAGTTAGTTGTTTCCATATCTTGGTGATTATAAATACTGCTGCAATGAACATGGGGGTGCAGATATCTTTTCAAGTTAGTATTTTCATTTTGTCAGATAAATACCCAGGAGTAGAATTGCTGGTTTATATGATAGTGCTATTTTTAATTTTTTGAGGAGAGACTCCATAGTGTTTTTCATAGTGGCTGCACCAATTTACATTCCCAGCAATGACGTGTGAGGGTTCCCTTTTCTCTACATCCTCACCAACACTTGCTATTTCTTGTCTTTTTGATAACAGCCATTCTGACTGGTGTGAGGAGATAGCTCCTTGTGGTTCTGATCTATATTTATCTGATGATGAGTGATGTTGAACATCTTTTGATATGCCCGTTGACCATTTGTGTCTTCTTTGGAGAAATGTTTATTCAGATCCTCCGCCAATTTTTAAATCAGGTTGTGGTTTTTTTGCTATCGAGTTTTATGAGTTCTTAATATCTTATCAGATATACGAATTGCAAATATTTTCTCCCATTCAGTGGGTTGCCTTTTCATTTTGTTAATGGTTTCCATTGCTGTGCGGAAGGTTTTTAGTTTTAGTTAGTCCCATTTGATTATTTTTGCTTTAGTTTCCTTTGCTTTTGGTGTTAAATGAAAGAAATCATCACCAAGACCAATATCAAGAATGTCTTCTTCTAGGGGCGCCTGGGTGGCTCAGTCGGTTAAGCATCCAACTTTGGCTCAGGTCATGATCTCACGGTGTGTGGGTTCAAGCCCTGCATCGGGCTCTGTGCTGACAGCTAGCTCAGAGCCTGGAGCCTGTTTCAGATTCTGTGTCTTCTTCTCTCTGACCTTCCCCTATGCATGCTGTCTCTCTCTCCCAGAAATAAATAAAAAACATTAAAAATTTTTTTTAAAAAGAATGTTTTCTTCTAGGAGTTTTATGGTTTCAGGTCTTATGTTCAATTCTTTTATCTATTTTGAGTTAATTTTTGTGTGTGGTGTAATGGTGGTCCAGCTTTATTCTTTTGCATTTGCTGTCCAGTTGTTCCAACATCATTTGCTAAAGAGAGTGTCCTTTCCCTGTTCTATATTCTCACCAGCTTTGTCTAAATTAATTGACCATATATACATGGGTTTATTTCTTGGTTCTGTATTGTTCCATTGATCCATGTGTCTGTTTTTATGCCAATACAATACTGTTTTGAATACTATACCATTGTAATATAGTTTGACATTAGGGAGCATGATGCCTTCAGCTTTGTTCTTAAAATGAAAAATAAAAGTACAATTAATAAGAGCAGCAAAAACAGCAAATATCTAGGAATATATCTAATAAAATGTACAAGATCTCTCTGCTGGAACTGCAGTATGTTACAGAGAGAAATTTTAAAAGACCTAAATAAGTGGAGAGGCAGGGCATGTTTATGTATTAGAAGAATCAGTATTGTTAAGGTTTATTCTCCACAAATTGACCTATAGATTCAATGAAGTCTTAACAAAAATCCCAGCAGCCTCTTCTGAAGAAATTGATAAGCTTGGTTTAAAACTTATTTGGAAATGCAGGGGCGCCTGGGTGGCTTAGTCGGTTAAGCGTCCGACTTTCGCTCAGGTCATGATCTCGCGGTTCGTGGGTTCGAGCCCTGCGTCGGGCTCTGTGCTGACTGCCAGCTCAGAGCCTGGAGCCTGTTTCAGAGTCCGTGTCTTCCTCTCTCTCTGACCCTCCCCTGCTCACGCTGTCTCTCTCTCTCACTCTCTCTCCTAGAAATAAATAAAAATATTAAAAAAAAAAAACTTATTTGGAAATGCAAAAGAATTGAATAGCCAAATTACCTAAAAAAATAACAAAGTTGGAGTCCTTACACTTCTTGAGTTTGAGTCTTACCATAAAGTTATATAATCAAGACAGTGTGCTACTGCCTTAAAGACAGAGAAATACCAATGGGATAGAATAGAGAATCCAGCAAAAAAAGACCCAGGGTGCCAAGACAATTCAACAGAAAAATGAAATTGTTTTCAACAAATGGCCCTGAAAATACTGGATATGAGTATCAAAAAATTTAAACCCTTATCTCACTCCATACACAAAACATTTTAATTCAAAATGAATTACTGAGAGTATAGCTCAGAGGCAGAGTATTTGACTACAGATCAAAGTGTGTAATAGACCATATGATAAAAACTGGAACTATAAGGTCTGCACTGTTCAATACAGTAGCCACCAGCCACATGTGACTAATGAGCCCTTTGAATATGGTTAGCCCAAAGTGATATGTGCTGTGGATGTAATCTAAAAATCTCAATTTTTGTATTGATTACATATTGAAATGATAATGTGTTGGATATATTGTGTTGAATAAGATGTATTATTAAAATCAACTTCTTTTTTTTTGTTTTACTTTTTAAAGAAAGAAATTACAAGGATATTTAAAATTATACATATAGGATCTAGAAGCAATGATACCCCCGTAGCAATGAACATACCTCATGCTCAAATCTGGTTTTCTAACACCCCTTCAATAAAAGAAGACAGGGCTCCTGGGAGTGGTAGGGGATTCTAAAACTGGGGCAGGAAATATACAAGATAAGCCTGGAGCATACTGTAGCACTAGGAAGTAAGAAAATGCTCAAAACAAATCAACATAAAATCTACATTGATGTACACAACAAAGGGACACGGGAGCCAACTGAAAGAGTTCCAATGGCCAAAGCAGGAACAATGTGAGCAAGAAAATAAAGTAGTATTGGATTATAATCCAAAGTATAAAATAAGTACCTGTGAGTCCATACTGATGTAAACAATTAATTGAATAAATAAGTAACTAAATGGGAGAGAAGAGACAAATTTCTCTTGCAGAAGAATTCAATATAATTTATATAGATACTCTACCCTCAAGGAGAGGGAGCATAACTCCTTATTCCTAAAATAGGAGTCGCACATACTGACTTATAAAGGGTATATTATTTGGTCATGAAAAGGAATGAAGTACTAACATAAAAACATGGATAAGCCTTGAAAATATTATGCTACAACATGGATGGACCTTGAGGGTGTTATGCTGAGCGAAATAAGTCAGGCAGAGAAGGACAAATATCATATGTTTGCACGTATAGGAGGATTAGGAGGAACTTGACGGAGGAACAAGCGGGAGAAGAAGGGCGGAAATGGTGGGGGAAAGGGAGAGAGGCAAACCATGAGAGACTCTTGAATGCTGACAAAAACTGAGGACTGATGGATGTGGGGGGGAGGGGGGGATGGGCATGGAGGAGGGCACTTTGGGGATGAGCACTGAGTGTTATGTAGAAACTAATTTGACAATAAACTATTTGTAAAAAAAAAAAAAAAGAAAAGAAAATATTATGCTACATAGAAAAGTCAGAATCAAAGGCCACATATTATATAATTCCACTGATATGAAATGTCATGAATAGGCAAATCCATAGAGACAGAAAGTAGGTTAGTGGCTGCCAGAGATTTGGAAAAGGCAGATATTGGGAGTGATTGCTAATGTGCACAGAGTTTCTTTTGAAGTGATGACAATATCCTGGAATTAGATAGTGTTGATGGTTGTACAATTTTGTGCACATCCTAAAAATACTGAGTTGTACAATTTAAAAGAATGAATCTTACAGTATGTGAGTTACATCTCAATTTATTAAAAAGTTTTTTTAATGCCTAGGCCCCATCGTAGCCAACTAAAAATAAGCTTTGGGGGTGAGCCCCAGACATCTCTATTTTTAAAAAGCTCCTTCAAGTAGTTCTGTGTGATTAAAGATGAGCACTACCAGCTTAGACCAAAATATTCACCATCAGAGCACCTGAGGTTAAAAACAAACAAATAAACAACAAAAACAAAAGACAAAAAATCCACCATTTGCCAGCAAAGAAGTTGGGGGAGGAATGGCTGCCAGAAGGCAACCAACAGTATCTGCCACACTATGTAATAACTCGGATTATTTTCAGATATAGTCTCTCTCCCCACAGGGTTATCTGAATATTTACTGAGCACCTAGTATATGCTGGTGCTAAGTATATGGTGCTCAACCAAAACATGGTCCCTGCCCTTAGGGAGCTTAGTCATGGGGATTAGCTGTTCTATTGTACACAAGTGTTGGTAAGGTAAAGAGTCAGGAAAAATTCAAGAAGTAAGGGAGTTGGGGGTGGGTATGTCCAAGGCAGTGAAACAGGGATTGTTTGGGCATTCCTGAGGCTTTAGGACCTTCAAATACCAGCCCACCTTCCCTCAGGATGCATATGCAAGGAAGTCCTGAGATGGTACTATAACTCAGATTACAAAATTAAGATCTAACCTTCTATAGTACTCATGGACATTATCTTTAAACTAATTCCATAGTTTAATTAGAGGAGTTTTGCAGGCTTTTGCTGATATATAGAGCTCTATGTGTTATATGTTTTTATTCTTATAAAGCATATAATGACAGCTACATATATAGGATTAGCCATCCTGAGCAATCTCCCAAAAGGAACTCATTTCATTCACCAAACACTCATTAAAATTCTAGAATGGAAACATGGGTAAATATGTAATGTATTATTTATTGATATTATATTACATGAATGAATTTATTTGTATTTCTAGGCTTTAAGGTTGTCTTTGGTACCTTCATCCGCGACTACTCCCCTGATCTCATTTCCAGATGCCTACTTCACCTGAATGACCCTCAGATCCCAAATTAAATTACTCAAGCTCCTTCCACCCTCATTCCTCCTGTATCTCAGAGGATGTTATCCAAGTGTCCATTGAGGCATTGAGGGTCATATATGACTCCATCCTCACACCCCACAGCCTAACAATTGTTTTAGTTCTCTTTGTCCAACCCATCTTCCTCCTCTACATCCCCCTACTACCCAATTCATACATTTGTTAATTTAGTGAGTATTTTTGGAGCATACATCATATGCCATCAGTGTTACAGGCTTTGGAACAAAGTCTCAGTGAGCCAAACAGTCAGTGAACAAAACCAATAAAGATTCTGCCTTTGTGGAGTTTACATTCAACTGGAGAGAGAAAACAGATAAGCAAATATACATTGTTAGAAAGTAACTGGTACTTAGAAGAAAAAAGAAAGCAGGAAGAGGGATACGATGTTTCAGGTGAGGTTGAAAGGCTTCAATGAGAAAGTGACTTTTGAATAAAGACTTGAGAAGGAAATGAGGGAGCTTGCCCTGTGGATATCTGGAGGATACTCTGGGGTAGCATGACAGAGAGACCAGTGTGGCTGCAGGAGAGTAAGGGAGAGAGGAGTAGAAGGGATGGAAAGTGAGAGAGTTAATTAAGACAATATCCTGCAGGTCACAGCAAGGCATTGGGGTTTTGTTCCAGATGGGGAACCATGAGAAAGTTTTGAGTGACAGAATATAACTTACTATTTTAGAATAAAAGGATCACTTCAGTTGCTGTCTGGAAAACAGACTGAAGTGGGAAAAAAATAGAAAGAGGAAGAGAAGTAAAGCTATTCGAGTCATCTATAGGGAGCTGTTGGTGGTCTGCACCAGGGTGGGAGCAGTGGAAATTATGAGAAGTGATCAGATTCTAGAGCCAACAAAAAGTGATGATTAACCAGATGTGGGGTGTGAGAGAGAAGTCAAAATGACTTAAGCACCTGGAAGGATGGGATTGTCATTAGTGGATATGGGCAAAACTGCAAGAGAAACAGGTGTGTGTGTGTGTGTGTGTGTGTGTGTGTGTGTGTGTGTGTTAGCAGTAGTGGGTGGTTTTCAGGAGCTTAGTTTTAGACATGTTAAGCTTGAAATACCTAGTAATTATCCAAATGGAGGTATCCAGCAAGCTGTTGGATATATGAATCTTGAGTTCTGGGAAAAGTTTCAGCTGGGGTTTTAAATTTGGAAGTCAATTAAATACAGATGGCATTTAAAGCCATGAAACTGGGGCACCTGGGTGGCTCAGTTGGTTAGGTGTCCGACTTCAGATCAGGTCATGATCTCACGGTTTGTGGGTTTGAGCCCCATGTTGGGCTCTGTACTGACAGCCAGCTCAGAGCCTGGAGCCGGTCTTCAGATTCTGTTTCCCTCTCTCTCTCTCTGACCCTCCCCTGCTCATGCTGTCTCTATCTCTCTCTCAAGAAAAAAAAAAAAAGCCATGAAACTAAATGAAGTCATTTAGTCATCTCAGTGAGTGTTGGTGGAAAAGAGGAGACCCAACTAAGACCAGGGGCTCTTGAACAATTAGAAGTAAAATAAAGGAGAACCAGGAAAGGAGATTCAGAAGAAGCAGCCAAAAGGATAGGAAGAAAGCCAAGCAAGTGGTGTCCTGGGAACACTGTCAACTAGAACAAACATTGATAGGTCAAATAAGATCCAGTCAGAAAAACCAACGTAGGATTTAGTAGCATGCAAGGCTTTGGTGACCTTGAGAACAGCCTCAATTTGAGTGCTGGGCTCAAACCTGATGGGACAGGTTCAAGAGGGAACAGGAGGAGAGAAATGGGAAACAACGAGTGCAGGCATATCTTCCACTGTTTTCTTGTAAAGGGACGGAGGAAAAGGAGTAGAAGCTGGAGAGGGAGTTGAGATCAAGAGAAATTCTTTTAAGATGAGACAAATACCACATATTTATTTGTATGGTGATGGGAACAAACCAATGGAAACAAACAAACAAAAATGATGTAGGACAGAGAGGAAAAAAGTGCTGGAGCCTATGTTCTTGAATATAAGAGACGGTTCAGATCTAGCTAGTCCCACCATTCACAGTAACAGGGGGAAGGCCCAGCATGTGTGTGCAGTTGGTGGTGGATGGGAGGTGGTAGATAGCTTGTGGAAGTGCTCTTGTGATTGCATAAGTTTTCTCAAAGAATAGGAAGCAAGGTCATCAACTGAGAGCGGAAATAATATTGCTATAAACAATTTAGTTTCTGCCTTATGAAACACATTTCTATTGCTTTCTGTTGGGGATATATCTGGAGGTAGAAATGTTGGATTAGGGGTGCCTGGGTAATTCATCCGACTCTTGATTTTGGCTCAGGTCATAATCTCATGGTCCTGATTTGGAGCCCCACATTGGGCTCCTGGCTTGGCATGGAGCCTGCTTGATTCTCTCTCCCTTTCCCTCTGCCTCTCTCTCTCTCTCTGTCTTTCTCTCTCTCAATAAACAAATAAAATAAAATAAAATGAAGAAATGTTGGGTTATGTAGAATGCAAATGGAACCAAATAGAATTTCTAGGATTGGGGCACCTGGGTGGCTCAGTGGGTTGAGTGTCTGACTTTGGTTTAGGTCATGATCTCATGGTTCATGGGTTTGAGCCCCACGTTGGGCTCTGTGCTGACAGCTCAGAGCCTGGAGCCTGCTTCAGATTCTGTGTCTCCTTCTCTCTCTGCACCTCTTCTGCTCACACTCTCTTTCTGTCTTTAAAAACAAATAAAAATGTTAAAAATTTTTTGGAAAAAAGAGAATTTTTAGGATTAATTTCTTTCTGATTTTCAATGTAGAAAATACAAAATTGTTCAAAGAAGCAAGTAACAATAAAGCCCATAACCACCTCTCCTGGAAATAAGTACTATTAAAATTTTAATATGTTTTATTTCAATACATTAATTTTTCAATGTGATTAATATTCGGAGGAAAGTAGAAGTCAATTTTATGTACTGTTTGATTGCAACTATAAAAATATGCTTAGAGGAAAAAGGACCAGAAAGAAATTTAGTAACATGCTAACAGGTTATGTTACTAAAAATAAATATGATTTATTTTCTCTATTTCAAAACATTCCTGCAACCTGCTATTTTTTAATGAGATAAATTAACATAAAAATGTTGAAAGAAGCTACTTGTTTTAGCATTCCTCAAAGAAAACTTCTAGAATTACCATACAGCTGTACTGACCTAGTAAGTATTTTCTGTAGCAATCCTACCTCTTTCCATTCATGTGACATTGGACATCACCTGATGGGATTGGGTTTACATGGAAAGCACTCTTGAAATAACAGAAGGTACTATTTTCTCCCTGATATTCTACACAATATTTAGGAAATACTGCCACCAAGTGGAAGGTTGGAATTTAGTTTTGGTTCCTGTTTTAATCCTATATGGAAAGTTAGAATACACCAGATAAAAGGCGTGTGCTGGTGGATTGGAGGAAACTTTGGGTGGTTGAATTGAATCAAGAGGGTTAGACAGTTACTCATGTATACATGAGCCAAGAAGGAAAGATGAAATCCCAAATAGGAAGGAAACTAAAATGGAAATTTCAGAATCTAATTTAGAATCTAGTTTTAGAATCTATCCTAAGGAGTTAATCATGGATGTACAAAAATATAACAATGTTGTAAATATTTAATGGTGGTGTTTAAATGCTTATTTGTTTTATAACAAAAAGCCGAAAATGTAAATGTCAAATGGTTGAGGATTAATTGAATAAATAATGATATATCTTTACAATGAACAGTTCCACATATATTCACCATAAGCATCCTTTGTTGTAGCTGTTTTTGCTGCAAGCATTTTTGCTGTGAACGTTTTTGCCACATAGCTAATTGGCCATAAGGCAAGTTTAACATAAAAGGTAAAATCACAAAAAATAAAAGAGCTTTTACTGCACTGTGAAAGCTTTCCATGCTGTTATTTGCTTTTGGCATATTTTATGTGTTTGTTGATAGACATTCCAAAGTTCTATGGGAAATGTAGAAGAAACACTAATGCTATAGTGCCTTTGAAACTGAGGCTTGTAATCATTGTAATTGATATGTTGTCATTTTCTAGTATTGTAGTGTGTGCTCTGGCTTTACATTCTTAACGCACACTTCCAGTAAGTTTTACCCCACAGTATTTTCTATCAAGCCAATAAACATACTTGTTAACATCTGCTATCTTAAGACCACCATGTCTACTTATCACTTTATTATTTTTTTATTAAAAACTTTTAAAATGATTATTTACTTTACAGAGACACAGAGAGACAGAGTGCAAGCAGGAGTGGGGCAGAGAAACAGGGAGACACAGAATCCTAAGCAGGCTCCAGACTCTGAGCTGTCAGCACAGAGCCCAGTGTGGGGCTCAAACTCACGAACTGTGAGATCATGACCTGAGCTGAAGTTGGAAACTTAACTGACTTAGCCACCCAGGTGCCCCACTTTATTATTTTTAATGTTTATTTATTTTTGACAGAATGAGAGTCAGTGTGCATGCACACCAGCTTGGAGAAGAGCAGAATAAGAGGCGGACAGAGGATCTGAAGTAGGCTCTGCACTGACAGCAGACAGCCTGATGCTGGGCTTAAACACAAATCATGAGATCATGACCTGAGCCAGTCAATCACTTAATTGACTGGACCATCCAGGCATGCCTACTCATCACTTTATAAACTGTTATTAGGGCTGGCTAATATTTACATAGAATATTAATTATGGGGCTAGTTACTATTTATATAATATACAAATGGGAACTTTGCTAATGGAGAAATGAAACTGAACTGACAACTAGTTTTAAACCATTAACCCTGTGAAAGGCAGATCCACCAATGAAGAAATGATACCAAATTGTCAACCAGTTATTTTACCTTTTATGGCAAAATTGCCTTATGGCCAATAGTTATATAGCAAAAACGTGGCAAAATGCTTGCAGCAAAGATGTCTACTGCACAGATGCTTACCGAAGTAATACCAGACACAATTAACTACACTTTGACCATTAAAGTGATATTAAAAATATGTAGGGATGATGTTTGCAATACATTTTTTCATGACAAAGGCAAATCACAAAGTAGCATATATCACACACAACTAAAAGACCATAACAGTATACACTAATATGTTAATAGTAACAATAGTAATTAACATATATTCAGTGCTTACTCTGCACCAGGTAGATTAAAACAGCTATCCTAGACTCACCTAGTACTGTCTTTTCTAATTTAGTCCTTCTAATGCTTCCTTTTGCTTCCATTTCTAGCCTTTTTTTGGGCGCTGGACCTCTTTGGCAGTCTGGTAAGCATATGGAATCCAGAAGGGTGTTTTTAAATACATAAAGTAAAACACAATGTGTTAACCAGGAAACAAATTACATTGAACCATTCAGAAGCCGAATTTGTGATATAATAATATGTGTGTATATATATATATATAAATAATATAGGTATAACATATCTATGTATTTCTTCATTAATGCACTAAATAAGATATAGTAGAGGTATAATAAAGATTTCTCATGATATTAATGATATTTCATGATAATTGCAACAACTGTGATATGACAAAAATATTTATGATTTCTATTGATGACAAAGTCACTGTGTTTTGGTGGCTAATTTATAACTGAAGTAGTATTAAACTGCAGCTACTGTTCGGTGACAATAAATATGCGTGTTTTTTTCCTGTCCATGGGCCATACGTTAAGAACCATTCCCCTCCAGTCAATTATTCAGCCAGCTGTCAAATCACATCATTCTCTTCTAAAAGCCCTTCAGTGGCTTTCCATCTCACTTAAATCCATACCCCACGAAGATCTGGCCTATAGTCCCCTTTCTGATCTCATTTTCTACCATTTTCTACGAGCCCCTTCTTGCTCCTTGCCTACCAGCCACACTGCCTCCTGTGCACTTCTTTGATCACAGGCCAACCACAGTCCTGGCCTTTCCTCTTGCCATTGTCTCTGTCAGAAACTTCCTCCCCTGGATATTGGCAGGGCTTGCTCTCTTATATCAGGGGTCAAGATTTTCCCTAAAGGGTCAAATAGTAAACATTTTAGGCTTTGTGGGCCATATCATCTCTGTTGCAACCATTCAACACTACGGTGATAGTGCAACAGTGATCACAGATGATGCATAAATGAATCGGTGTGGATATGTTCCAACAAATATTTTTGAGCGCTGGAATTTGAATTCTGTATAATTTTCACATGTCATGAAATATTCCTCTTCCTTCAAAAAATTTTAAGCTATTTATAAATGTAAGAACCATTTTTAGCTCTTTTTTTTTTTAATATTTTTAATTATTTCTGAGAGAGAGAGACAGTGTGAACAGGGGAGGGTCAGAGAGAGAGGGAGACACAGAATCTGAAACAGGCTCCAGGCTTTGAGCTAGCTGTCAGCAGTTAGCCCGACGCGGGGCTCGAACCCACCAACCGTGAGATCATGACCTGAGCCGAAGTCGGAGGCTTAACCGACTGAGCCACCCAGGTGCCCCCATTCTTAGCTCTTGATGCTTTGCATCACTTAAGTCTCTGTTTAAATGTCATTGTTTGGAGAGGTCTTCTTTGGCCACTCTATCTCAAACTGCCTTTCCCTTTTCTCTTTTTTTCTCCTTTTTTAAAATTTATTTTTTAAAAGTTTTTAAAAAATGTTTTATTGATTTCTGAGAGAGAGAGAGACAATGTGAGCAGGGGAGGGTCAGAGAGAGAGGGAGATACAGAATCTGAAACAGGCTCCAGGCTGTGAGCTGGCTGTCAGCACAGAGCCCAACGCGGGGCTTGAACCCAGGAACTGTGAGATCATGACCTGAGCCGGTCAGACGCTTAACCGACTGAGCCACTCAGATACCCCATCTCTCTTTTCTTGTTTAACCTTTTTTCTTCTTAATTTTTCTTCATCAAACTTCTATGTCTATGTCTATCTATATCTATATCTATATCTATATATCTATATCTATATCTATATCTATATCTATATCTATATCTATATCTATATCTATATCTAGGCTTCCTGCCCAGCATGGAGTGCAATGTGGGACTCACAACCCTGAGATCAAGATCTGAACTGAGAGGCGCCTGAGTGGCTCAGTCGGTTGAGCATCAGACTCTTGATTTTGGCTCAGGTCATGATCTCATGGTTTGTGAGTTTGAGCCCTGCATCAGGCTCTCTGCTCACAGTGCAGAGCCTGCTTGAGATTCTCTCTCCCCCACTCTCTGCCCCTCCCCAACTTGTGCATGTATACTTTCTAAATAAATAAATAAACTTAAAAAAAAATCTGAGCTGAGATCAAGAGTCAGATGCTTAAACAAATGCACCACCCAGGCACCCGCCCCAACATATATTTTATTTGCTTATTTTCTATCTTCCTTATGGAATGTAAGTACCATAAAGCAAGGCCTTAATCTTTTTCTTCACTGCTGTACCCCTACCAGGATGACAGTGCCTGAAACAAAGCAAATACCTGAATATTTGTTGTATAAATAATTTACTGCTAATGGGTTATTATGATTTGTAATAAGAAATATATATTTGGTCTTCATTCCTATTTCTGGCACAAAGCTTTTAAAATTCTTGGAATTTATTAATTAATAAGAGTGACAGAGAAACTCAAAGCAAACTACATATTTAATGCAATCTCTATCAAAATACCATCAGCATTTTTCACAGAACTGGAACAAACAAACCTAAAATTTTATGAACACCAAAAGACCCCAAATAGCTGAAGCAACCTTGAAAAAGAAAAGCAAAGCTAAAGGCATCACAATTCCAAACTTCATGTTATATTACAAAGCTGCAGTGATTGGAACAGTCTGGTACTGGCACAAAAATAGACATACAAATCAATGGAACAGAATAGAAAACCTGGAAATAGAAAACAGAATAGAAAACCACAACTATATGGCCAATTAATTTTTGACAAAGCAGGAAAGAATATCCAATGGGAAAAAAATCTCTTCAACAAATGGTATTGGGAAACCTGAACAGCAACATGCAGCAGAATGAAACTGGACCACTTTCTTACACTTTACACACACGCAAAAAGAACCCTCAAAATGAGTTAAAGACCTATATATGAGACTTGAAACCATACCAGTCCTAGAGAGGAACAAAAATAGTAACTTCTTTGACATTAGCCGTAGCAACTTCTTTCTAGATACATCTCCAGAGGCAAGGGAAACAAAGGCAAAACTCAACTTCTGGACTTCATTAAAATGCTTCTGCAGAGCGAAGGAAACAATCAACAAAACTAAAAGGCAATCTATGGAATGGGAGAAGATATTTGCAAATGATGCATCAGATAAAGGGTTAGTATCTAAAATATATAAAGAACTTATAAAACTCAAAAATGAATAATCCAATTAAAAATGGCAGAACAGGGGTGCCTGGGTGGCTCAGTCAGTTATGCATCCAACTTTGGCTCAGGTTATGATTTTACAGTTTGTGGGTTCCAGCCCCATGTCAGACTCTGTGCTGACAGCTCAGAGCCTGGATCCTGCTTTGGATTCTGTGTCTCCCTCTCTCTCTGTCCCTCCCCTGTTCCCACTCTGCCTCTCTCAAAAATAAATAAACATTAAAATTTTTTAAATGGGCAGAAGACATGAATAAACATTTTTCCAAAGAAGACATATGGATGGCCAACAGACACATGAAAGATGTTCAACATCATGGATCATCAGGGAAATGCAAATCAAAACCACAATGAGATAGTACCTTACTCCTGTCCAAATGCCTAAAACTAACAATAAAATGTAAGGATGTGGAGAAAGGGGAACCAACCTGCACTGTTGGGAATGCAAACTGGTGCAGCCACTAAGGAAAAGAATATGGAGTTTTCTCAAAAAGTTAAAAACAGAACTACCCTACAACCCATCAGTTGCGCTACTGGGTATTTACCCAAAGAATGCAAAAATACTAATTCAAAGGAATACATGTGCCATAATGTTTGTAGCAGCATTATCTACAATAACCAAATTATGGAAACAGCCCAAGCATCCATCAACTGATGAGTAGATAAAGAAGATGTGGTAATGTGTATATACATAGATAGATATAGATATAATGGAATATATATAATGGAATATTAGTCATAAAAAGAATGAAATCTTGCCATTTGCAACAATGTGGATGGAGCTAGAGAGTATTATGCTAAAAAAAGTAAGTCAGAGAAAGACAAATACTATATGATTTCACTCATGTGGAATTTAAGAAACAGAGCAAATGAGCAAAGGGAGAAAAAAAAGAGAGAGGGAGGCAAACGAAGAAACAAACTCTTAAAAATAGAGAACAAACTGATGGTTATCAGAGGGGAGGTGGGTGGGGGGATGGGTGAACTAGATGATGGGTATTAACGAGTGCACTTATCGTGATGAGCGCCGGGTATGGTATGTAATTTTTGAATCACTATATTGTACACCTGAAACTAATATTATACTGTATTTAAATAATATTATACTGGTATTTAAATTTTAAAAATGGTAAGACATGTTGATAAACGAAAAAAATGACAGAGGTGTCTTTTGCAATGTTAACGAAGTAACGTTTGGACATAATCCAAGGATGGAGGCAGATTGTCAGGGGCCGCAGTCACGTGATTAGAGGGTGGGACCTTTCAGTTCCTAACCCCCTGACTTCTGGGCTGGAGTTTGAAATTAGCACTAACGGCCAGTGAAACCTTGATAAAGCCCAGGACAGAGTTTGGAGAACTTCTGGTGTAGTGAAATGCAGAGATTGGGAAGAGTGGTGATACTCAGAGAGGGCATGGAATCTTGGCACCCTTTCCCTATACCTTGCCCTATGCATCTCTTCCGTCTGGCTGTCCCTGAGTTATAATCCCTTTATAATAAACTGGTAATCTAGTGAGCAAGCTGCTTTTCTGAGCCCTGTGAATGGCTCTAGTAAATTAATACCCCCCAAGGAGGGGGTTATGGGAAACTCTGATTTATATCAATTCAGTCAGAAGCACAGGTGACAACCTGGAGTTGTAATTAGCATCTGAAGTGGGTTGGGAGGCACAGTTTTGTAGCACCAAGCCCTTAATCTGTGGGATCTGCCGCTATCTCGAGTAGATAGTGTCAAAACTGAGTTGAATCGTAGGACAGGAAGACAGTGTCAGAGAATTGCCTGATGGTGTGGGAAAAAGTCTCCATACACATCAGAATTGGATGCATAACACTTAGCTGGTCATTTCTTTATGAATTTACTTATTAGAATTAGAATTTCTCTTTAACTATGGTAGCTAGAACTGAAAATTATTCCCCAGATCAATGCAGAGTAAAATAAAACTATGCTCCTATTAATAGTTTTTACAAACTTATGCGTTCACCAATCAGAGTTCTCTAAAACTACACTTGTGGCTGATTTTTTTTGAACCTGTATCTAATTCTCTTTATTTATATTGTTGGTTTGGTGCTGTGCTTTAGTCTGTTTAAATTATTTTGCATTTGATTCTGTTATTTTCCACATCAGCTATCCTGGCTATCTACACATTTGACAACATTTAATGTCTTCCTCCAAACCTTTCAGAGTAAGGCAGAGAGGAGGACTGACTCCGCATGATTCTTCCAGGTAGCTGGAGCACCATTAACCCACACATGGGATATACCCTGTAGGTGATTCTTTTGGCCAAGATAACAGGCAAGTCTGCCACATAAGAACTGAATTGCAGGAAAGGGGAACTTCAGATAATTCATTTGAAAATCAACAGCTAAGATACTCAAAGCATTTTTTTTTTTTTTTTTTTTTTTTTAGGAGAGAGTGTGAGCAGGGGAGAAGGGCAGAGGGAGAAAATCTTAAGCAGGCTCGATGCTCAGTACGGAGCCCAACACGGGGCTCAGTCCCATGACCCTGAGATCATAACCTGAGTCAAAATCAAGAGTTGGACCCTCAACTGGGTGGACCACCCACATGCCCCTCAAAGCATATAGTTAAAGAGGGAAATGCCTAAGATTGGATTGTCTTAAGAGAGGATACGTCATTCTTAAGGGTATAGGATCAGCTGTGCAGAAACAAAGGAAAATCCCTGAGGTAAATATTGGTCCTACTCATCCAGCCTTATGTCAAGCCTCTTGATAGAGTAGCTCTGTTGAGGGTGGCTCAGTTGGTTAAGCATCTGAGTTCCGCTCAAGTCATGATCTCACGGTTTGTGGGTTTGAGCCCTGCATCAGGCCCTCTGCTGACAACTCAGAGCCTGGAGCCTGCTTCAGATTCTGTGTCTCCTTCTCTCCACCTCTCCCCTACCTGAACTCTCTCTCTGTCTCTCTCTCAAAAATAAATAAACATTAAAAATTAAAAAAAATAATAGCTCTGTTGAGAGCTAGATGATATTTGAATGATATTTCATCTAAATGTTAGATATTTGAATCATCTAACAAACTCCCTTTGTTCTATTTTATTCAAGACAGACTCCTGCAGATACTTTCTGAAGATTCAGCTGTTCATGTAATGAACCCACAGGGAGAAAACAGGTTGGTCAGATTGACCCCACTGTCTGGACCACCAGCCTATTACATTTCTCACTGAAAATTAATAAAATGGTGTCTGTTTCAACAAAATATATGGCCACTGATGTTCCAACAAAGGATATGTTCATCAATAAATTGTATAAACTGTTATATTCATATAGTGGGGCTGCACTTAGCAGTGAAAAACATGACGAACTATTGAGATATGCAACAGTATGAATTTCAAAACATAATGTATATAAGAAGACAAATACAAAAGAAAACACATTATATAATCCCATTCATGTAAAGTTCAAGAATAGGTTAAACTAACCTATCTTCTCCCATTCAGTAGGTTGTCTTTTTGCTTTGTTGATTATTTCTTTTGTTGTGCATAAGCTTTTATGCGCTTAAGTTCCAATAGTTTCATTTTGCTTTGGTTTCTCTTGCCTCAGGAGATCTATCTAGAAAAATGTTGCTATAGCTCATGTCAAAGAATTTACTGTCTGTGTCCTCTTCAAGGGATTTTATGGCTTCAGATCTCACATTTCAGTCTTTAACCTATTTTTAATGTATCTTCATGTATGGTGCGAGAAAGGAGTTCAGTTTCATTCTTCTGCATGTAGCACTTGTTGAAGAGAATGTCTCTTTCCCATTGCATATTCTTGCCTCCTTTGTCAGAGATTAACTGATCATATAATCTTGAGTTTATTTCTGGGCTCTATTATATAAAATTTTTTATTTTATTTATTTAAAAATTTTTAAATGTTTAGTTATTTTTGAGAGAGAGAGACAGAGAGACAGAGCATGAGCAGAGGAGGGGCAGAGAGAGAGTCACACAGAATCTGAAGCAGGCTCAGAGCCTGACACCAGGCTGAAACACAAACCTCAAGATCATGACTGACTGAGCCACCCAGGTGCCCCCTTGTGGTTGATTTTTAGTTTCATAGTGTGGTCAGAAAAGATGGATGGTCTGATTTCAATCTTTTAGAATTTGTTGAGACTTGTTTTGTGGCTTAATATGTGATCTATTCTGGAGAATGTTCCATGCGCACTTGAAAAGAATGTGTATTCTGCTGTTTTAGGATGGAATATTCTGAATATATCTGTTGATCCATCTAGTTCAATGTGTTATTCAAAGCCACTGTTCCTTGGTGATTATCTGTTTAGACGACTTGTCCGTCAATATAAGAGGGGTGTTAATGTCCCCTACTGTTATTGTATTACTATTGATTACTTCTTTACATTTGTGAAAAGGTGCTTTATATATTTGGGTGCTCTCATGTTGGATGCATAAAATATTTACAATTGTCATATCTTCTTGTTGAATTGTTCCCTTATAATTATGTAGTGTCATGCTTTGTCTTTTGTTGCACTCTTTGTTTTAAAGTTGATTTTGTCTGATACAAATGTTGCTACTCTGTCTTTCTTTTCATTTCCATTTGCAATATAAATGTTTTACCATCTCTTAATTTTCAGTCTGTATGTGTCTGTAGATCTGAAATCGGTCTCTTGTAGGCAGCATATAGATGAGTCTTACTGTTTTTGAATATTCCATCACCCTATATCTTTTGTTACTTGTTTTATGGTTGTTTTTGTAATTCTTCTCTGTTCCTTTCTTCTCTTGCTCTCTTCTCTCTTGGTTTGCTGCCTTTCTTTATTCATACAGTTGAATACCTTTACTTTATTTTTTTTGTATACCTATATTGGTTTTTTGATTTGTGGCTACTATTAGATTTATATATAACATCCTGTGTATATAAAAGTCTATGTTAGGTTGATGGTTGTTTAAGACTGAATCTGTTCTAAAAGCACTAGATTTTTATTTCTCTTCCCCTTGAGTTTCAGGCATATAGTGCCATACTTTACATCATTTTATTTTGTGAATCCCTTGACTGATTTTTAGATTTTATTTTTTGTAATCTTGGGCTCCAGATTTTGTAATGTGGGGCTCCAACTCACACCCTAAGATCAAGAGTCATGCACTCTAACAACTGAGCCAGCCAGATACCCCTCCCTTGACAAATTTTTAGATATATTAAATTTACTGCTTTTGTGCTTCCTGCTCTCTTATTCTTGCTTATGGTCTTTCCTTTCCACTCAAAGAATCCCCTTTAACATTTCTTGTAAAACCGATTTAGTGGGAAACTTTCGTTTATTGGAAAACTTTTTATCTCTTTCTTTATTCTGAATGATAGCCTTGCTAGATAGAGTATTCTTGGTTGCAGGTTTTTTTATTTCAGCTCTTAGAACATATGCCACTCCCATCTTGCCTGCAAAGTTTCTACTAAAAAATCTGCTGATAGCCTTATGGAATTTCTCTTGTAAGTAACTGTTTTCTTTTCTTTGCTGCTTTTAAAATTCCCTGTTTATGGGGCACGTGGGTGGCTCAGTCAGATAAGCATCTGACTCTTGGTTTCAGCTCAGGTCATAATCTCATGGTTTCATGAGTTTGAGGTCCACATTGGACTCTGTGCTGACAGTGTGTAGCCTGCTTGGGATACTCTCTCCCTCTCTCTCTGCCCCTCTCCTGCTCATGCTGTCTCTGTGTCTCTCAAAATAAGTAAACTTTAAAAATTAAAAAAAAATTCTCTGTTTATCACTACTATGTGTCTTAGTGTGGACCTTCTTTGATGATTATTTTGGGAGCTCCTGTGCCTCCTGGGACTAGATTTGTTTCCTTCCCCAGTTTAGGAAAGTTTTCAGCTGTATTTTTTTTCTTCATATACATTTTCTGCCCCCTTTTCTTTTTCTTCTCCTTATGGTATTCCTATAATGAGAATGTTGTACTTGGTGGTGTTGCTGAGTTCCTTTAATCTATTCTCATTCTTTATTAATCTTTTTTCTCTCTTCTTGATTCAGCTTGATTGCTTTCTGTTATTCTGTCATCCAGGTTGTTGATCTATTTTTCTGCTTCTTCTAGTCTACTGTTTATTCTCTCTAGTGTATTTTTAATTTCAATTATTGAGTTCTTCATCTTTGTCTTTTTTTTTTTTTAAATATTTTCTATCTCTTTGCTGAGGATCTCACTGAGGTCCTCCACTCTTTTCTCAAGTCCAGTGAGTAACTTTATGAACATTACTTTAAATTCTCTATCAGGCATATTACTTATCTCTGTTTCATTTAGCTCTCTTGCTGTGATTTGTCCTTTTGTTTCATTTGAGACATTGTGTTCTGTCTCCTCATTTTGTCTAACTCTCTGCATCTGTTTCTATGTGTTAGGAAAGTCAGCTATGTCTCCTGCTTTTGTGAGTAGTGGCCTTATGAAGAGGAGGCCCTGTGGTGCCCTGCAGTGCAATGTCCTCTCTTCACCATAACCTGGTGCTTCAGGGGTGTCTCCTGTGTGTGTTGCATGTACGCTTCTGTGGCACATTTGCCTTCAGTTTAGTCATCTGCAGTGGCTCTCTGCCTCTTGTGGCCAGCGTTTGATTCCTGTGTTAAGGGGCAAGTCTGGGGCCATCTTGAGTTTGAGTTGGGTCAGACCAGGCATTTGCCAGAGCCGTGGTCACACTGAACTGTAGGGTGCTCTCCCTGTGTTATTTCCTGGCAGGCTTTTGTTGGGGGGGTGGGGGAGGGGAGCCTGCACTCAGACCAGAGGTCACTGCTGGGGCCATAGTCAAACTGGTATGTGTGACTATCTTCCCTCTTCCCAAGGCATGAGTCGTTTTGGACCCATTTGTGCTGGCCCTTGTTGGGGCTGGTTACACAATGTCATGATTGTGGTTCTGCTTTGGATGTACAGCTGTTGAGTTCTCATTCGTGGGGGTAGGTCTGCAGGAGAATGCAGGGGCAGGGCAGGTGGTGTTAGCAAGGTCTGCTATGGAAGGAGATCCGACACTGATTTGGAGAGCTGCTATTGCCAGGTTGGAGAAGGAAAGTCTGCAGAGATAGTGGGGGAAGGGCACGCTGCTAGCAAGCTAGGCAGAGACTGTTGGCATGGTCCCCGCAGGTGTCCATGTATCTATGCTGGGGGATGAGGGAGGGAAACAGTACCAGCCCATTCTTTTGTTCTTGGAGAAGTCTCCCCAAATTCTCTGTCCCTTCAGTACATGCTCTGAGATTAGTAAACAAATCTCCCTCCTGCGTGTTTTCCAAACTGCTGCTTCTACACTGTATCTGAGAGAGACTGTTGGTTGTGCTGTCTTTATAAAAGTAAGGATTCTGTTTCCTATTGGCCTCTGGCTCTCCCAGAGCCTAGCCCACCGATTTTTAAAGTTCCAGGTGCTAAGCCACACTGATTATAAGAACTTGCAAAGTGAAGCCCTTCTAGTTTTCAAAGCCAAATCTTATAGGGATTCATCTTCCCAGTATGGGTCTCCCATGCCTGAGGTGATGGTGTGGGCTCTGCTCCTCTCCCTCCTCCACATCCCTCCCACAACAGTCTTGTGGATCAGCTTGGTTCCCAACCATGTCTCTACTCTTCCGACTGTTTTCAATGTGGCCTCTCCTCTACATGTAGTTGTGGAGAGTCTGTTCTGCCGGTCTTTGGGTCATTTTCTGGGTTATTCACACTGATGTGTTTTCTTGTTGTATCTGTGGATGAGGTGAGTATAGGGTCATCCTACTGTGCCATCTTCCCCAGAAGTCTTTGGAAAACAGTATTAAAAATGAAACATCTGCATGTCATTCAAAAATTAACTAGGAGATTTTATGCCTAACAACAAAATAGTATGATTTATGTGGAGAGAAATGTTTGGGTTTCTTAAAAAAAGAAGTTAAATATATAAGGCTAGAATAGATCTTTACCTACAACATAATTTATAAGGCATAGAATGTCTCAAGATAGAATATATATAGATGAAGAGTCCCTTTGAATTTGTCCTGCATTGATCTGACATAACCAGTGGTGAGTTATTTGCTTTCACTGTTATAGTTCTCTAACATTCTTTTCTGAATGCATCCAGATGGAAATGTCTCCCTTCCAGTTCTCTGTTATTTGCAAGTCTAGCCACCACTCATCTGTTCTCTGTATATGACCTTGGGGTTTTTGTTTTTAGATTTCATGTATAAGAAAGATCACATGGTATTTGTGTTTCTCTGATTTATTTCACTTAGCATAATGCCCCCAAGGTCCATCTATGTTGTTGCAAATAGCAAGATTTCATCCTTTTTATGGCTAAATAATGTGTGTGTGTGTGTGTGTGTGTGTGTGTATTACAATTTACCTATTCATCCAACAGTAAACACTGAGGTTGTTTCAATATCTTGGCTATTGTAAATAATGCTGCAATGAACATGGGGGTGCATAAATCTTTTCAAGTTAGTGTTTTCATTTTCTTCAGATAAATATCCAGAAGTGAATTGTTGGATCATATGGTCATTCTATATTTTGTTCATACTTTACCTTGACCAGCTTTAATAATTTCTTACCTGAAGACTGGCTTTGAAACACCATGCACTGTAAGATCACATTACTTTTATGAAACCGAAACATGGTAGAGCTTTGGCCATTGGCCTGCAGACAATTAGTTCTGTGGCACAACTATTTTTTTATGTTTACGTATTTACTTTGAGAGAGAGCCACGTGTGAGCAGGGGAGGGGCAGAGAAAGAGAGAAAGAGAGATAATCCCTAGTAGGCTCCACACTGTCAGAGCCCAACATGGAGCTCAATCTCACAAACCTGAGCTGAAATCAAGAGTCACCTGTTTAACCAACTGAGCCACCCAAGTGCCCTTAAGATTTTATTTTTAGGTAATCTCTCCACCCAATGTGGGGCTCAATTAAGAGATTAAGAGTCACATGTTTTACCCACCAAGCCCATCAGGTGCCCTGAGGCTACTTTAAAACTGTGAGAATAGAAGTTAAATTTTAGAGAACTGATAACAATACAGATAATTCATGGTCATAGCAATGCAGATGAGCTTTTTCAGACAGAGAATATAAATCTGTCAAATTTTCACTTGAACTAGTTTTAACATCTTACTGGTTCCTTCATTAATGATTTGAATAAAATCTTGGCATAACTTTATATTTTATATTTGCATGGAAGTAGTGCTTTTTAACTTTTCTTGTCTTTTTCTTTTTAAGATTTATTTATTTTGGCAGGTGAGGGAGGGGGGCAGAAGCTCTGAAGCAGGCTCTGTGCTGATATCAGCAAGCCTGATACACGGCTCAAACTCATGAACCATGAGATCATGACCTGAGCCAAAGTCGGATACTCAACTGACTGAGCCACCCAGGCACCTCTTAACTTTTCAAAAAGTATAGTTTAATAGAAAGAATGTGATAAATCCTATAATGGAGGCACAAGGATTTGTGGGATCATATGGTGGGATCGATTTATTTGATATCACTGGGGAGGGAAGATTTTACCCAGGATGTGATTTTTAAGCTGGGGTTTGAAAAGTTGAATTGAGGTGCAAAAGTGGTGGTGGGGGAAGAGGAGTGAGCAAAGAAAAAAATGACAGGCAAAAGCAACTGTAGATATGGTGGATCTGTGTCTGGCCCCTACTGCTTAAGAGGTATGAGGCTTAGAACTCCCGCTGACTGACTCCTCAACCACTTTTCATAGATGGTGAGATCTTGGGTTAGGCCTCCTGATGCTGTTATAGGGCTATGGAAGTCATCATTAGCTCCAAGATCAAAGGTCCAGGTTATCTGAGGTGACCCCCTTAGGTTATCCCAACACAAAGGCTGTGTAGACTTATTCAGAGTATAAAACCTATTGAAATTTTAAAACAAGTTTAGACGTGGCATTTGCATTCATATTTGAAATTCTATATATAAGTGTATGCAAATGATTATATTTTAAAAATAGTAAAATAGACTCAATCAATCACTTATATTCTCATTTAAGATCTAATTCTGCAATAGGAAAGCTGACATAGATTATATATTAATCATGAGCATGGTTTCCTAGTTTTTAACTTTTTTAAAAAAAGGTTTTTTTAATTGTTTTTTTAAATTTATTTCTGAAAGAGAGAGAGACAACGTGAGCAGGGGAGGGTGAGAGAGAAAGGGAGACACAGAATCTGAATCGGGCTCCAGGCTCTGAGCTAGCTGTCAGCACAGAGCCTGACATGGGGCCTGAAGCCAGGAACCACGAGATCATGACCTGAGCTGAAGCTGGACGCCCAAGTGACTGAGCCACCCAGGCGCCCCTCCTAGTTTTTAAAGTTAACCTCTTTGTAGACTTGAAAGACCACCCTTTGTTTAAAATTTTAAAATCATTATATGTGTTCTCAATAGAAAGTCAATGTATATATTCACTTTGGAAAAATTGGAAACAAATGTGCAAAAAGATTAAAATTAAACTTGTTCATAATTCTGCCAACTAGATGTAAGACCTGATAAAACACCTTCCAGATATTTTTTGTACTAGTTTGTTTTTAATCCATAAAATGTGACTGTTGTTTTCTTCCTTCCTTTCTTCCTTCCTTCCTTCCTTTCTTTCTGTCTGTCTATCTTTCTTTCTTTTGAGAGAACACGTGTGAGCAGGGGAGGGGCTGAGAGAGCTCGCACGTGAGAATCCCAAGCAGGGATTCTGTCAGCACAGAGCCTGATGCGGAGAGCCTGATGGGGAACTCGATCCCACAACCATGAGATCATGACCTGAGCCAATATCAAGAGTCAGATATTTAACAGACTAAGTCACCCAGGCACCCCTGTTTCTCTCTCTCTCTTTTTTTAATTGAGGTAAAATTCACATAACATAAAATTAGCCATTTAAAAGTGAACAGTCAAGAGCATATAGCTCAAACATATATTCATCACCACGTAAGGAGATCCAGTACCCATTAAACATTTACTACCTGTTTCCTCCATTCCTATCTCCTGGCACCCCCTAATCTGTTTTCTGTCTCTATAGGCTTACATATTCTGGATATTTCATACAAATGAAATCATACAACATGTAACCTTTGTTTCTGGCTTCTTTCACTGAACATACTTTGAGTTTCACTCATGTTATAGTATGTATTAGAACTTCATTCCTCATTATGGCTGAGTAATATATATATACACACACCACGATTTATTTATCCATTCATCTTTTGGTAGACAGGGATTTCTTTTTATAACCTGCTTTTTAAGAACACAATAAAATCTTAACACATTCTGAACATTTTTTATAATTTTGCTTCATACATGCTTGCAGGAATATGCCTATACAAATGTGCTTGCAACATTTAGAACTGGATTAAAAGGAGTCAATTTAGAACATTAGTTTTTTAGGAGCACCTGGGTGGCTCAGTTGGGTAAACGTCTGATTTTAGCTCACAGTTTGTGATCTCACAGTTGGTGGGTTCAAGCCCTGCATTGGGCTCTATGCTGACAGCTCAGAGCCTAGAGCCTGCTTCAGAGTCTGTGTCTCCCTCCCTCTCTGCTCCTCCCCTGCTTGTGCTCTGTCTCTCTCTCTCTCCCTCAAATATCATAAACATTAACAAAATTTAAAAAAAAAACCTCCAGTTTTTTTGTTAACACCTAATGCATGTCAGCACACACCCATACAGGTACATACATGCCATCACTACCATCACCATTGGGGCCAGACCCTCCTGAGAGCTTTTTGTTTCTTCCTGCAGATACGAATTCCTTCTTACAGGAGGGGGTACCATGAGGAAGTGTTGATTTCTGTCCCCTGTCACCTCTCTATGGGCATGTGGTGTTAGGGGGTCCAGTCCTCTGACCATCTTAGCCATCTCTAAGAGTACTATACAGTAATTGGTGATCTGAATACCGTAGCACCTGCTCTCTCAGCAGTAAGAACATGAAGTTCATTTTATTCTGTAACTCTAGTGCCAGATTAACTTATTGCTCCCTATTTAAAATTTTATTTTTCTCAAGCACTATGGCAACAAAACTAATTCATTTCTCTAGAGACATAGAATGGCCCGTTTACCACTCAGCAGGCCATACCTAGCTTTTATAACTAATTCCACCTATTGTTTAGTTCTTATCCCTTATCTCGATGCCACTAGCCTTCTATCCCCATAACTACCATCTGCCACTGCCCAGAGGATGTGGTTTTTTGTTTTCTGAGGCTTTGGGAGGAAAGGCTTTGGGAAGGAAAGACCTATGAGAGTTCTAAAATATTGGTGATTTTTACTAACTCAATTTACATAATGTACCCCCAATACAGTTAATAACTAGTTGGCTTAATAAACATTCCTTGAGTTCCTACCGTGTTCTAGGCACTTTGCCAGGCTTTAAAATAAAAAAAAAAAACAACTAAAAATGAATTAGAATTAGGAACAATTCTAACAGAGGCACAAAAAAACAGTGGCTTACACAAGACAGAAGTTTATTTCTCTTTCATGTAAAAATCTAGATGTAGAAGTCCATGGCTGGGAGGAGTCTCCATGATTGTCTGGGATTCAGTGGAAAGCTTCCAACTTTCTACTGTGCCATCCCTAGGGATGAGCCTCATCCTCATGTTCCAAGACGTTGTTCCAGCCATCATATCTATATTTTAGGGAAATAGGATAAAAGAAGGATGAGGCACAGAGGGTATGATAGCTACCTTTAAAAAAAAAAGTTTGTTATCTTCAGCTAACATCTCACTTGTCAGAACTTAGCAACATGCACAAAACTCAAGATTCCAATGAGAAGAGAGCAGATAAGGGAGAAGGCAATCAATAATTGTCATCAAGACACAGTCTCTGCCCTTTGGACAGAGAAGGTAAGGAAAGACCTATCAGAATGCATAACAGGGGATCAAATTCACAGTGGGCAAAGCTCTCCAGAGATGGGGGCTTCTGAAATGAACTTTTAATGAAGAGTGGAAATTAGTCAGGTAAAGGGTGTGGTGGCGATGGTGCTGATGGTGGTTAGGGAAATCCTACATAGGAGAAGTGGCAAGTTTCCAGAGGCTGAAAGATCAGAGGAATTACTAGCACTTTAGTGTGGTTGCAATATATATTTAGAGGTCAGGAATACTGAAATATGAAGTTGGAAAGATAAGTAGGGGTCAGTTCATGTCATATCTAGTCTACTCTGCATAACAATTTTTTAGAGCCACAAAATATTTTGAATAAAATTAGTTCCCATTTAAGCTCTCACTTAAATGTTTGTGAATCACCAAACATTGATATTTAAGAAAATTAGTAATATTTGTAGAGCATCTTACTTTTCACAGTATAGTCATAAATAGTGCCTGCAAAGATAAGAGCCATTTGCTACAATTCTTCTAAGATGATCAGTCTTCTCAGATCCTAGCAACAAAAGAATCTAACTAGATCAAAACTTACCTTACTCACTTGCTTATAAGGTTCATCTCTGCCTTCTCAAAAAATTGTTTAAAAATTACCCTGTGTTCAGTGTATCCATATTAGAGACAGAAAGCTAAAAAGTTGAAGGTATGAGTTAAATAGTGAAAATTCTCAAGTGTGGTTACTGAGAAGATAGTAATTTGATGCTGCCTCTGTCAGAGAAGGACATTCTTTTAGGGTTCCTGGACTCAATTCCAATGCCCCACCCCTCCAACATCACGCAATTTTCAGACACCAGCAGGGTGTCCAAGAATTCAACTCAATTCTGACACTATCTACCCAGAGATAGTATCAGATTCTACAGGTTAAGTTTTCTCCTCAAAGACAGCCTTTCACTCCCCACTTCAGCTGCCAGTTGCTAGCCCCAGGCTGTTACCTGTGCTTCTGAACTAATCGGCTACTGATAAAAGGTTCCAGTGACCTCCTCCTTAGGTTAGATTAATTTGTTAGAGGAGCTCACAGAATTTAGGGAAACATTTGCTACAGTTACCAGTTTATTAAAGGATATGACAAAAGATACAAACCAACAGTTAGATGAAGAGATACATGGGGCATGGTCACAAATAAAAGAGTTTCGTTCTTCGTGGAGCCTGGGGCCCAATTTGGTGGCATGTGGAAGTGTTCTGTTTCCTCAAGCATGGGAGCTCTTCAAAAAAGGACCAGTAAGTTGCCTTCTTGAGTTTTTAATGGAGGTTTCATTAATAGTCATAACTGACTAAGTCATTGGCCTTAGGCTGATTCAACCTCAAGTGCCTCTCTCCTCTGTGGAAGTGGGGTGGGGAGCAGGGTGGGACTGGAAGTACCAATCCTTTAATCACTGGCTTCATTTCCCTGGCAACCAGCCTCCTTTTTAGGTGGGGTCCAAAAGTTACCTCCTCAAGGGACACTTTTTATCACTCTCAACACTTAGGAAATTCCCAGGGTTTGGGGGGCTGTGAGCCTGGAATTGCAGATGAAAACAAATACATATGTCTTATAAATCACAAAATTGTAAGGATCACAGTAAATATATAAAAAATCTCATCCTACAAGTGCATTCTTAATTCAAACAAAGCAAAAACGATAAATCAGTGGTCATAGAGATGATCAGAGGTAGAGTTTGGGTCTGTAATAAAGACTGTTTGCAAAAATGGCTAAAATAATTCCTCCTATATCCCATTGCAATATGACTTTTCTGTTACTGTCATCAAAAGATGGAATTTATTTCCCTCTCTCTTGAATTGGGTTGACCCTGTGACTCATTTTGACCAAGGAACATGTTGGAAGGAACTCTGTGTGTGATCTTCAAGAACTGGCCTGAGACTGGTATAGAAGTTTGTCTAGCCCAGGGAGGGGTCATGGGGAGGGAAAACAAGGCACCCCAGCTAACAACTAGCATCAACTCCCAGCTATGAAGCCATTTTGGATCTTCTATCCCAGGTGACCCCTCCAGCTGAATGCAACTCCATGAGTGAGCCCAAATGAAACCAGCAGAACTCTCCACCCAATCCAAAGAGTGTAAGAAATGATAAGTCATTGTTGTTTTAAACCACTAAGTTTCAGAGTAGGTTGTTACACAGTAACAGATAACTGAAATAGGATCACTCTCTCTATATTTTAGATTAAAATACATTACCACTATAGCTTGTGACTCAAAAGCAATGAAGGCATTGCTATTACATCAATTTCAGGCTTAGTGTAATAGACTTTGCAAAATGAATTGGTAATAGGGAGTCAGAGCATTCATTATAATCAACTGAAGAAAATAGCAGCTTAAAGTGTTAGACATCTCTAAGAAAACTATAAGGTCTCCACAACTAGAAGAAACATTTAGAAAATGTTTAGAAAAGAAAGCAGATGAGGCATCTGGGTGGCTCTGTTATTAAGCGTCTGACTTCAGCTCATGTCATGATCTTACTGTTCATGGGTTTGAGCCCCATGTTAGGTTCTGTGCTGATAGCTCAGAGACTGGAGCCTGCTTCAGATTATGTGTCTTCCTCTCTCTCTGCCCCTCCCCAGCTCATGCTTTGTCTCTCTCTGTCTCTCAAAAAAAAAAAAAAAGCTAAAAAAAAATAGAAAGCAGAATCAGGTTTATACACTATGATCTCACTCATGTAGAATCTAAAAATTAAAACAAATGAATAAATAAATACAAACATGGGATTAGATCCCTGAAACCAACAAATGGACTCACTTGGGAAACTCAATATTTAAAACATACAGATAGTTTACCAGTAAAGAACTGATAATCACAGATATATTAAAGATCAGCATTACGGCACCTAGATTTACGAATAGAAATTCCATCTACCTCTGTAGATAGGAATAAGAATGACAAAAATGATGCCTCTTGACGCTTGAAGATAAAATCCCTTTTATGGGTTGTGTGTGGTGTGTGGTGTAGCAGTTACCCTCCAAGAAGGTCCCCAGTGATTCGCATTTCCTGGTATTCACTCTCTTGGGAAATATTCTCTGTAAATCAAGCTAGCCTGTGTATGCAGTAATATGTGGTGGAAGAAGTGGTATGCGACTTCTGAGACTAGGTTATAAAAGATATTGCAGTTTCTACCTTGATCTCTCCCTTGGGTCACTTGCTCCTGGGAAGCCAACGGCTAGGTCTTGAGTACACCCATGCACCCCTATGGAGAGGACCACACAGTGAGGAACTGAGGCCACTAGGATCATCTTGCCAGCCATGACAGTGTGTCATCTTGGAAGGTCTTTGAGTCTGAATCAAGCCTCCAGATTTTTTATTTTTTATTATTTTTATTTTTCTGATTTTTATTAAAAGTTTGTATGTTTATTCTTTTTTTAAAAATTTTTAACAAATAGTTTATTGTCCAATTAGTTTCCACATAACACCCAGTGCTCATCCCCACAAGTGCCCTCCTCCATGCCCATCCCCCCTCCCCCCCACATCCATCAGTCCTCAGTTTTTGTCAGCATTCAAGAGTCTCTCATGGTTTGCCTCTCTCCCTTTCCCCCACCATTTCCCCCCTTCTTCTCCCCCTTGTTCCTCCGTCAAGTTCCTCCTAATCCTCCTATATGTGCAAACATATGATATTTGTCCTTCTCTGCCTGACTTATTTTGCTCAGCATAACACCCTCAAGGTCCATCCATGTTGCTATACATGGCCAGATTTCACGGTTTCTCATTGCCATGTAGTATTCCATGGTATAGATAAACCACATCTTCTTGATCTATTTGTCCGTTGATGGACACTTAGGCTCTTTCCATGTTTTAGCTATTGTTGAGAGTGCTGGTTAACACTCCTTTTAAAGATAGGTTTATTGAGGTTATAGTTTATTTATCATAACATTCAGTAATTTTAAGTGTACAATTCAATGATTTCTAGTAAATTTATAGACTTGTGCAATTATGACCACAATCTAAATTTAGAATATTTCCATCATGCCAAAATACATCCCGTGCCCATTAGCAGTTACTTCCCTTTCCTCTACCAGTCCCAGGCATCCACTAATGTATTTTCTGTCTATATATTTGCCTTTACAGAAAACTTAATCTAAATGGATTCATGTAATATGTGGTGTTTGTGTCTAGCTTCTCTCTTTTTTTTCAATTAAAAAATTTTAAGTTTATTTTGATAGAGACAGAGACAGCATGAGCAGGGGTGGAGCAGAGAGAGGGAGACCAAGAATCCGAAGCAGGCTCTGCACCATCAGCACAGAGCCTGATTCAGGGCTTGAAGTCATGAAACCATGAGATCATGACCTGAGCCGAAGCCAAGAGCCAGATGTGTAACCAACTGAGCCACCCAGGCACCTGTGTCTAGCTTCTTTTTTTAAGCACTCAGCTGATATTTTGAGAGGCTATGAACTAGAACTTCCCAACTAAGTGACTACTGAATTCTTGATGCACAGAAGTTGACCACTAAGTTTGGGGGTGATTTGTTATACAGTAATAGGTAACAGGTACACATGAGTATGTAGTTACTGCTGGGAAACTAAGTCCCTCTGATATCCAAAGTTTTTACAACCCAACCCCAAAGGTAAAACATTTCTTATCATTAAAACTTGTGGACATGAGAAATTATACCTTACATTGTATTGTATTGGCAGGTTCTGTTAATGACACAAAACTGATACTTGTGAACTGATACTTTTTCTAATTTTTAAATGAAAGTCATTTCCAGATCAGAGGAAAGTATCCCCACTTTATTTTTAGGTCTATGCAGAAGGTTAGATGAATGAAGAAGAAATGAATTGTGGACAATCAAAATGTGGTCTGTGGGCTACTAAGAAAACTTGCCTAAAAGGAGTTTTGGTTGGTTGGATTGGATAACAAAAGGTTTGGTTGTAATTATATGAGACTTAACTTAGCCAGTTGCACCCCTGAAATGTTGTTATCAAGAAGTCATTTAAAGGAAAAAAAAAAAAAAGAAGTCACTTAAAGGAATCATGAGGGTAGAGAGGAACAAGTATATGCAGGCTTCAGATTTTGAGTTGATACCAAAAGGAAGAAGGAAGAGGTTTACAATTTTACAACTGTGCAGTGGGTCAAAACTTCATGGAATGCTGTAAAACAAGAGTCAATTGTGAAATGGTTTAAATAATATGGAGTTAATAATGTTCTTGACAATTCTCGGCATAGTTTATTATTTGATGATGGTTTGACTCAGTTTCTAATGTAGTGAAAGTTGAAGATTAAGAGAGTCTTCTAGAATTTAGTAGTAGCAATGGTTTTAAAGCTTTCAAAATATTTCTCTATTTCTCTAATACTCTGAGGGTGAAGATCAAAATCTTCACAGTGTTCATTTCTTGTTATACGGGTACTATTCACTAAAATACTAGCCTCTGTAACACATGCTCAATTTTTTCCCTGCTATTTAATGTGCATTATGATTTAATAAAATATTTGCCTTAACTCTAAGTATGAGCATGATGTTGAAATTTCTTCAATTTTATACTTTCACTGTATGTTTTGTTCCAGTTTTTACTGAAATGTTTGTCTATTTGTATTAAACCTTCTTATAAAGATTTATTTAAATTTGTTGTATTTAACCCTGTTTGCTTTATATCAATATTTATTGATATGTGCTGTGTATGTATATACATGTATAAGACATATACACACACACACACATATATACACACACTCCTGTGTATATAAGACGTACCCACATACACATACACACACACATACAAGAATTCTCTCAAATTTATTTGATACTGTGGTATGCTTTTCAGTTGCTAGTACTAAGATGTAGCACCCGTTTTTGCCTTCATGATACTTCAAGCATAACGTGGGTCTTCATTAATTGAATATTTTTTGTTGTGTTTTATTGTCTACTATCCTTTCACCATTTTTAAAAGCTATGTGATTTAGTTCCTTTATTCATGTTTGTGGTATATAGTTAAATATACAAAATATGTGATTTCCTAGAACTTAGTATATTGCACTACACTCTACATGTAATACTCCACAAAATCACTGTAAAATATTTTGAACACTTTCATAAACATAAATAAACATGTGTACAATGAAAAGTACTTATCTACCCCATAATTTTTTCTCGCAGGATTGGGTGCTCTTATTCAAATCTTGTATTTCAGCAAATAAAGTACAGTTGACCCTTAAACAACATGGGTTTGAAATATGCAGGTCCACTTATACACAGAATTTTTTTGATAAATACAGTTCAGTATAGTAGATGTGTTTTCTCTTCATGATTTTCTTAAAAACATCTTTTATTCTCTAGTTCACTTTATCGTAATTCATATAACACACAAAATATGTTAATTAACTGTTTTGTTGTTGTTGCTGTTGTTGTTGTTATCTGTAAGGCTTCCTGTCAATAGTACTGTATTAGTAAAGTTCGGGGAGAGTCAAAAGTAATATGTGGATTTTTTACTGCACTGGGGTTTGACTCCTCTAACCCCTGCATTGTTCAAGAATCAGCTGTGCTATGATTCAGGTGCTGGGAAACAGGGAAAATAAGATATTGATCTTGACATAAAATATCTAAGACTCTAGTTGAAGAAATGGACACAAAACAGTAAGTGATATATATGTGTGCTTCCAGAGGAGGAAGCCTAAAGTATTGGGGTGGGGGGAGGTAAGGAAGGCTTTATTGGGTAGGTAACTTTTTTTTTAAGATTTTAAAAATTATTTATTTATTTAAAAAATTCAAATGTTGTATTTATTTCTGAGAAAGAGAGAGAGACAGCGTGATCAAGGGAGGGTCAGAGAGAGACACACACACACAGAATCTGAAACAGGCTCCAGGATCTGAGCCGGCTGCCAACACAGAGCCCGACGTGGGGCTCAAACCCACGAACCATGAGATCATGACCAGAGCCGAAGCCGGATGCTTAACCGACTGAGCCACCCAGGAGCCCCTAGGTGACTTTTTAAAAATTAAAAAAAATGTTTTATTTATTTTTCTAACACACACACACACACACACACACACACACACACACACACGAGCGCGAGTAGGGGAGGGGCAGAGAGAGAGGTAGACACAGACTTCAAAGCAGGCTCCAGGTTCTGAGCTGTTAGCACAGAGCCTGACACAGGGCTTGAACTCCTGAACCGCAAGTGACCTGAACTGAAGTCAGATGCTTAATAGACTGTACCACCAGGAGCCCTTAATAGGTGACTTTTTAAACTAAATTGTGGTTTATGGGGTCAATAAGGGGAGGAAGGGTACTCCAGACAGAGCAAAGAGCATGAACCAAGACATGGAAGCATGAAAGAATACAGAATGCTCTGAAAACAGAAATAGCTCCGTGGGGCTGGAGAAGAGTGGATGTGAAGGAACATCCTGAGGTAAAACATGAAGATTCCATAGAAGCCAGAATGAATGGGTTTGTCAGCCAAACTAAGGAGTTTAGGCTTTAACTTGTAAGGAGTATGGATTTTAAGAGGAGGAATTTTTTCCTTTAAAAAGTTTTCTCTGGCTGCATTGTGTTGTAGAGCAAAGAAATGAAAGGCAGTCCAACTAGTTAGGAAGACATTATGGCAATTGAATGAGAAAGGATGAGGTCATAAATGAAAGTAAATAGCAGTGGAGAAAGCTTAGGGTCATGAATTAGGAATATGTATATTAGGGATAATTAGGGATACAGGACCCTTAGATAAGGGCAGCAGCGGGAAGGAGACCAAAGTGGCTCTGTGGTTTCTAGTCTGGGTGACTGGAGGAAGTTATGCCACTAAATGAAAAATAAAAGGGAAATGCCCCAAGTTGTTGGGAACTGTCTGACTCCTCCTTCTCTTTTCCAGGAAACACACTACCAATCTCTGCCAGGCCTTTGCCTCCTATACTCGCCTCCCTCTCCACCCTCCTCACTTCTAACTATCTTTCACAATGCTACAAAGTCATCTTCCTAAAGCAGCTCTGATAGTAGAAATTTCTGCACAGAAACATTTGATGGAGTCCCCACTGCATTCAGAATGAAATCTAAGCTGCTTAATGGAGCATTCAAGACTATCCTTGTTCTGGCAGGCCACAAGCTACCTCTTGGATACCCTTATCTTGCTAAGTATCATTTCCTTTTCCCACTCTATGTATCATCTGCCCCAAACATTAATCTAATCTTTGTTCTCTGACACATCCTGTCATTTTATACCTCTAAGCCTTAGCTCTCGCTATTTTCTCTATTTGAATGCGGTTTCTTTTCCATGCCAACCTGCCAAAACTCTACTCAGAGTTTACGTCATTGTCGCCATAACACTTTACCCATTCATCTCCTCAATCAAAAGAATTCTACCTTTTCAGTGGTGCATAGATTTTTGTGTCTCAATCACAACACTTTGGGCGTTCTGCCTTTTTAGATAGTTGTGTCTTGAAATTCCTTTTCCCTTGTCCATACCTATATACAGTATAGGTTCAAAAATTGGTGATGAATTTACCTGGAGCAGGGATCTGATTCCTTTATCAACCACCCAACATTTAGCATACAGTGGAAAAACATGGATTCTGTGAGTCCATGACATCACGCACCAAAAAGAGTCTAGAGGAGTCACCTGTCTCGAGGGGGCCCTTTCGCTATCAAGAACATCCGTGACAAAAGATGGGAGCAAAATAATTTGCTGACAGGAGAGTATGGCTTCTCCAAATAGTTGCAAGATGCCTTTATTGTTTTTGTAAAATGAAATACCCTACGTACTTAGTGTAAAAAAGCCCTACGGGATCTAAGATTTTCCGAGGTGGAATTTCCCAGTGACAGGCGTCCTCCTGAGGTCAACTTGCTCTGACCATCACACAGTGTACTAGGGAGTGGATTAAACACCGAGGCGTGTCCCCAGGGAACTGCTGCGTGGCCCGGAGCGGCCTCTGCTCCGCCCCACCCCCACTGACCGCAGCCGGGAGGCTCCGAGGGAACTCCCGCACGTCTGCGCGCGCAATCCCGGGACAAGGGTCCACGCGGCGCGCGCAATTGCCCTGGAAACCACTGCGCGCGCACGCGCAAATGCGCGGCAGGGAGCGGGACTGAGCTAAAAGCCTAGCAGCGGGAGGAGGGGTTTGCTCTCCCACTTTACTGTCGCTCCCTTGGGGGTGGGCGCGCGCACCGCCCATCTCTCTCGGGCGGAGCGTCCTTTCCAGCACGCTCCCGGCTCACGCGCTCCCCCGGCGCTTCCCCACCCCCGCCCCCGCCCCCGCCCCCGCCCCCGCCCCCGCCGTACACGCACCCTTGCGCTCCTCCCGCATTTGTGCGCCGGTGCAGCAGGCAGTGGGAGCATCCGGGCATTTCCGCAGCCGAGCGGCTATCCGGGCGGCGGCAGCGGTCGACGAGCTCCCATGGCAGGGAAGAAGAAGGGGGAAGGCAAGAGGGGGGAGAGGCGTTAAGCCGGAGCCGCCGCCGGGTGGGTCCCCAGGGAGGCGGAGGGGAAAGCGCTCTCGCAGGCGGGCGCGTGGCTCGTCGCTCCTCTCGCGCAGTCCCTAGCCAGCCCGGGCTCCGGAGATGCATCTGCATCAGGTCCTCACCGGGGCTGTCAACCCTGGAGACAACTGCTACTCCGTGGGCAGCGTCGGGGATGTCCCCTTCACGGTGAGCGGTGTCCGGGTGCTCGAGGGGGAGAGACCGGGGGTCAAGAGCCCCTGTCCCGGCCCACGCCTCCCTGGGGAGACTGTGAGGTGCTGGTGGGCCTCACCTGCGCCCCCTTTGCAACCCAATATTGGGGGGCGGGCGTGGGACTGTGAGTCTTTCGGCTGGTGTGGGAAATTACCCGTCAGGGAAAAGGATTAGGAATCCACCGCACTGTCTGCCTTCAGCAAACGGGCCCCCGGGGGTGACTGGACTAGAAGGTTCCTCTCCTAGGGCGGCCCCGTCTGCGGTGGAGGAAGATGGTTGCAGTCGCTGAAACCCCAGAGCTCGCACCTGCTCTCGGCGTGGAGGCGAAGACTTGGTCTTCTTGTCTGGGAGCATGGAGGCGATGCTGCACCTGGCTCCCCTAGCCCGCCTGTGGCTTTAAATCTGATACGACCCCACCTTCTGTATCTCCAGATATGCAGAATCTTACTTCCAACAAGGAAATAGGACATTTCATTCTTTGCCCCGAAAAAATCTAAATGGAAGGGTTAGAGTGACAGTGGCCTGGAGAGCTATTTATCACGAGATCACAGTTTGGTAACCTTCCTAGGTAATATTTAATCCTTTTGCAAGGTAGGCTGGTTTATTCTTTTTTAAACTAAGGCAATGCGAAAATTTTAT
Organism: Hyaena hyaena; assembly: GCF_003009895.1. Lineage (NCBI taxonomy): Eukaryota > Metazoa > Chordata > Mammalia > Carnivora > Hyaenidae > Hyaena > Hyaena hyaena. The sequence goes on from NW_024080752.1 coordinate 1,407,129, forward strand.
AACTGTTATTTTGGTTTTGTTTGTGTGAGTAAAGTGTGTGTAAACAATAACGTTCGAACGTCTTTAATATCTCATTGGAAAAGACATGTTTTCTCAATGAGCTTGGACGGATCAGTCCTTTTGGAGAATGGATGTTATTATTACAGCTAATTCCAACTAAGCCCTAGAGCTTCTTTTTACCCATAGACTCCCATGGATCAACACGAGTTCCTTTTCTGTATTAAATTTATTTCTGTATTAAATTTGAAGACATTGTAGGCAGTAAGATCTTGATCAAATACACATTGTTATTGATAACTTGTGCTTGATAAAATTGGGAATAGCATAATGGTATGTTTTTTAGACAAGGAAAACAGTTCGATTTGCTGTCTGCTTTCCAACAGCATGTGTTTAAAGCTGCAGAAATAAGAAAAGCTCCAGCAGAACTGCAGAATCATTATGTAGCACAGTGCATTCTGGAACAGAATTTATCTGTCATTATGATACATTAAAAATAACCCCATAAGATTGTCTTTTGGCCGTTTTACTTTTTAAATGTAATCAACTTGGCTTTGTTTCCGTTCAGAATGAACCTTTGAGGATATAATTTGCCTGACTTATATTGTTACACATGACCCTATCAGTGGTGTCGTCCGTGTTTTGTATCCATGTGACCTAAAAATCTATTTGAGCTTGGGCTTCAAGTATATAGAGACAATTTGGGACATAGAGGAAATTCCCCTCTCCCCAGTTCTGTAGGTGGGAAGAAAGTTCCCTACCCTTAGAAGAGTAGGCTTTCTTCATCAAGAAATCTGGAGCCTTGGGTTATTGGGTCTTTTCACACTCTCGTGGTGGTAGTTTTCAGTTTCTGTCTAAAGTGGAGCAGTGTCTCACTGTGGGAACAGTGAAAAGTCCTAAAGAAGTTCAGATGCAGTCTGGAAAAGTCAGCACAAGAACTATTAGCATCGCACAAGTGTGGTTATGCTGTAGGCCACCCATGACCAGGACCTTGAGATCATTTTCAAGTCTTTTACCATCTCCCTAGTTCAGCCTGTTACCAAGGGTGACTGACTGACTGCAGTGTCTATCAGATTTATCCCTTTTCTTCTTCTTAGTTACCATCTTATCATAGTACTTAAATGTATTTCTTAATATAAACACTTCTAAACTGGTTTTCCTGACAGTCCTCTCTGATCAGTTCATCCTCCGCACGGCTGCTGGAATACCATTTCACCATATGCTGAAATACCATTTCACCATATCATTTTTGGCTCGAGAATATTAAGGGTTCTTAATAGATGTGTTATGATTTTAAACTTGTCAGATAGTCTGCCATCTTTGACTTTATATTTGCTTATGTGTACTCACCTTGGCCTCTCTTCTATAGACCTACTCATCATTTTACTGTGTCCTACATTTTTTTAAAAATTTTATTTATTTCTAGGAGGGAGAGAGAGAGAGAGAGAGAGAGACAGCATGAGCAGGGGAGGGTCAGAGAGAATGGGAGTCACAGACTCTGAAACAGGCTCCAGGCTCTGAGCTGGCAGTCAGCACAGAGCCCGATGCAGGGCTCGAACCCACGAACCGCGAGATCATGACCTAAGTGCAAGTCAGATGCTTAACCGACTAAGCCACCCAGGCGCCCCCTCTGTCCTACATTTTTATGTTGCAATATAAGAACCCTTTTTATTTCCCCAAATATAACTCCAAATTTACCTGGTTTAGGTAAATTTGCCTGCCTAGGATTCGGGTTATTTTGGCCCTTTAACATTTACAGATGCATGCCTAGGATTCGGGTTATTTTGGCCCTTTAACATTTACAGATGCATGCTGCACACCATCTCATTTTAATATCTTGGTTTTGAAGGCACTGATCCAGTTATAATTTCACCATGAACTAGAAATGACCTTTCGGACTCTAAGAAGAACAGATTTGCTTTTAAAAACTTGAGAACAAGCTGTTTTCAAGTACTCTAGAGTCAACTAACAATCATTTGAATGCCTACATTAATATAGTAAAAACAAATAATCAAAAATCAAAAATAAAGCTCTTTTACATAGAGTGTGCCGTTTGATTTGTGTAGCAATCAGATGAAAAACTTTAGTTCTGGGTCAGATGACTAAAAAGGGGACCGGCCAGGACTGGAATGGAGGTCCTGTGACTTCTCATCTGGTAGGATTTTCTCTGTAGTATGTTTTTTTCCTTCAGAGTGCTTGCTTTGAAGGCTATGTATATGTTTGGAAGGCACAAACATGGCCAGTGTAGAAAGATTGTATTGCAAGTAGACAGTTTTTAGTCAGTGATATCTTTCATGATAACCTGAGGATCTTTTCAAAATAGGGAAGGTCATTTATTTTAGAGTTTATAAACTGCAAGTTTTTTTTTTAAAGGAATTGTTCTAAAAGGATTTTGAAGTGTTCATAACATTGTAGTTGAAATAGTGTGTTATATATATTGCACTGTGCGTGGTGGGTCGTGGGTGGTGTGATCAACTGGGTTGTGAATGACTGCTTATGTCACCATGGCCCAATCTGTGCTATGTTGTCATGGTGGTGCAGTTTGTAGTGGACAGTCCTAGTGATGTGTGTATCTGTAGTGCTAACGTGCTAGGATGGTTTTCACTTGTGTTTGGGCAGTTAGTGGTTTTTAAAAGCAATTGTGATTTTATGAATGTGGTTGTATATATCACCTTTTGATCATTCAAGGTCTAAGTTCTGGAAATACGGTTATCCTGTAATAAGTCAGGTCCCAGCTAGTCCAGGGAGGTGATATTTTACCATGTATAAGCTTTGTTGTCTTTATTTGGCCAGTGAGACATTCCCAGCTGCCTTGTATATAAGTGAATGTTTTAGAGCTTCATGTTCACAGATAATGTGAATTTTCCTTAATTATGTTTTTTATTGCTTTCCTGAAAAATAGTCTTTAGGTTTTTAATTTTTTTTCTGTAAGCATTAAAATATCAATTAAAATAATGATAGTAAATGATTACTAATGTAGTTTATTTTTTTTTCACATTTTGGCCTTCAGTGGTACAGACTATATTTTCAGGTATATAGGGACAGTTGATGTTACTCCAGTTTGATACGAATTCAACACATTAATCAAAGTTTACAAAAATTAGTCATTTCCACTCTCAGGGAGCTTAATATATACTGGTATAGATTAAAAATGATGTATATAATTATAATGTAAGGCAGATGAAAGAGCACGTATAGTTGGGAAGATAAAAGATGTCATGTTAAGATCAGCAGTTGTAAAGACAGAAAGGTATTAGGCCTTTTTGGATGTCAAGAACAACAAAAGCCAAGGAATGTTGTGATATAAAAGATTATTGGGTGACTATTCCTTCACAAAACAATTACCCCCCCCCCCCCACAGGACTACCTTATTAAATGAGAAAACACCTTAAGAATGTTGAAAAATACAGTTTGCAAACCTTACTTACAGATTTTTAGGAAAACATGTATTTTGACATTTCCTAGCTTTTGTTGTTTTGTTTTTTTCCTTCAAGTACCACCAGAAAGTTAGTAATGAATGCAGAAATATTCATTTAAATGTTAGAAGTTACTGTTACATGACTCCCCCCCCCCCGTCATTTAGATATATCTTAATTCTACTGTAGTATAATAACATTCCAGTCCTAGAATTATGGCAACACTGAATTTGGAAGATGATCAGTCTGTTTATATCCATTTAGCAAATGTTTGTTGAGGACATAAGTGTGTGAGGCTCTGTGGAGATTAACAGCAACAGCAACAAGAGAACAAAAACGCATAGTACTGATTTCAGGAGTTTCTTAAAGAAGTATAGAAACCTGGTATCTATTTAGAGAGTTAAGACATGTACTTAACTACAGCTGGCTGGCTGTGTGGTGTTGTGAGGCACTTACATTCTTGTGGGAATTCAAGAATAAGAGATCACATTTAGGCAGGAGAATGGGGAAGTTGGACAGAAAAGTGCTTCTTTAGCTGGTGGGTTATCAATGTCTATAGCAACTTATACAGCTATTGACAGCCTGTGCTGATAGGAAAAAGGGAAAGGCAACAGTCAAGAATTTAGATTTCTCTTTTCCAAGAGAAGTCAGCGGATTTGTTCCTGGAGAGTAGCTTCTTGTTTATTTTACATTGATAGCTTTCAGAGTTTTTGTGGACATGTGTTTGGTGTGAACCTGTAGGTAAATAGGAGGTTATAGAAGTTCTTACTTATGTCTCTGTGTAGATTGTTAGCCTTCCTGCTTATAGTAGACTCTTAGCAGCTACCCAGAAACTGTGGTACAAGTCCCAAATAATGCCCCCTTAGAAATGAGAAGTCAGAGACCAACAACTTAAATGACCTTAGCTAAATTACTTAAACTTTCTTAGGGTTTTCATCTGTAAAATGAAGTTCTTAAATTAGGTTCTTTTTAAGTATTCAGACCTTGAATGAGCAGGATATGGGCTTTAGAGATCTGTAAGAGGTGAAAGGGAAAATGGACCAGAAATGTAATGCAGTGGTGGTGAAGTTATAGTCTCTTGTATATTGCCTCTCCACTTATATGTGTAAGACTGTCGGTCTGACTTTACAGTTAGGGAGTTGGACCTCCTTTCTGGCTCAAGGAATAAGCTATGCAGAGTGTTTATCAAATTGTGTGTCTTCTTTGGGCTCACCGTGGAGAAGATGGCTCTTGTTTATGATCGTATCCTCAGTGGATGGTAGGTGATAGTTGCCTGCGACTGACACAGTGCAATATGAAGTGGGAGATGGGGCCAGTGTGATTATATTCAGGGTTTCCACCCTGTCGATATACTTCTCTACTTTATGCTCCTTAAAAGAGGACTTTAGAAATTAGAATCAGTACCTTACCTTGGGTCTTGGGAAATTTTTTAGAACAAATCAGAGTCTCAGTATTTAATTATGAAAAAGAGCACAGGGTGTTGGGTTACAACTGCAGTGACACAGTGGAAAAACAAGTCATGCCTGACCAGTTTAATTCCCTTCTATGACAGAAAGCAAAGCAGTATTTAAAAGGGAATAATGATAGAAAATATCTGTAATTCACATTTAATAAGGCTCTTCAAGCTTGTTTATTATCTTTTAAAACAAGTTTGGAAACTCAATATTTTATTAGAAATATTAGAGTTTTCAGTCTTTTTGAATTTGTAGAATCCTTTTGTATTATATTTTTGCTCTGAAACCTTAATTCATTATGTAACAGGATATAGAACCTGTTATTGAGGAAGCAGGTGCAACTTACACAGGTGGTATGACTGTATTTTCTTTTTTTTAGGTATGGCTCATTGTTACTCTGGAACTTGATGCATATATGTGAACCAGTTGTCTGTACTTTTTCTTCTCTAACCTTCTCATTTCATGACTGTTAAAGGCTTGTTTCAGTGCTCCCCTCTCTTTCCATTCTAAGTGCCTGCAGATTAAAACGATTATCTCATATCCCTCTCATAGAGAAGTCAGTAAGTATAAAAGGGCCAGTGCATAGAGGGAGACTCCTTTAAACACGAAGTACATGATAATTTGGTGGAATGATTTGAGAACCATAAATAACATCTTCTTAGATTATCAGTAAAGATGTTCCTTTAGGGCCACTTCTCTAAAAAGTGAACCTTCTCAGGATTTAATTTAATTTGTACTAAGTCATGATGTCTTCATCCTGTGATTTTAAAGAGAAACCCAGGAAGGGTGCCCGAGTGGCTCATTCGGTTAAGCATCCACTTCTGACGCAGATCATGATCTCATGGTTCAAGCCCTGTTTGGGGCTCTATGCTGACAGCTGGAGCCTGGAGCCTGCTTTGGATTCTGTGTCTCCCCCTCTCTACTCCTCCCCTGCTCGCACTCTGTCTCTCTCTCAAAAATAAATAAACATTAAAAAATTTAAAACCCAGGAAACTTGAGACCGTATGAGCATTATACAAGGTGGCATGGATGGACCCAAAAAATATGTAGAAGTTTTGGCTTAGACTCAGTTCAAAGATACACGTAGCTTATATGGTAGCTGTAGTTCAGAAACAAAATACTGACATTTTCCTAGAGTAATAACTTTAGTTTTGTGATATGCTAACGGTTTCCATGTTTTCTCTGGCCTTGACTGTGTGTATACTTTCAAGGATCTAATCATAAGGAATATTCAAATTATACTGTACTCTACCTATAGCATCTTCTGTCATGCCTTTCATATACATGAATTGTCAGTGTTTCCAGCAAAGGCCATTTCTTCCATTTATACTTGTAGTTTTAAACTGTGAGCAATTTTCTTCCCTAGGGGGCATTTGACAGTATTTGGAGACATTTTTGATTGTTGTGATGGGGTTGTGGGGGGAGGACAGACATCTCCTGAGGAGAGGCCGGAGAGCCAGATAAATGTCATAAAATGCAAAGCACAACCCCCTGAAAAAAAATGAAGTAGCCACTTACTAATTTAGGGAAGGCTGGAGGACAATGTTATGAGGATTAGGATTCTGAAATAGCTATTAGAAATTCAAGAGGGGAACGTCCCTTGGAATCTTTCATTCTTTTCTTTCATTTATACCCCATATCTAATATTGGCAAATTCTGTTGGCTATGCCTTCAGGATGCATCCAGAATCTGACCACTTCTCACTTTATCTCATCTGTACTGCTACCACCCTGTTCCAAGACAACATCATGTCTAGGATTATGGCAATAGGTTCTTAACAGGTCTCTCTGCCTTATTTGCCTTTAGTCTTACCCTCTTTCAGTTTACTCTCAATATAGTAGCCAGAATGATCTTATTAAAATATAAATCAAATCTTGTTAATTCCTTTTTTAAAACTTTTAAATGACTTACTATTTTTTTCATACAAAGTCTCAAGTGCCTTAAAATGCTTTTTAGTGTTATTTCTTTACCATCTGGGACCAAACTTTATTTGGTACAAAAAGTACCCAATATATTGGTAAATGGAAAGGGCACTTAGTATAATATAGAACATACTTATTGTAAACATAGGGATCACTTTTATAATACTGTTTTTTTAATATCTATAATATAGGTTGGTGGCATTAGGCTATGTTTAGATCAATGAATTTTATAGGATGAGAGCAGGGAGAGCAGATCAATCCAGGTATAAGGCTTTGCTGGTCTGGTTTAATCTAAGGATATGTATTATGTATTGAGAGGAATTGACAATGTCCCCATCAAGGAGTTCTCACATTTTTCTTAATTATGCTTTTAAAAGCTTTAATACATAAAAATTAGAGATTAGCCTAATACCTGGAGTGTGTTGATTCTGTATTTTAGGAGTTACATGTTTTAAAAATAAGCTGAGCTGGACCTGGAATTGAAAATGGAGGAGCCTCTAGAGGCATGATAGAGGTGACTACCCTACTTGGTGGTGAACTGAACTCAGCCAAAGGAGAATTGGGCAGAAACAAGATTCTCTTTAGAAAGCAATTTTAATAATATTCTAATACATAGACAAATAGAGCATTCAAATATGGCTATCATAATTTAATGATGGAAAATTTTAATAAAATTTAGATAAAATCAAAAGCCCAATTTGGCCATTAAAAGCAAAAAGCAAATGGAAACCATAAGAACTCAAATTTTTGTTTTAAAAAATTAGTAATGTAATACTTGCATTATAAAAAAACTCATAATTCAGAAAATGTTCAGAAATAATTCAGAAATGTAGAGAATTAAAAGGAAAGTTCCCATTCCCCAGTAGAATTTTGATTAGCATAACTTCGTGGTTATCCCTTACTCAAAAAATATTTGAGCATGCAGGCATTGTGCATACCCTTTAAGATAAACCGGCCATCTAAATGTGCACTGTTATATAGGAGGACTTGGTGTATGTAGTTTTAAGCTATAAACTAGTTAAATTGAGGGTCGTCTTCCAAAGTGATGACTTTGGTTATAGAGAAATGAACTGTAGCTCTTCTTTCTGGCAGTATTTAAATAGTACCAGTTGTATGTGGTTGGTATATAGAAAAGAAACATTTCTTTTTGAAATGGTAATATTAATGTCGATCTTGTATTTTAAATTTTATTATTTTATTTTATTTTTAAAGTTTATTATTTATTTTGAGTGAAGGAGGGGCAGAGAAGAGAGAGAATCCCAAGCCTGCTCTGTGCTAACAGTGCAGAGCCTGACATGGGGCTTGAACTCAGGAACTGTGAGATCATGACCTGAGCAGAGATAGAGAGTGGGACACTTAACCAACCAAGCTATCCAGGTGCCCCTGTTTTTTATTTGAGAGAGAAAGAGGGACAGAGGGAGAGAGAGTGAGTACCAGTGGGGGAGTGGAACAGAGAGAAAGAGAGAGACTCTTAAGCAGGCTCCATCCACACTTAGTATGGAGCCTAATGCAGGGCTTGATCCCATGATCCTGGGATCATGACCTGAGCTGAAAGCAAGAGTTGTTCGCTCATGTGGCTGAACCACCCAGGCTCCCCAGTGTTGATCTTGTATGTTAAATTGGTACATGGAATGAAATGTTTTACAGTTGAGACCTAGTTCAGGAATTTTAGATCTGAGAATTAAAGGATTTAATCAAAGACACAGCTAGACCTATGGCAGAATTAACACTGCCTTCATTCATATGGCCTTGCAGGTAATATGAAAAATGTAGAAGAAAGATAAAATCATTTCTATTAGTATAACCAGAGATAACCCCTCTTAACATTTTGGTAAATTGGACGTAGGCCTCACAGAGGAGACTTTTATTATTGATTTGAGAATGTTTATCTGTACTTTTTCCTGAATAAGTTTTGGATAGTTATTTTTCTAAGAACTTATTATTTTGTGTAGATTCTCAAATTTCTTCCTATAAAATTGTTCAAAGCAACTTTTTATTATCTTTTTAAGGTCTGTAACATCTGCTGTATTGCTTCTTTATTCTCCTTACTGCCATTTATTATTTGTGCATTCTCTTTTTCTTCAATAGAGGTTTATCAGCTTTATTAACCTTTTAAAATAACCTGTTTCTAAGTTTACTAGTGGTTTTTTTCCCCTCTCTTTTAACTGCATTTATTTTGAGAGAGACAGCATGCATGAGCAGGGGCAAGGCAGAGAGAGGGGAAGAGAGAAAATCTGAAGCATGTTCCTTTCTGTCAGCACAGAGCCTGATGTGGGGCTGGATCACACAAACTGGGAGATTATGACCTGAACCCAAGTCAAGAGTAGGACATTCAACCAACTGAGCCACCTGGCAAGTCAGATGCTTAACCAACTGAGCCACTGGGTGCCCCCTAGGTTTACTAGTTTTATTACATGTTTATTTTCTATTTCATTAATTCTTATTTTTAATTATTTCCTTCTCTCTACATTATTTGTATCAATTTTGGTCTTTTCCCCCTAACGTGTTGAGATAAATACTTAGCTCATTTCAGTCTTTCTTTCTAATAAATGCATTTAAGAATGTAAGTTTTAGGGGCGCCTGGGTGGCTCAGTTGGTTAAGCATCTGACTTCGGCCCAGGTCATGATCTTGCAGTTTGTGAATCTGAGCCCCGCATTGGACTCTCTGCTGACAGCTTAGAACCTGGAGTCTGCTTTAGATTCTGTGTCTCCCTCTCAACCTTTCCCCCTCCTCCACTTGTATTTTTCTCTATTTCTTTCTCTCTCAGAAATAATAAATGAATAAACTTTAAAAAAAGAAAGTTGAGTACCTGGGTGGCTCGTTTAGTTAAGTGTCTGGCTCTTGGTTTTGGCTCAGGTCATGATCTCACAGTTCATGAATTGGGCTCTCTGCTGGCAGTGTGGAGCCTGCTTGGAGCCTGCTTGGGATTCTCTCTCCCTCTCTCTCTGCTCCTTCCCCACTTGTGCACGTGCACCCACTCTCTCTCACTCTCTATCTCAAAACAAATACATAAACATTTTTAAAAAGGTTTTTAAAAAATGTAAATTTTATATTCTTAAGACCTACTGTATCTTCATACCACAAAGCTATGTTTTAGTTACTAACTCAAATAACTTGGAAGTATGTTTCTAAATTTCCAAATACATATACGGAACTTTTCTAGTTGTGATTCTGCTTATTAATTTCTAGCATAGCTGTATTGTTTAAACAGCATATGACATATACTTCCAATCTTAAGCTTGTCAAAATTTGAATTGGTCAGTCTTTATGAATGTTCCATGTATGCTTAAATGTGTGCTCTCCAGTTGTTAGATAGAGTGTTCTACATGTGTCCTTTAGGTCATTTGTTAATCATGTTATTGAAATGTCCTGAAACTTTACTGGTCTGCTTATTCATTTTCTTACTGAGAGATGTATTAAAATCTATGAGTATAGATTTATATCCCTGTTTTCTTATAGATTTGTCAAATTTTGCTTTATTTATTTGTGCTTACACATTTAAAATAATTATATCTTCCTGGTGAATTGAGCCTGTTTATCATTATGAAATAATCCCCCCCTTCTTTTTTATCTGTTGGAACTTTATGTAGTCTACCTTATCTGATATTAAAATAGCTATCTCGGCTTTCTTTTGGCTAGTATTTTCCAAGCTTGTCTTTTTCCATCCTTTTACTTTGAATTTTTCTGTGTAGTTCCATTTCAGAATTGTGACTCCGAAATATCCTATACTTGGAGTTTTAAAAATTTTGTGTTAATTAGAACTTATAAATTTTTTTATTGCTTATTTATTTTTGAGAGAGAGAGAAAGAGAGGTGTGCAGGGGAGGGGCAGAGAGAGAGAGAGACTGAGAGAGAGAGAGACAGAATCTGAAGCAGGCTCCAGGCTCTGAGCTGTCAGCACAGTACCTAACAGAGGACTTGAACCCACGAACCATGAGATCGTGACCTGAGCTGAAGTCAGATACTTAACCGACTGAGCTACCCAGGTGCCCCAGAACTTTTAATTCACTTATATTTAATGTTATTACTGGCATATTCATGTTTAAATTTGCCATCTTACTATTTGTCCCTTTTGCTCTTAGCTCCCCTATTTTCTCCTTTCTTCCCGCTTTTGAAATGCATTTTTTTTCATTCCTTTTTTCCCCGTAATAGTCCTAAAGTTGTATATTCTGCTTCTATCCTAGAAATTTCAACATGCATTCTTAAGTTGCCATTTAACTTGCAAGTCTGCTGAGGCTTTATAGTCCTTCAGGCAATACAAGGACCCTTTATAATGTTTTTACTTTTTTCCTGCTTATGATCTATCCTTCAGTTTTATGTCAATAACTTATAATAACTTATGTCAATAAGTTTTCATGTTTATAAATCCTGTAAGGTCTTATTATTATTTGACATAGTCGATGCTTATTTACATTTACCTAAATATTTATTATTACTTTATTCTTTATTCCTTCCTGCATCATTCACATTCCATTTGGGATCATTTTCTTTCTTCCTGGAGAACCTTCTATAAAATTTTCCTTGGTGTGGATCTCTTGGTGTTGTAATGTCATGTTTTGTTTATATGAACATGTCTTTATTTTGTTTCATTCTTGAAAGATATTTTTTCTAGGTAGAGAATGACAGTATTTCCTTTCAGCACCTTAAAGATGTTGGTTCTTTGTCTTCTGGCTTCTCTGGTTTCTGATGAGATGTCAGCTACCAGCCTACTGCTTCTTTAAAAGTTGTATTTTTCCTCTCGCTGCTTTTAACATTTTTTTCTTTGTCTTTCTGAAGTTTTACTATGTTGTGTCATAGTAAAATCCTGTGAGTGTGTCAGTCCTGTTTGAGACTTTTGAGATTTTTGAATCTCTGAATTGATGTGTTTCATCAAATCTGGAAACATTTCAGGTAATATCTCTTTAAAAATTGCCTCTACCCCATTGACCTTATGAGACAGACTAATATATCAAACATATATTGGGCCTAATCACTTGATTTCTATATCTAATATCCTTTCCTCTCTGTTTTCTTTTTTATCGTTCTCTGCATCATTCTGGATGGTTTCTTCTAATTCATTTGCTAATCCTATTTCAGTCATGTCTAATTGGCTTTATTGCATTTATTGCACTGACTAGTACTAGATTTTGTTTGTTTTTTTGTAATGTCCTATAAGATGGAGCAAGTTTTCTTCTATTCCTTTTTTTGCTGGAAGTTTTTATCATGAAGGGATCTTGAATATTGTCAAATGTTTTTTCTTCATTAATATAATCATGCAATTTTTCTTCTTTAGACTTCATATGGTGGATTACATTGATTTTTGCAAACTGAATTAGCTTTTTATTACTGGTATGCTATCCTTTTCCTGTATGGCTAGATTCAGTTTGGTAGTATTTTACTGACTTTTTTTGCATCTATGTTTATTAAGGATAATGATCCGTAGGGGCCCCCCCCCCATATTCTTTTTGTTTGGTTCGGTATCATTGTATTGCTAGGTTTTTGAAATGAGTTTGGAAGTATCCCTTTTATGTTTTCTGTCAGAGGTCATGTAGAATTGGTGTCATTTATTCTTTAAATCTACTAAACTTTCTTTAACAGTTAAAGGACCATTAGGTAATATATTTCATCTTGGGTGAGTTTTTGTAGCTTCTTGTTGAGGAGGAATTAGTGTTTTTGATCCATTTCTTTGTCATATTTTTGTGTATATAATTGTTTATAGTATTTTAGTATTACCTCTTTAATGTGTACAAGATTAGTACTGGTATTCCCTCCCTTTATTCCTCATATTGATAACTTGTTTCTTCTCTCTTATTCTTTGTCTTCCTAAAGGTGTATACATTTTATTGTTCTTTCAAAGAACCAGATTGTATAAAAGTTTATTTTTTTTTAGTAATCTGTACACCCACGTGGCGCTTGAACTCATAGCCTTGAGATCAAGAGTCACATGTTCTTCTGACTGAGCCAGTCCGGTGCCCCTCAAAGAACCAGATTTTTATTTCATTCATATTTTCTATTATTTTTCTCTTTTAGTTTTCATTGATTTTCTGCCTTTGGCATGCTTTGAATTTGTTTTGCTTTCCTTTTCTAATTGATTTAATAAGGAAGCTTAGATTACTGATTTGAGAGTGTTTTTATCCTATCCAGTTTAATGTGTTTGCCTGATAATTCAACATCTAGGTCTTTTGATTGTTTTTTCCCTTTACCATGTGAGTTGAGATTTACTTCGTCTTTTGTATTGCTGAGTAATTTTGGATTGTAACTTGGATTTTTATTTATTTTTAAAGTTTATTTATTTATTTTGACAGAGACAGTAGTGTCAGAGAGAGAGGGAGAACTCCCAAGCAGGCTCTGCACATGCCGTCAGCGCAGAGCCCAATGCAGGACTCAAACCCATGATACTGTGAGATCATGAACTGAACTGAAATCAAGAGTGGGGCACTCAAGTGACTGAGCCACCCAGGCACCCCTGTAAACTAGACTTTTAAAACCATTATGTTATGAAACTTTGGGTCTTGTGTAAATCTTACAGAGAATGTTGATATTTTTGTTTTAGCAGGCATTCTACTTTTTTGGATTCAGGCCAGAAGTTCTCACACCAGCCTTCTATGGGTTGTCTTTCAATGTCAGTTTCATTTTTAAAGCCTTTGAATCCCAGTTAGATATATCCTGTGCATGTTCCTCCTGGTGCCTAGTTTAAAGGGCCTGGTGGGTGGCCTCTCCTATAGTTCAGTTCTCAAAGGTTTTTGCTTTTCTTTTTAAGGTGTGATCCACACATGTGTTGCCTGGGAATGAGCCCTGGAGTTTGTAAACAAAGTTTATTGGATCATTTTTCTGAGCTCTTCCTTTTCTCTGATTCCCCTAGCACTTTCTGGTTTTTTGGTCTCTCCCCTTTGTGGTTCTCTAGCTGTAAAGTTGAGACTTTACTCTGCACTATACTTCCTGGATGTATTGCCAAGTAGCAGCAGGACAGGGAAAGAAAAAAAGCAGTGGGGATTCACCTCACTTTCTTGGAATCATAGCTCCTCATGTGGGAGCTGTGGAACTGCTTGGGGGCTGGAATGTGAGAAAATGGAGAAAGGAAAAGGATAGATTCCTCTTTTTGAAAACTGAGACTGTTTTCCCACTTCTTCGGCCAAAAATAAATGGTTTCTCTTGGAGCTCTCTTGTTTTGCTTCTTGGTTTTGTACTAACTTTAGTTAAACTCTGTGCTCGTATGGTAGATTTAAAATTTTGATCTTTTTTTCTAGTTCACTTGCTACCATTTACTTTTCAGAGTCCTCAAATAACAGCTTCATGCATTCTGTTCATGTTTTATGGCTGCATTCAGTGGGAGAGACCTAATTTATTGTAGTTCTACTTGGAACTGGAACTATGATACCATTTTTCATACCACTGAAAAATATCAAGGACCTAGCAATAAGTCTAATGATGCATGTAGAACACTTCTACGGACAAAATTAATAAAACTTTAGAGAGAAAAATTCCTTATTTATGGACTGGAAGATTCATTACTGTAGATATATCAATTCTTTCCAAATTTATTCATAGCTTTGATGTATTGCCAGTCAGACTTTTGAGAGGATTCTGTGGAATTTGACAGAGTGATGCTAAATTTTATGGAAAGAGTTGGGGCCAGGATTAGGTAAGACAATCTTAAAGAACAGTCAAATGAGAGGACTACTTTGACCAACTTAAGACTTGAAAGTTGTGACCATCAAGATAATGTGGTGGCCTCAGAACAAATACACCAGAGTAATAAAACAGAGCACCAGAAACAGACTCCTACATTTATTGATGCTTGATTTATGTCAAGGATGACATGGTAGAGTAGTACAGAATTGTTGATCTTTTTGGTCAGCAGTGCTAGGGTATCTTATCCTATATATAGGAAAGAAATAAAACTTGGCCCCGATGTCACGCCATATACCAAAAAGAACTCCAGGCAGATTATAGAATGTAGATGTGAAATACGGAACAATAAAGATTTTAGAAGGCAATATAAAATATTTATTCCTGTCGAGTTGTAGAAGTTCTTTATATAATTTGGATATTAATACCTTGTCAGATAGATCATTTGCAAATCTTTTCTCTCATTTGACAGGTTGTCTTTTTTTTTTTTGACGTTTCCTTTGCTGTGCAAAAGCTTTTTATTTTGATGTGGTTCCAATAGTTTATTTTCGTTTTAGTTTCCCTTGCCTTAGGAGACAGATTTTTAAAATGTTGCTAAGGCAGGGGCACCTGGGTGGCTCAGTTGGTTAAGTGTCCAACTCTTGATTTTGGCTCAGGTCATGATCTCACAGTTTCGTGAGTTCAAGCCCCATGTTGGGCTCTGCACGACAGTGTGGAGCCTGCTTGGGATTCTCTCCCTTTCTCCCTCTCTCACTACCCCCACTCCCTCCCCCCACCCCTGCCACTCACACTGTCTCTGTCTCTCTCAAAATAAATAAATAAACTTAAAAAAATGTTGACAGCTGATGACAAAGAAATTACTGCTTAATGTTCTTTTCTAGGCTTTAATGGTTTCAGGTCTCACATTTAGGTCTTTAACTTATTTTGTGTGAGAAAGTGGTCTGGTTTCCCATTTAGGGGAATCTAGTTGTCCCATTTTCTCATTACCATTTGTTGAAGAGACTATCTTCCCCATTGTATATTTTTGCCTCCTTTATTGTAGATTAATTGACCATATAAGTGTGTGTTTATTTCTGGGCTCCCTATTCTGTTTCATTGATCTATGTGTCTGTTTTTGTGCCAGTACCATACTGTTTTGATTACTATACCTTTGTAGTATATCTTGAAATCTGGGATTGTGATACTTACAGATTCTTCTTCTTCTAGATTGCTTTGGCTCTTTGGGGGTCTTTTGTGTTCCATATACATATTAGAATTATTCTAGTTCTGTGAAATATGTTGTTGATATTTTGATAGGGATTACATTGAATCTGTAGATTCCTTGAGTGGTATAGACATTTTAACAATATTCTTCTAATCCATGAGCATAGTGTCTCTTTCTGTTTGTTTCTCTCATCTCTAATTTCTTTTTTTTTTTTTAATGTTTTATTTATTTCTGAGAGAGAGAGAGAGAAAGAGAGACAGCGTGAACAGGGGAGGGCCAGAGAGAGAGGGAGACACAGAATCCGAAACAGGCTCCAGGCTCTGAGCTAGCTGTCAGCACAGAGCCCGATGCGGGGCTCGAACCCATGAACCGTGAGATCATGACCTGAGCCGAAGTCGGATGCTTAATTGACTGAGCCACCCAGGCGCCCCCAATTTCTTTCAATAGTGTTTTATAGTTTTCACAGTACAGTCTTTTACCTTGGTAAAATTATTCCTAGGTGTTTTATTGTCTTTGGTACAAATGTAAATGAGGTGGTTTCCTTAATTTCCCTTTCTACTACCTAGTTATTATAGTATAGAAACAAAAGTATGATAATTCTGGGCATTAATTTTGTATTTGTAATTTTACTGAATTTATTTACCATTTCTAATAACTTGAAGAGTTCCTATTGGTAAGTGATAGTAATGGAGTATAACTATTTGTATGAGGTAAGAAGCCATGACCCTTACTAATAAAAATAAGTACAGAAATAAATAAGGAAAACTCTTCCTTACAGAGGAAAGCCAACTAATAACGTTTTTGTTTGTTTGTTTGTTTTGTTTTTTTGAGAGACAGCATGAGCAGGGAAGGAACAGAAAGAGAGGGAGACATGGAATCTAAAGCAGGCTCCAGGCTCTGAGCTGTCAGCACAGAGCCTGATGTGGGGCTCAAACCCACAAAGGCAAGATTGTGACCTGAGCCGAAGACAGATGCCCAACTGACTGAGCCACCCGGGTGCTCCATAAAGCCAACTAATAAATAATGAAATGATAGAATTAGATAATTGCCATTTGGCAACCATTATAATATTAACTTCAGGCAAGAAGTGTCCGGTAGATACTAAAACTAGTGGGTAAAAGTTTGAGAAGTCACAATTTATTTATATAGCCTCAAAATATCTTTCTACAAGAAACGTACTAATTATTAAGGAAAAATACTTTTATAGAGGAGAAACCTGGCAGATACCACCTTTATCAACTAATCAGAGTTAACTGTCAGAAATGGGGTAAATTGACAGTTAGGCCTGTTGAAAAAATGAGAGGAACCTGTGATGTTTCTATGATAATCTTGCTCAAAACGCATAATCCGAATAATCATTAGGAAACATCAGACAAACTTACTTTTGAGAATTCTACAAAATCTTTTCTGGAAAGCTTTAAATTTATTTGGCTCAGATCCATCGAAGAAGTAACTATCCATGGTAGTTGTAGCCTTATGAAATACATTTTGATTAAAAAAAAATCAAAATATATTTATTACAGGAATAGAATTTAGTGACTCATCACTTATATATGACACCCAGTGCTTATCCCAACTGAAATGTGTTTCTTTCTTTAAAAAATTTTTTTTAATGTTTTATTTATTATTTTTGAGAGAGAGAGACAGAGACAGAGTGTGAGTGGGGGAGGGGCAGAGAGAGGGAGACACAGAATCTGAAGCAGGCTCCAGGCTCTGAGCTGTTAGCACAAAGCCTGATGCAGGGCTCGAACTCATGAACTGTGAGATCATGACCTGAGCTTAAGTCGGATGCTTGACTGACTGAGCCAACCAGGTGCCCTTGAAATGTATTTCTTAAATAACAGGACTTGAAAGTTGAAATTACTCCTTGATCCATGGGCTACAGAATAGATATTGTGGGAGAAGGCATGAAAATAACACCACTCTCATTGTACTTCTCTGCCAGAGCTTTTTTTTTTTTTTTTTTTTTTTTGGTAGTTTATTTATTTTTGAGACCGAGACAGAGCATGAGTGAGGGAGGGGCAGAGAGAGAGAGAAACACACACAGAATTTGAAACAGGCCCAGGCTCTGAGCTGCCAGCACAGAACCCGGTGTGGGGCTCAAACCCACGAACCACGAGATCATGACCCGAGCTGAAGTTGGACACTCACCTGACTGAGCCACCGGGTGCCCCATCCGTCAGAGCTTTTGGACGACCAGGTGCGTTGACAATGAGCAGTAATATTTTGAAAGGAATCTTTTTTTCTGAGCAGTAAGACTCAACAGTGAGCTTAAAATATTCATATGTTGTAAACATATGTGTTGTCATCCAAACTGTGTTGTTCCATTGATAAAGCAGAGGCAAAGTAGATGGAGCATCATTTTTAAGGGTTCTAGGATTTTCAGAATTATAGGTGAGCATTGGCTTCAGTTAAGTTGCCAGCTACATTAGCCCTAAGAAGAGAGTCAGCCTGTCCTTTGAAGCCTTGAAGCCAGGCACTGACTTCTCTCTAAGTATGAAAGTCCTAGACGGCATCTTCTTCCGACATAAAGCTCTTTTATCTACTTGGAAAATCTGTTTTTTAGTGTAGTCATCTTCATTAATTATCTTAGCTAGATATTCTAGATGATTTGCTACGGCTTTCACATCAGTACTTGCTGCTTCACCTTGCACTTTTATGTCATGGAGAGGTCTTCTTTTCTTAGACCTCATGTCTCATCCTCTGCTAGCTTCAAACTTTTCTTCCACAAGTTCCTCATCTGTCTCAGCCTTCATAAAATTAAAGTAGGGGCCTTGCCCTGGATTAGGCTTTGGCTCAAGGGAAAGCTATGGCTTGGTTTGATCTTCTGCTCAGACCACTAAAACTTTCTCTTCTGTAAGCAGTAAGGCTGTATCAGTTTCTTAACATTTTGTTTGTTCATTGGACTAACACTTGTAATTTCCTTCAAGAACTCTTCCTTTGCATTCACAGTTTGGCCAGCTGTTTGACACAAGAGGCCTAGATTTTGGCCTTTCTTGACTGTAGACATGCCTTTTTTACTAAGCTTAATCATTTCTAGTTTTTATATTAAATGAGAGACATGCATGGGCACCTGGGTGGCTCAATCAGTTAAGAATCTGGCTCTTGATTTTTGCTCAGGGCATGATCTTACGATTCACGAGATTGAGCCTCCCCTCAGGCTCTTGTGCTGACAGCACAAAGCCTGCTTGGGATTCTCTCTCCCAACCTCTCTCTCTGCCCCTCTCCTGCTTGTGCATATGTGCACCTGGCTGCATGCTCTCTCTTTCTCTCTCTCTCAAAATAAATAAATACATTAAAAAAAAAAAAGAAATAGTGAAAGACAGGAAACTCTTTCATTTGAACACTTAGAGGTCATCATAGGGTTATTCATTGGCCTTTTAAAAAATACTGTGTCTCAGAGAATAGGGAGGCCTGAGGAGAGGGGTGGGGAGGAATGGCTGGTCAGTGGAGCAGTCAGAACACATACAATGTTAATTAAGTTTGCTGTCTTATATGGACATGGTTTGTGGTACTCCAAAACACTTACAATAATGACATTGAAGATCACTGATCACAGGTCACCATACCAAATATAATCATGAAAAAGTTTGAAATATAGTGAGAATTGCCAAATGTGACACAGCTACAAGTGACCAGATGCTCTTGGAAAAATGGCACTGACAGACGTGCTTGATGCAGGGTTGCCACAAGCCTTCAATTTGTAAAAAACACAGTATCTGTGAAGTACAGTGAGCAAAGCGTAATAAAAGGAGGTATGCCTGACATATTCTAAGCCCCAAAGGATCACAGATGTCTGTTTTAATAACTATCTCTTTTATACATCCTGTTTTGCTAGCTTTCCAGCCTACCCTCCTCATTGCATTCCCTACTCTAATTCTATAATCTAGTCATAGCCAATTCCACATTTTCCTTGAAGCCCTGCTCTACGCAGTCCCAATCTTTGTATCAATTTTGGTTTAGCACAAGTAACAGATGAACTGAGGTAAAAGCTAGGTTTATTTCTGGTTGATATAATGAACCTAGGAGGGACAATTGGGCTTCAGAGTGATTGGAACTAAAAAAATAAAAAGCTGGTAGAATCAAGAATGCCTTCTCTTAGGGATTTTATGTACTTATTTTTTCGTGAGTTCTTGTTTTCAGATATCTGATGCATTCAGTTTTTAAACTGGGGGTTTCAGTTTCACATTGCTGACTTATCCCTTGAACATGTATGACTTTTCTGCTTAACTCTTCCTTCTAACTCTGGGTTTTATTATTTGAATTCCTCAGTGGACTTTGCTTGACCTAGCTCATCTCTTTCATCTGGCTGATAGCCACTGGTCATTACTCTGGACCGTCCTCACATCCTGTCAGCTGTGAGTAGGGGAAAAAGTTACAACGTAAAGACCATTTAGCTGGGGCTCTGTGCAAAATAGTGCACACTGGGTTATTTAATCTTTTTATCAGGACTTTTTGAAGCAAATTTGTACACACATAGAATTATAGCTTAAAAATTGAAAGGAGTCTCAGAAGTGATCTAGTCACAATCTTTCACTTGACTGATAAAGGAAATATCTATAGACAGATTGTTACAGTTAGTATTAACACCTCTAGATTCTCAGAAATATATTCTTTCCATCATATTGGTATTGTATTGAGAGTTTAATTATAATTTAATAGTTTAGTCACATTATTTGGGAAATCTCTTTTGGAACACTGTCAGGACCATCTCCCTCAAAATATCAATATTTAGGTTAAATGAAAAAGTGGAAATTTCCTTTGTTGCAAAATAATTGGAATTTGTATAACATTACATATTAATATTGGTACATATTACATAATGTACTATTAACTTTAAAATTCTTTCAAATGTAAAATTTATTAACAAGGAACAAAATACTGAGTCATTTGTCTGTATTTCTAATAATTAAATATAAAAAATATTGTGTTTCTTTAGAAGTAACCATTTAAAAAAGTAGTATTTTACTACATTATTCTTTGTGAGGCAATATTATTATTTATCCCAAGCTTTAGAGAACAGATCTGAAGCTGAAAGGTGGCTAGGTTTTTATACATGTTGGCCAGTCCATGCAGTACCAATACTGCTGTGATTTCCTTTAGAAATTTTTGATAAGTAATACTTGGAGTGATTTTTTTCTCCACACTGACATATATAGTTATTTAGAAGAGATGATTTTTGATTTCTATTTCCACACTTACTTTTTAGTGAGAATGCACACAAGCTGGAGATAGAGCAGATTTTATAATATTTAATTAGAACAAATTAATTATTGCATAATTCTCTTTTCAAGGCCTCCTTCACTTATCAGATATTTACTAGCATCAGTAATTTTTTAAAACCCCTGTTTTGTTCTTTGTTCAGGGTCATAGAAATTAGTTTATACTATAGGTGTCTGCATTTTTCTTTAGGTTAGTATTTAGAAGTTTGTTGTAGCTCCATCTTTTTGTCAGTAAAGTATCAAAATTGGCTACTTTTTGACTAATACTAAAGATTGTTCTCTTTTTAATTTAAAATTTTAATTAAAGGAAGTTTTGCTTTCAGATCTGTTGTTTCTTTGGGGTTTTTATGAAGAAATTAAAACAAAAATCATTTTGTCTCTTAATATTTAATCACAAACACTTTTAATATTTCTTACATTTCTGTTTTTTCAGCCATAGATTTTTGTTTTTATATATTATTAAAATTTTTAATGCTTATTTATTTTTGAGAGAGAGACAGAGCATGAGCAAGGGAAGGAGGGCAGAGAGAGGGAGACACAGAATCCGAAGAGGCTCCAAGATCTGAACTGTCAGCACAGAGCCCCACATGGGGCCCAAACCCACAAACCGTGAGATCATGACCTGAGCCGAAGTTGGATGTTTAACTGACTGAGCCACCCAGGCGCCCCTGTTTTTATATATTACTAAGTTTTGTCATATGTTTCACTCAGTATACCACTTGCAACTTAGCCTTTTTCTACTTTTATAAGTAGTCTGTTAATTTTGCATTTCCTGATGTGAGTTGTTTCTAAAAGTAACAGTCCTTTGGTTACCACACATGTAGTCATTATTATATTATTTCTGATACTGCTTCACTTGTCATTGACTTAGGGTAATGTTCTCCAGGCTTTTAGCATACTATTTAGTTTTTTTCTCATTTATTTATTCTGCTTTTTCAGCATTCAAGAGTGGACTTTAGGCTGTTAGTATGATTGAATCATATTAAGTAAAGTTTGTTCTTAGTCATGTGGAAAGAAGAGCTGTTGTTCAGGTACTACCCTTTCCCCCGTTTCTAACTGTATGATGAACTTACATCTCACTGACAGGAGGCTTCTCTAGTTTGTGGGTGGTGGTAGTAGACAGTAGTTGATAATGGTTAAGGGTTTGATTTTAGGTGTAGAAACTTGTAGAAAGACAAATGAGGCTAATTGAATGTATTGCTGATAAGTACCCTTATTTGTAGACTGAAATTTAATTTTGAGAACTCTGTATATTTTTATAAATAAATGTATAACCTTTCCTGGTAATTCATAAATTAGGCCTTTAAACTAGTCCATGGCCTATTGTGATCTATTTCTAAAACCTTTCAAATTGAATTGTGTATTATATAGATATATTATTTCAATCAAGAAGTAATGATTTGTAATTTGCTTACTTTATCTTTAGGTCAGGCATTAAAAAAATCTTATTAGCTACATATGACAATGGATGAATGTACTTAATCTGAAAAGCGCTCTTATAAATCATTCAGAACAACATTACTAAAGACCCAGTTAAAAAATGGACCAATAACAGGAAGTCAGTTTTCAGAGAAAGAAATATAAATGATTGATAAATATATGAAAAGATGCTCAACTTTCCTCCTAATTAAAATACAAATTAAGACAACAGGGAGATGTTAAGTTTTGTTGGATTGGATTATCAGGGTTAGTGAGGAAGTGGGGAAATAGGTACTTTTATACTCATGAGAAATAAGTCTTTTTGAAGGGAAATTTGTAATACTTACTGATTTTAATTACTCATCCAGCAAATTATGTCTTAGAATTTATCCTTTGGGTATACTTGCACACATATGTGTAATATCATAAACACATAGATGTGCACTAAAGCAGGTTTTATGGTAGAGAAAGACTGGAAACAACCTAAATTAATTATGGCAAAGCCTCAAAATGAGACATGATACAACTATTAAGAAGAATGAGCTAAATCCTACTATGCTGTTAAGGAAAGGTCTTCAAGACAAATTGTTAATTAAGTGGAAAAGAAGTTGCAGAATTGTGTATAGCATAATCCCTTTATGTAAAAAATATTTATACATAGATATATATACACTAAACATTTCAGGAAGGGTTCATGGGTCAGGTGATCACTCCTTAAGTGGTCAAGCATAAGATGAACTAATTTTTGTATTTAGTTTTTATTTATATATTTTTCAGTTTCTTTATTTTGAAAGAGAGAAAGAGAGAGCGTGTGCAAGTGGGGGAGGGACAGAGAGAGGGAGAGAGAGAATCCCAAGCAGACTCTGCTGTCAGCATGGGTGGAGCCTGATGTGGGACTCGATCCTACAGACTCTAAGATCATGACCTGAGCCAAAACCAAGAGTCAGACACTTAACCTTCTGAGCCCATGTCAACTCCCCACCGATTTAGTTTTTAAATTAGCACGTGTTGCATTTTCTATAAAAAAAAGAAAATCTTGTTACCTAAAACATTAAAGTTAAACATTTAAAATAGTTTATTTAACTTATAGGTGGCTTTTATAAATAAGTGATATATGAAAATTCTACCTTAATAAAGAAATTCAAAAAGGAAATCTATTTGTTTTAGAAGTTAATTTTTTAAAAGTAATCTCGGAGCTCTTGGGTGGCTCAGTCGGTTGAGCATCTGGCTTCAGCTCAGGTCATGATCTCGTGGTTTGTGGGTTTGAGACCCTCGTTGGGCTCTGTGCTGACAGCTCAGAGCCTGGAGCCTGCTCCAGATTCTGTGTCTCCCTTTCTCTCTGCCCCTTCCTTGCTCATGCTCTGTCTCTCTCTAGCTCCAAAATAAACTATAAAAAATTTTTAAAGTAATCTCTAAGCCCGACATGAGGCTCGAATTTATGACCCCAAGATCAAGAGTCGCATGCTCTACTGACTGACCCAGCCAGGTGCCCCTAGAAGTTAATTTTCAATTGTGAGAAGAATAAGCAAGTTAGCTGTTTAATTAGGTAACTAAAAGGAAGAGGGATAGAATATTTTCTTGGGAAATTTTTGTTAATATGTGCTTTGTCTTCTTGATAAGATTTTTTTCATAGGTCAAGGCTGGCCTATTAAGACTTTTTCTCTAGATAACTTGACACAACCAAGTAACCATCAAAGCCCGACAACCCTGTCTTCTCTTTAGCTGTTTGTTACAGAACAAAGATCACAGCTGAAATGAAGAATCTAAATGAATTTATGTATTTAACCAACCAGGAAGAAGAACAAAAATTTGAGCAGTAGAAAACAAAATGAAAGAAGATGGTCATTAATGAAGTGGACATAACAGTGTAAAGAGACCTGAATTTGTCTCTCAGCCTTATGTTTACGTTGCTTCTTAAGAATTTGATTAAATCCTATGAACTTCCATTGCCTTATATTAGAGTGGGGTTAGTAATAGCTAACTTCTAGGATTACTGCAGTCTTGAAAAAGAGACCAGGCATGTAGAATGCATAGTATGTTACCCAGTAGGCTTTCAGTAAAGGGTATCCCTTTCTTATAATTCTTGTAATTATTTTTTTAACTCTTAATAACAAGTGTCCTCATTTGTAGAAGGGTGAACATATTTAACATGAGTCAAAATTCACTCTCAAGGAGTGGTGGGAATTTAACAGTAATACAGTTCCTGGTAAGACGACCATACCTTGTTAAATTAGATAAGTCAGCATGCTTAATGCCTCTTAATTCACCAGTGCTTTTCTTCTTTTAAATTTAGACACATGTCAGCAGTTGTCAGCAACCTTAAACTTTGATCCTGTAATGACCAGGATAATGAAGCATCCAAATATTCCATAGAAAATGCCTGTGTAATTTATCTATTTGTATTTTATATTCTCATAGGAGAAGTCATATTTGTGTAGGATGTTTTAAAAATTTTTTTTATTTCTTTATACTTTATCTAAAATTTAAAAGAAATCTGAAAAATAAGAACAGCGTGGGATATAAGTGTTTGCTTTTCTGAAAATGTGGTAAAGGCAATTATATAAAAAACTGAGGTTAGGACAATGATTGTGTTATATATATTCAGTTAATACTTAATTGTTCACAGCGACATTCTAGAGAAGGCAGCATTATGTTTATTATAATAATAGTATGTTAATTCAGGGTACTTAATGACTTTAGAATATGGTATTTAAGTGTTTTTTTTTTTTTTTAGTTTATTTTTGAGAGAGAGAGAGAGAGAGAGAGACAGAACATGAGTGGAGGAGGAGCAGAGAGAGAGGGAGGGAGACACAGAATCTAAAGGAGGCTCCAGGCTCTGAGCTGCCAGCACAGAGCCTGACACGGGGCTCGATCTCATAGAACCGTGAGATCATGACCTGAGCGGAAGTCAGATGCTTAACCGACTGAGCCACCTAGGCGCTGCTAGAATATGATATTTAAATTTTTTTCATCAAGTGAAATTTTGATAAGGTAAAAGAAAGAAGGTGACTTTTTCAGCCTCAACTAATTGGCAGGGCCCTTCTAATGAAATTTTGGATGTCATGACTAAAAACAGAAAAGAATCTTGGTAATAACAAATACTCAAGTTTTTAGCTTCCATAGAATTACTATTATGGGATAATATGACACACCATGCACCTTGTTAAGGAAGAGATTATTTAAAATTTTTTTTTAAAGTTTTATTTGAGAGAGGGAGTGAGCACGCACGAGTAGGGGAGAGACAGAAAGAGAGGGAGAGCGAGAATCCCAAGCAGGGTCCATGCTAATAACAGGGAGCCCATGGATTGTGAGATCATGACCTGAGCCGAAATCTAGAGTTGGACACCCAGATGACTGAGTCACCTAGATGCTCCAGGAAGAGATTCCTTTAGACAAACCAATGAGATCCGTGGGTACAGGAAAATAAGCGCATTCACATGACTTTAAATACAATTTCCAGGAGTTCAGAGACCTCCTGAGACCATCTATGACTTACATCCAGGTTGAAAACTCTTCGTTTTAGTGCTCAAAGCACAGACTGGTTTTCTTTTTCCTAAAAGGATGGATTTGTTTTCTGAAAGTAAGGTTAAAGCAAGTGAAGATTAATATATTTAAAGCATATCTTTGATGTTAGGGTTTGTGCTACAGAATTATTTCTTTTTTTAAAAAATGTTTTATTTCTGAGAGAGAGAGAGTGAGCAAGCATGAGCAGGGGAGGGTCAGAGAGAGAGGGAGATACAGAATCTGAAACAGGCTCCAGGCTCTGAGCTAGCTGTCAGCACAGAGCCTGATGCGAGGCTCGAACCCACGAACCGTGAGATCATGACCCGAGCTGAAGTCGGATGCTTAACCGACTGAGCCACCCAGGTGCCCCACTACAGAATTATTTCTTAATATGACTTATTATTATAGGCTGGTTATTCTTTATCATCATAAGGACGGTTAAGTTCTTCCATAAAAGAAATCCTCCCAGATGAATGGAGGGAAAGTATGTTTTTCTAAGATGCTTTCTCTTGGGATTTTTCTGTGTGTTGGGGCCAAATCATATCCTTGACTTTGAGATAAAATGTTTTACAGGTCAGTACGTTATAACTGGTGTATGGTGCTATGGCATAGGAGTGGTTCTGCCAAGAACCTAAGGGAAGAAGAACCTGGCTAAGGGATTCCATTTTCTACAGAAAAGGCTTACTGCCCATTTTTCTGCTTCCCAGCAATGGTCCTGTGGCTTACCTCCCACATATGGAATAGTCATGCTCCACTAAGTTCATAATATTTCTTTTACCTAGTAAAAGGAGTCCAGTCCTTACTCCCTGGGTTCATTTTAGTATTTGAGTGTAGTTTCAGTGAGTACCCTCTTTTCCTCCTGCATTATAAATTCTTCCTCTTAAGACTCACTTCTGAAAAAGAAGAATGGAAACAAAATTGCTTTTGACCTAAAATTGAGAGAATGGGAATCTCCTGAGTAATTATAGCTTTTGTATAAGCCTTATCAGCTATTGATTTTTACCAAGTACTTTGTGCTAGGTGCTGTGGTAAATTACCTGGGTTTACAAGGATGAACATGGGCCTTCTGTCACTAGGAAGACATCTTTTTTTTTTTTTTTTTATATGAAAATATCAGTTTGTTTATTTTTTCACCAGTTGGGGTACATTAGGATTGTTTCCAGTTTTCAACTATTAAAAATTCAGCTATTATATATATTTGTACCTACGTGAGGGGGATACTAATCTTTTAGCAGATATGTCATGTGCAAATATCTTCTCCCATTCCATAGGTTGCCTTTTAGCTTTGTTGTTTGTTTCATTCACTGTGCAGAAGCTTTTTATTTTGCTGTAGTCCCAGTGGTTTATTTTTGCTTTTGTTTCCCTTGCTTCAGGAGACATAACTGGAATGAAGTCACTACAACCGATGGAAGACATCTTTTTTTTTTTTAAATTTTTTTAATGTTTTATTTATTTCTAGGAGAGAGACAGCATGAGCAGGGGAGGGTCAGAGAGAGAGGGAGTCACAGATTGAAACAGGCTCCAGGCTCTGAGCCGGTAGTCAGCACAGAGCCTGACGCGAGGCTCGAACCCACGAACCGCGAGATCATGACCTAAGCGAAAGTCGGACACTTAACCGACTAAGCCACCCAGGCGCCCCCAACCGATGGAAGACATCTTAACAGAGTAGAGGTGGGGTAAAGTAGTGGGAAAGAGCAGGAGCTTTATTATAAAGCAAATGAATCCTTACTCTATGAACTTAGGCAAAACTACTTCCCCTTTCTGGGCTTCGATTTCTGCATCTTTAAAAGGTGACCTGTTAAGATACAGTGTTCCTAAAGACCTAGCAGATGGCCTTATCATAGTTGAGTAGTCAATAAATGGTAAATTACTGAGGAGGGATTTGGTAGATTCCCTTCTGGTAGGTCTTCTAAATCCACATAGTGTTAGGCTAGAAAATTGACCAAAATCTTTCTTTTCTTATGTAGCTAATATTGTAAAGTTGGTCAGATTATTAGCAGTGAGGTTATGTCATCTGTCTGAACTCCATGTTCTTTGACTAGGTTTTCAGGTACTGAGACTTCTAGAGCCAGAAATTGGGAAGATTTGGATCATTTATTCATTATACGTATATGTATTGAGGGCTGCTTATGCGAGGTGCTGGGAGTACGGTAGTAAATAGGAGATGGTTGTTTGCTCTGATGGACATTCCATTGTAGTGGGAACCTGACAGATACTAAACACATGCTTATGTAAATCATTAAAATCTTGTGAGCTTTCAGTTATAGAATGCATGTGATTCAATAGTGACTGATTTGGAGGCCCCTGTTTTTCCCTGCTTTAGATTCTTTAGATAAAGAGTAAGAATATTCTTCATCTGTACTTTGACAAACTGTTAGTGTGCAGTAGTTTAGAGGGGTCTGTTCTAGCCATGATTGTAGATATTATATAAAATGGTAGGTAATGTCTACTGATGGTTCCAGGAAACTAGTACTAGACACAAGTTGCTCCCTTTTGATGTGAATTATTAGTTTGATGAGGAATTTGAGACCATTTTAGACTAGTGACTTCTTTTTTTTTTTCTTTTTTTTTAATAGACTAGTGACTTCTAAACTTTTAGTAGCTACACAGTGTTCCTGTATGGATAGTCAGTAATTTATTTAACCTCTCCTGGTGGACACTATGATTATCTTCAGTTTTTGCTATTATAAATAGTAAGGCAGTGACTGTCCTTCTACATATATTTTGGCAAACTTTTAAAAGTATGCTTATAGGGTAAAATAAAGACTTGTTTGATCAAAGAGTATATTGTATTTAAAATTTTGGTAAATATTGTCAAATTCTTTTATCCATGAAGATTCTGATTTACTAAGTCTGGGGTGGGACCAAATGATCTGTATGTTTAATAGGTTCCTAAGGTGATTTTGATGGAGCCAGGTTTGAGACCGTGTATTACAGGATCAGAAAAATGTCAAGATTCCCTGCAGCTTAGGAGTATGGTATATGTCCTCTGGAAAAGATCGGGCAATTATGAATATCTAGGGAAGAGTAAACATCTTTTTTAGTGATTGAACAGTAAAAACCTTTCTATCTCTAGTAGATGTTTCTAGGAATGGCCTATCTTTAGAGAAGCAGGTATACTAATACTTATCTGGATATTTAAGTATCTTTGACATGTAATGTAGAAGAAAATAGCTAAAGAATTGTAAGGACCTGAGTTTGATCATCTTCCCCTTATTAACCATGTAATCATGGGCAAATTAATAAACTTTAACCTTTATACAACGATAATGATATCTTCCTTTCAGGTTTGTTGCAAAGATTAAAGGGGGAGTAATATTTATTGAGTACCTTTTGTCTTCTGCTAATATTCTGTGGATATCTCTGTCATGGCAGTTTGTCATTTAGTTGTGCCTGTTGATTCTCATCATCTTCCCATTAGACTCACTGGAACCACATTTTGTGGTTGTATATTCTCAGTCCCTAGCACAGGCTTGGGACTTCATGCATTATTTTGTTTTGTTTCTTCATAAATGAATGATGTGTGCTAAGCACTATGCAAATAGATTTTCTACTTTAATTTTCACAATTGTCCCAAGAGGTAAGTGTTATTTCTAACTTAAGATCACTTAGTATGGCCAAACCCAAATTGAAAACCCTGCATATATGATTTCAAACTAAAGTTTATGCTCTTTTCATCATTTCATTTTGCTGAGATAATACTATAAAGGACTTCGGAAATTTTGAAATATTGTTCAGAGGTAGGGTTATTTTTGTCATTTTAATACAATTTTTTCTATTGGGGTATAATTGACATATATTAGTTTCAGGTGTACAACATGATTCAGTATCTGTATGCATTGTGAAATGATCACCACAGTAAGTCTAGTCAACATCCATCACCATTTGTAGTTACATCATTTTTTCTTTTTTCTTATAATGAGGATTAATAACGTAATTTTAAAGATTATCAGAGTAATACAAACATTCATTTCTCCTATGCTCAATATTCCCTTTCAGTTTTGCTTTCTTGAGTACTTGGTATGGCAAATCTGCCTTGTCTGTAAGAATATAAGTAGTTACTTCCTCCCAGAAGTGATTTTTTTCCCCATATTTCCCCAGCCTAAGTTGAAGATGGTGTACAGTTGTTGCATCAGGATTTTGGCAATGTTGGAAGTTTTAGTAACCAGTAGAGTTAGTATTTGTCTTCCTATCTGGTCTTTATATTCATTTTCTCTTTAAGTAGCAGCCACATGTGGACCTCTTCAGGACGTAGGTCATGGACTTAGATGTCATCACATTCACTTCTGGCTGTTGAATATCTATCTTTTGTAGGACAGGACTATATTGCTTAAAGGTGTAGAAATAGTGAGATAAAATACCACCTCATAAGTTACTATTTTTTTTGGTGTGTATACACACATGTGTATATAAGGGGCTTTTTCACTTGAAAATTAGATTGTTAGGTTGTTTTGAATATTTACTCATAAGTTGAGTTAGGGAGAAAAAGGAAAAATGTCCTCACGCCCTGCCCCTTATGTCTTCATGAAATTCACAAAGTTGCAAAACAGGAATAGCATACATCAGAAGTGTGGCAATAGGAAGAAACATTTGGTTTTACTCATTATCATTATGTTGAACAAGGGAATTTTCCAGGAACTTAATTTTGTGTTCTATTTAATATTTCAGGCTATATAGTTAATGCTTGTCAACATTTTACATAAATCAGTTTATTTTTAAGTTAAGTTTATTTTAATTTATTTGTTTGTGTGTGTGAAGCCACTTTGGGTTGGTTTCCTCTCTCCCTCACACCTTGTAAGTTTGAGGGGAGGGGCAGGCAGGTGGCACCATGGATTTGTTTAGGCAGTTGATGAATTTAAGTTTAGTCTGCCTTAGTGCATGTAGTTCTGCCTTGGGGCTCACGTCTATTTAACTAGCTCTTTAAGCCATGTGGATTTGTGTTGGAAAATGCATTTGATTTCTTTCTTGATCTTTCTCAAGCCTGGTTTGAATCCTGGGAACACAACTGGGGACATTGATGCCTTATTACTTTCAGATGCAGGTTTTATTCTTTAGGGTTCACTAAGGTGAATTTTGGAGAGAAACTCTGAACAGGAAGATTTACGACCTGGAGGGACATAGGCTACATAGGTGTCATCATCCTCTTTTATTGTGTGACATTTATGATGTGACTTTTAATGTCTTATTTGGAAATTGATAGCTAAATATTATTACATGAGCTGTCTTTGTAAAAATGTGTCAGAGTCTATGGTGGCAATAAAATCTAAGGTGTAATTTATAAGTTGCATATCTTACATACTATAAAACTTTTCTCTTTTAGGCGTATGGATCAGGCTGTGATATTGTTATTTTGGCAAGTGATTTTGAATGTGTGCAGATCATTCCTGGTGCTAAGCATGGAAACATCCAAGTCAGCTGTGTGGAGTGTTCTAACCAACATGGAAGAGTAAGCAATTTAATTACCTTATTAAATGTCATCTTTTAATGCATTCTTATCCTTTTTTATAAGGCTTGCTTACAATTTCTTATTAATATACCATGCTTAGATGGTTACTGATAGGAGTGGACGAAGTGATAGGATGTATACACATTTGTAAGGGGCCATTAAACTGATAATGAGATAATTATTCTGCAGGTGTACACTGTCTTGGAAGTTCTGTAGGCCTCATGGTCCTGTGCATACTGATGTTCTGCCAGTTGATAATTCTAACAACTGTTAAGTCAGTAGTAGGGAAGTAAACTTTTGTCTTCTCTGCTTTTATCTCATCCATATCACAACATCAAATTTTTATAAAAAAATATAGCAAGTTGTTAGTATCTAATATAATATTTGTCATGTAACAGCTGCTTTGTAGAGCTTCTGTTAATTTAATGAAAATTTATTTGTTAATTGAAGAATCTTAAGCTTCATTCATTCAGACTTTAAAACAAAGGGTTTATTTTGAAGTAGTTTGCAACTCACATGTACCTCTCCCCCAAAATATACATCAAACATGATAAACATCAAATTTTGGTTGTATGTGAAGTAAATATAGTACATTTGCTCTATATTCTAAAAGCTCAGGAAGGCCAGTGTTGTGTAGAAGAGTTCAGTATTTCTGCAGTATAAGAATGAGACTTTTCTTGTAATAATTATAATAACTTAAGTGGTCTTAGTGTTCTAGAAATTGTTTTTTTCTGAGAAATAACACATTTTACCAAGGATATGTTAAATCAGAATTTTCATGGTAATAGTAATGATGCCAGTTTATGCCAGGTAACAAATTATTACAGTATTTCTAAGTGTCCCACCTTGCTGCTTGTATCAAGCTTTAGTATTTGTGCAGATGTGGCCCAATATAGTAGTCTAGTGATGTGATTGACCTAGTATTGAAACACTGAGTTTCCTGGTATTTTTTGATACTTGTTTCCTACTTTTCTGATTTTTATCCCAGTTTTTTCCCCACTAACCATTGCTTACTCTTAGAAAACACTGAGAGTGCCAGATTTCTTTCATTAATTTTTCATTGCTCATTTCTTTAAGCCAAGTAGGGTATCTTTAAACCTGCCTAGAGTTCTATGATAGTTCTCCAAGATGAACTTTAATAAATTATTTATGTGCTGGTAATGGTCACAATAAATTATCTGGGAGCAAAGTTTCCTTTCATATGTAAGACCTTAGTGTTCATAACCCTGTTTCCACTTTTCCTTCCCTGGTTGAAGATAAAGAAGGCAAAAATGACATTTTTGATTTATTGTTTTTTTATTGCCATCTTCTTTTATTTTCTATATTCTCAGACCTTTTGGTGATAACTTTGACATTTATGAGTTTATGTTAGCCAATTATAATTATTCTAGCCAACTCATTCATCGATTGACAACTTAAATGTGATCATTCTTAACACTCTTGCCTCCATGTTTCCTCAGCTGGGCATTTGAAATAGCTTCCTCCCTACCATTGTGGATTAAGAGCTTTTTTGTGGAAAGGGTATTAGATATTAAGTAACAGTTAAAATCACTTTTTGGTGTGAGAGTGCCCTGAAATGACAGTAGATCTTGTTTGGCTGGCCTTTAAAAAAAAAAAAAAAAATATATATATATATATATATATATATATATATAATATATACACCCACACCTAATTTAGTGTTCTAGATGTCAGCAAGAATGGTTTTTGGTCTCTTCCCTGTAATTGGTTCCCTCTTGCCAAGAGGAGGATGAACTGGGAATTGGCTTTCAAAGAATTATTAGAAAACAGGATCTGGTAGCTTCCAGGAACAGAGGATTTATGTCCTTTTTTTTTTATCAGGTATGTGACCTGGAACCCAGATCTCTGTCTTAAGTCCAATGGAGATGTCGACATCAGCTCTTTCTCTTCCGCTTGCAGTGGAGTCTCTGATATCTCTTTAGTCCATTTTCTCTATTCCTTTTTCTAGCTGGTTTTCCCCATTGAATTTTTTGTTCCATAGTATAATTAATGTCATTTTATTTGATGTATTTTGAATACTTGTTTAATACTCTTTGATGTCTTTTTCTGCTTCTCATGGTTTTTATATTATTTTTACTAGATTATAAAATTTCTGGCAGATGTGCCATTGAAATGTATCTTTGTTAATAAGGTTATTCCTATGTTATAAAAAATTCTTACAGAAAAGAATGATTTCTTTGAATAGCTCAACCGTGTATACAATATGTAAAATAAAGCCTGATGAGTTTTTGACAACAGAGAAGAGATTCTTAAATCCAGTACTTTTCCAGTTATATTTATGGAATGGAATCAATCATGAACTGTATTGGGATTGTAGTATATGTAATTAGCTTATACCTTATTGTGAAAAGGATGTTTTCTTTATCTTCCTTTCCTAAATGTTAATGCTTTGTTCATTTCCTTTTAGATTGCAGCTTCATATGGTAATGCTGTTTGTATTTTTGAGCCCTTGGGCATAAATTCTCATAAGAGAAATTGTGTAAGTATTCATTGGTAGTAGAAATTTTTTTTCTAATATTTTATTTATTTTTGAGAGAGAGAGAGAGACAGCATGAGCAGGGGAGGATCAGAGAGAGAGGGAGGCACAGAATCTAAAACAGGCTCCAGGCTCTGAGCTAGCTGTTAGCACAGAGCCCGATGCGGGGCTTGAACCCACGAACCGTGAGATCATGACCTGAGCCAAAGTCGGACGCTCAACCGACTGAGCCACCCAGGCACCCTGGTAGTAGAAATTTTTTAGAGTTAAGTTTAGAATCCAGTTGATAGCAGTAAAGAGCTCCTTAGGAGCTAGTGCTGAACATGGTACCCATGTGAACTTGATCTTCTGCTTTTTTATGGTAAGATCTTTTGCATTCATTAGGGATATACCCCTAGACCTTTTAGAAACCCAGTTTTCTACAATATTGCTAATTGAGATTTACCTTGTTAATTGGGATCTACCTTAGTTAAACTACTATTATTTCTTGTCTAGATTGCTAGAGTAGTCTCTGATATGTTTTATATCCCTCTCTCCCCTTCTCTGTTCTCAACAGAGCGGGTCATGACATACTTCTCTGCCTAAAACTCCATATTTCTCTCAGACACAAAGCCAAAAAGCCTTACAGTAGACAGTATAGCCATTCTTCCCTCTTGTACTCAACACCTCTCAGAGCTTGACTCCTACTATTTTTGTTCTCTAATGTTACTCCAGCCACACTGGCATTTTTACTCTTCTTTGAACAGTTACTTTCCCATCTTAGAGTCTTTGCATTGATTTTCCTCTTGTCAGGAATGTTTTTATTTTCTCTAGGTAACTCCAAGGGCAGCTCCTGCAGATCTATAAATATTTGCTCAGTAATACCTTCCCAGTGGGGATCTGCCCATTTTTAAAATTGCCACCTTTGTTTTAACCCCTCATCCTTCTATTTTAAACTTTTATCCATAGTGCTTGTTTGTTATTTAGTATTTAGAATGTAAGGTCCATGAGGGTATGGAGTTTTGTTTCTTTTGTTCACTGATCCATCTGAAGTACTTAGAACAGGACTTGGAACCCAGTGGGTGCTCCTAAATATTTATTGAGTGAAGGAGTTAGGAGCTTAGGTAAAATCACTTATCAGCTAAATGGTCTAGCATATCACATTGAGAACCAACCATTCAAATTCATTCTAGGTGCTTTATTTTATTTTAGTTAAAATTCAGAGGGACATCTGGGTGGCTCAGTTGGTTAAGCATCTCTCCCCTCACCAGTAAATAAATAAACTTAAAATATATATACATAAAATTATTTTTAGATAATAAAAATCAGGTTTTGTAGTTATTTTAAAATTCTGGCATGAATTTTAGATAGTCATGATAACTTGAATGAAGTATTTGTTAAGTATTTAAAAAATCTTGTAAAGAGAGAGAGAATTGCTGTTTGTTAAGCTATTACTACTTGCTAAGCAATTAATGTATAACTTACCTAAGGTGATGTGGCTTTACATGCAACTGTAATTTGACAAAAGGACAATTTGTATTTATGTACTGAAAAGAAAATATCTCAAATTTTTTTACTTACTGTATATCATGGCAAAGGCCTTTAACTTTTGCACTTTAAATCTTTCTACCTTTTAGAATGAAAATAGTAAGAAAAAAAGACTGGAAATTATTCAAATAAATAGAACACATAATATAGATTTGTGGATTGTATATATTGTGTGGTTCAAATTTGTTGACTTTGGGAGATATATCTAGTTTTATTTTAGATGTTGAATCCATATGATTATGATAGTTTTCCCTTCTTTCTAATGTGCATTTGTTTTCATAAACATTTATTGAGTGTCTGCATATGTTCCAGCCATTACAGCACTCAAGACACAAAGCTTATTATGGCATAATTCCTGCCTTGAAGAGTTGGGGTGTACTACGAGATTGAGACAGATGCACGAATACTCCTTCGATGTGGCCACTGTTAAAATGGTGGGATGTAAAGTGTGCTGTGGGTGCTGCCGGGATGTTGGCAGAGGTGGTCATTTAGCTGGATCTCGATGTAAGCAGAGGAGTTTGCAGATGGAGAAGAGAGAAGAAGCATGTCCTACATCTGAGAATGTGTTTATAGACATGGAAGGGGCCTGGGAGAATATGCTTTGTTTGGGCATGGCAAGCAGCTTGATGTGGTAGAATAAATAGTAAGTGTAACTATTGGAAGTTATTTTAGGAACAATATTTTCAAAATAATAGTGAAATATTTCCTTATTTGTTTTAGATCATAAGGTATTGAGGTGAAGAAAATGATAAAATGAAAATATTTGTACATATTACTTTAAAAACATATCTTTTTCTTTCTTCTTTCTGTATGTTTCAGCAACTCAAGTGTCAGTGGCTTAAAACGGGGCAGTTTTTTTTGAGTTCCGTGACATACAATTTAGCATGGGACCCTCAAGGTATTTAGTGATTATATTTAAAAATTATAAAGAGTAAATATTTGTTTTAAATGTATGATTACAAGGTAGTATAGTTTCTCATAATAAGATGATCAGTGTAGTATATTTTCTTTTTGTTAGTGAATGAGTGTATGTATTTTTTTCTTCTTGGTATACACTGCTTTGTACAGTGCTTAATTTACTATGAGTTCTGTGCTTTTTTATCCCCTGCCTTTGAATGTTTTGTTCCAAAAAACAGTGATGATTTGTTTCCTTAGTTAACATGTGCTATACTTCACTGTTACTGTATTTAGTAAGGAATAAAATCAGAAATAAAATAGGGCCAAAAAAACCCCTATCTCATTTATTATTTGTATTTTAGGAAATTTTGTCTTTAAATTTGAAAGATTAGAAACTCCTAAATGATAATGGCCATTTCACCTTTTAACTTTCATGATTAATAAGGTTAATTTTGTAGAAAAACAAATTTCATTAATTTTAGTTCTGTTTTATATCCTGAGAACATTTGTGTTTATATATCAGAGTTTTTTGCATTTGTTTGTTACTGTGCTTTTCCTTTTTTGTTTTGTTTTTAGGATTTACCTTGATACACAATAGCTCTTTGCCAGTAAGCTTTTCTTTTTTGTTCTCAGGTTTCGCCCAAGAATTACCCTTTCTTGTATAGTGGATTCTTAGAACTTTCAAATGGATATTCCCCAAGTATTTTTCATAAACACTATTCCTTAGTTTTCACATATCAGTTTATAGAGCTAAATATAAGCCCACATATGCATTTTTTTCTCTAGATAAGCCATGCTTATTCATCAGAACTTTCTTTAATTTTCAGATAACAGATTGTTGACAGCAACTGATTCTGTTCAGTTGTGGGCTCCTCCAGGAGGTGACATTCTGGAAGAGGAGGAAGAAATTGATAATAAAATTCCTCCAGTTTTAAATGATTGGAAGTGCATCTGGCAGTGCAAGTTAGTATCTAACTCTGTTGTTCTCATTAATTTAAAAAAAAGCTTCCTAAAATATGTTCCCTTTCACAGTGATCTCTATTTTTTGATAGTACCATTACATTTAGAAGCCTAGAAAGTAGACGACTTCTAACCCAAACCCATTATAATATTAACCTTTAGTATATATTACAGTTGATTGGTTAAAAAAAGAACAAAAATATTCTTGGAGTTATAACCTCAGGACTTAGATACTACTCATTAATGGATGAGATGTTGATAGGGATGGGGAAGAGGAAGATGTGATGAAAGTTGCCAGCCACTCTTAAGTGGAAGAATGGCTGTACCACTGACAATATGGATTAAGTGTAGGGGCCCACTTAGCCAGGAGAGGTGGTTGAGCTCAGTTTTTAATATGTTATATTTCAGATGTTGGTGGGGCATGTAGGTGGAGTGTCTTTTATGCATGTTGATTGCATTCTTCTTTGGATCCCCAAAGTGAACTTTGGATTGGTTTTATTAATTAATTTGTATTTTTAGGGAGGTGAAAACACTCTTGTTCTGATATGTTATGAAAGTCTTGTTTTGACCATTTATATATACAGTGTTTCATATTTTAAAAATGCGGACTGGGTAACTTTTTTTTTTTTTTTAAGAACCTCAGTGTCTGTACATTTGATGGAATGGTCCCCTGATGGTGAATATTTTGCTACTGCTGGAAAGGTAAAGGATCAAATAAAACATAAACAAAAGAAATAAAAAAATTAAAAAATGTTTCTTTTTCTTTGTCATCTGTAAAATTGGGGTAATCCTACTCTGCAAAGCTGGCCTGAGGAATAGTGATAGTATTAATGAAAGATCTGGTATGTTCCTCATAGGTAGTAGGCACTTGGAAAATAAATGTTGTTATTTGACCTTTCTTTAACACTTACACTTTATAAAATTAATTTTTATGTTAAAAGAATAGCATATCTATGTAGTTTAAGAAGTGAAATAGTGCTACATATTCACAGTGGAAAGAAGTACTTCTTTCACCCCATTCTTTTTTTTTTTTAATGTCTTATTTATTTTTGAGAGAGAGAGAGACAGTATGAGCAGGGGAGGGTCAGAGAGAGAGGGAGACACAGAATCTGAAGACAGGCTCCAGGCTCTGAGCTGGCTGTCAGCACAGAGCCCGACGTGGGGCTCGAACCCACAAACCGTGACAGGCACCCCATTTCATCCCATTCTTATTCCTGTGTCCTGAGGGAGTTGTCAGATTGTGTGTTTCAGTATTTCCTTTCATGTTCCTAAGTAACTTGCTAATGTTCCCATTTCTTGATTTTTTCCTTTTAGTTTTATGTATCCTCTCTTGCCTTCCTACTATGGAACCTAAGACTTCAGTCCTCTGACTGATGTCCCCAGCCCCATCTCTACTGTTGCCACATTTATATATTGACTTCCCTTCTTCCTGTCTTGCTGATGTAGATCTCTAATAATATTTGGGTAAATGTTCACATTGTTAAGATTGTGTAAAATGCTCTTCACAGAATAATTACTTTGGAGTTACTACTAACTCTTTTACTCTTTGCTTCAATTTGTCTATACCTAATTTACCCCAAACCTCTGGCAGTCTTTGGATCCCCTCTCGGTTTAATTCCACATAGGAGGTACCCTGGAAATGTGTGTTCTCTTTGCCCCCACTCTGGCTTAGTTGCTCTCCAAGCCTAAAATAGCAGAGCTATCATTTTTGAATTTTCTTTCATAAACTTTAATTAGGAGATTCTCTTTGCCCTGTTTCTTAGCATCATTTATCTTCCCTTGCCTGATAGAGATACTCTTTAGTAGATTCCTGAAAAGGGTGAATGGGAAAGAATTTTTTGAGGCATTGCAAGCCTAAGCAACTATTCTTCTTTTATGCTTGATTTGGCAGGGCATAGAAACATGTTGAAAATTTTCTCTCAGGATTTCTTACGTCCTGGTTCTGTTGCCTTCTAGCTACCAGTGTTTCTATTTGAGAAGTACAGTGCCATTAGGATTGTCCTCCCCGTCCATCTCCAGCTCATAGAGGTTTTAAGAATCTTCTGGTGTTTTGGGGCACCTGAGTGGCTCAGTCGGTTAAGCAACTGACTTTGGCTTAGGTCATGATCTCATGGCTTGTGAATTCGAGCCCCACACTGGACTCTGAATTGACAGCATGGATCCTGCTTGGGATTCTCTCTCCTCTCTGCCCTCCCTCGCCCTCGCCGCCGCCCCCCCCCCCCCGCCACTCGCTCTCCATCTCTCTTTCTCAAAAATAAGTAAGTACACATTGAAAAAATCCCCCAGGGTAAAGTTTCATTGTATTTAATTGTTGTATGTGGAATTAAAACCTTTATATTACACTACAGGGCAAGAATACATTCTCTAAGAACACCAGAGTTCATCCTTTTTGCATTGCTCTCTAGTTGTAGAACACTCTAAACTGTTTTGTGGCTGAATAATTAGTTGATCCAGAGGTAGTTGCTCAACAGGTGGCATTATAGACAGGAAGACTGCACAATATTATTGGCAGAGAGACTGCAATCATGTGCAGTTCAGTAGTTACCTAATAACAATTTCAAAGTAGTAAGGAGTATAAAAACTATTTGGGGATATTTACAGAAAATGCCATGTAATATTAAAACATCTGTGATTTCTGTTAGAGTCATAGGTACCACTAATACCACTTTGGTCTGTTGCTTTTATTCGTAACTGAAATTTAGCATTTCCTTCAGTTAGCAGTTATGAAAATAGAGAAGTAATTGTTTTTCACCACTCTAGTTCATGGTAACTCTGAGTCTTAGTCATCTTGGTTTCTCAAGAAGCAGATCCTGAGACTAGGATTCAAGTATAAGTAATTCATGTGGGGAATGATTACCAAGAAATATACCATATTTAAGGCAGGGAAGTGAAGGGGCTGAATAAAGGTATGTTTTCATGCAAGTGACTAACAGATTGTGATCTCTGGGTAACTCTGGGAGCTGGTGTTCCTCCTAACATCGTGTTCCTCATACATATTCTTCATACATATCAGTTGTCGGTTGGGGGCTGGTTAGGGCAGGTCACTAATTCTCAGGAGTCAGAAACAAGTCCTAGGAAACTTCAGGCAAAGATATATAGATGCTATAAGTTAGAACTGGCACACTAAAAGGCTAAGACATGAGAGCATACTGGGTGTATCAAAAATAATCTTTATATCTTAGAGTTCTATCCACAGGCCCCTGGGGTTAGAGACCTCAAAGAACCTGTGACCTAAAATCTGGACATTTTGTGTTTTTGTTTTCCACATCTATGTCTGAAATCTATGTGGAATCATTTTTAGATATGATTTGAGGAAGAGGCCAAGTTCGTTTTTTTTCTATATTGACACCCATTTGTCTAGCACACAATTGAAAAGCCTTCTTTCTCTGTTGCTCTGTAATCCCCCTTTTGTCATAGATTTCAGCATCCATATTTGTGTGGGTCTGCTTCGGGGTTATTTTCTCTAGTCCATTGGTCTTATACCAGTGCCACTTGTCTTAATTGCTGTAGCTTTTAAATTGTTTTGGTGTCTGGTAGAACACATCCTCCCATCTTGTTTTTTTTCTTAAAGATGATCTTTCTTGGTCTTTTGTATGTTCAAAGTAGTGTTTGGGAAAATACCCAATAGTGGAATTACTGGATCATATGATATTTCTGTTTTTACGTTTTTGAGTCACCTCCATAGTGTTTTCCACAGTGGCTGCACCA
Source organism: Hyaena hyaena (assembly GCF_003009895.1). NCBI lineage: Eukaryota > Metazoa > Chordata > Mammalia > Carnivora > Hyaenidae > Hyaena > Hyaena hyaena. Next base: position 1,447,910 of record NW_024080752.1, read on the forward strand.
GTTTACATTCCCGCCACCAGTACACGAGGGTTCCGTTTTTTCCCCCCACATCCTTGCCATGGCCCTTTGTATTTGCATGTATATTTTAGGATTTTTTTCTTTTTTTTAATAAGATAAATAGATGGACTTATTTTCAAGTATTAAATAAGCCTTGTGTTTCTAGAATAACCCTAACTTGATTATAATGTATTATTCTTCTTGGATTTGGTTTGCTAATATTTTGTTCAAGATTTATGAGATCTGTGTGTTAGAGTGAGATCACATTGGTATATGTTATGGACTGAACATGGGCCCCCAGCCTGCATTCATATGTTGAATTGTGATGGGATTTGGATATGGGGCTTTTGGAAGGTACTTACTATTAGATGAGGTGTGATGAGCATATGGGCCTCATATAGGAATAGTGAGTACTTTTATAAGAAGAGATGCCAGAGAGCTTGCTCCCCTTCTGGGATGTGAATACATAGCAAGAAGGTAGTTGTCTGCAAGCCAGAAAGAGAGGTCCACCAACTTGATCTTTCTGGCAGTCACATCTCAGCCTCCAGTCCTCAGAACTGTGAGAAAACACAGTTGTTTAAGCCACCCAGTCTGTGGTATTTTGTTATGGCAGTCCAAGATCACCAATACAGCATAGCATGCCAAACATGCTATAATCTTGCCCATTCTGAAAAAAACAACAGAACCAAAAACTTTCTCTTGACCTTTTCTCAGCTTCTGCCACATTTCTTTGTCCTCCTTATAGCACCTTCAGAGAGTTGTTTATAGTTGCTGTCTCCAAGTTTTTCTCCTCATTTTCTGTTGTGTTCACTCTCTGTTTCTTCTGAAAGAGTCATTAGTGAGTTCCTGTTACTGAATCCTGTGGTTAGTGCTTAGTTACCCTAATGGCATGAATTAACACAGTGGGTTACTTCCTCACCCTTGAACACTTTCTTCAGTTTACTTTCGGGACATCACACATTCTCTTGATTTGCTTTTTAACTCTGGCTGCCCCTTATTAGTTTGTTGGGATCACCTTTTCTTCCCTACTTTTAAATTTTGAAGTGCCCCAGGACTTATTTCTTAGACCTCTTCTCTGACAACTGTTGTCCTCTGACAATCCTCACTCCCTTGGTGATCTTATCTCATGGCTTTAAGTGCATTCAGATTTGTATCTTTTGCCTGTAACTCTCCCCTGAGCTCCAGGCTAATTGTATGTGCACGCGGGTGCACACACACACACACTGCACACATTGGTATACATACACACATACACACACATGTGCACATACATAAAACTAATACAAGTCGTCAAGTAAACACGTCTAAAATGGAATCTCTAAAATTGAGCCTACATGGCTCAATCAGTTAAGCGTCTGACTCTTGATTTCAGTGTAGGTCATGATCTCATGGTTGTTAGATTGAGCCCCACATTGTGCTCTGTTATGGGCATGGAGCCCGCTTGAGATTCTCTCTCCCTCACCCTATGTCCTTCCCTTCCCTCTAAAAAAATAAGTAAATAAAATGGAACTCATGATCTCTACCTCTGCCCTCATTCTACTCCCCTGATGGCTCTACCTTCAAAATATATCCACAGTCAGCTCACCTCAGTATCACCTCCATTGTTATAATTTATTTGCAGCCTCTGTCACTTATTACTTGTATTATTATATTAAATTCTTAATTGGTTCTCCCAATTTTTTGCTGTGCTCCTATACACTATATTTTCAAACCAGTGGCTAGAGTGCTCTTTTCAAAATGTGAGTTAGGTAATGTCATTCCTCTGTTCAAAACTGAAAAGGCTTCCCATTTCATTCAGTAAAAACCCAAGTCTTTATGGTGGCTTTCCAGGCCCCATGCTTACCGCATCCCCCATCACTTCTTTGACTTTATCTTCTGTTCCTCTCTTCCTTGGAAACTGTACTTCAGCCACGCACCCATTGTTATTTTTCCTAAACACAGCTTTTGCACCTACCCAGAAATCTCCTTTCCCAGAGATTTGCCTGGCTTTTCCCTTTAATGTCTTAAATATCACCATCTCTATGAGGCTCTTCCTAAGCACCCTTTTTAAAATTGCTTACCACCTCCCATTATACTTTTTATTCCCTTTTCCTCCTTAAATTATTCATAGCCCTTATCACTAGGAGTCTGTATTAGTTTTCTGTTATTGGATATCAAAGTACTACAGATAGATTCAAACCACACATTTATTATCTCAGCTTCTGTAGTTTAGGTATTTAGGCATCGCTTGGATAGGTGCTCTGATTTGGGACTCCGAAGGCTACAGTAAAGGCATCAGCTAAATTCTGACCCAGAGACTTGACTAAAACAGAATCCTCCTCCAAGCTCACTCAGGTTGTTGGCAGAATCTATGTCTTTGTAGTTCTATGACTGAGGGCTTGGCTTTTCCTGGTTCTTGATCAGAGGCGTCCTCCAGACCCTAGAGTGCCAGCACTTCCTTGCCATTTGGGCTTTCCTCCTTCTCTCTTTTCCTTTCTTCCAATTCCCTGCCTCCTCTTCCTCCTCCTCCTCCCCTCACAGACTGTCTCAACGATTTGGTGGGGTAGGTAGTAAGGAGTCAAAGGATAACAGGAGAAACTAAAAGTAAATAAATTGGAAGAAAAAAATTAAAAGTAGATTTTAAAAACAAACACTGAAGGGTGCCTGGGTGGCTCAGTTGGTTGAACATCTGACTCTTGATTTTGGCTGAGGTCATGATCTCTGCGTTGTTGGATTGAGTCCCTCTTCGGGCTCTGGGCTGAGTGTGGAGCCTGCTTGGGATTTTCTCTCTCCCTCTGCCCTTCTCCCCTACTCACACTCACACACACACACACACACACACACACACACACACACGCACACCACTCTCTCTCTCTAATAAAAAACATCAAACACTGAAAAACTTGACAAGCCAATCACCTGCAAATTTTTTTTTTTTTTAGAAACAAGCTTATTTAATCTTACTTTCATTAGCAAAAAAGTGGAAGTATATAGATTCTACAAAACCCACAAATAATGCCACTACCACCTGCAACCACAATTAACATTTTGCTGTAAATTTCTTCTAGAATTTACATGCAATTTACATGAATACATGCATGCCCCCCTTTTCTTTAGGTTTAGTCCTTTTTATCTCTTTTTGACTTCTTTTGCTTAACAGAATATGGTGACTATTACTGTTATTAAACATTCTCTTACATACAATATCATTTTCCATGGCTACATAGTATATTTTATATATACATATTCATTATATAAAGAACCATAATTTATGACTTGACCTCCATTTTGTTTATTTTTTATTACTCATTTCTAATATTTAGATACCATGACCTTTAGTATTTCTGCTTTGAGGAATTTCCTGAGGTTTTATTTATAATATACAATTATAAATAAATTGTATAATTTATTTTGTAATTGTAAAATTACAAAAAATATAAACATTTTTGTAAATGTTCTTTGAGCCCAGAAAAAAAAATTTATTTTCTGTATTTTGGATATTAAGCAGCATATATTCAATCTCTTTTTTTTAATGTTCTTTTTTTTTTTTTTTATTTGAGAGAGAGAGAGAGAGAGAGAACAAGCAGGGGAGGGACAGAGAGAAAGGGAGACACAGAATCTGAAGCAGGCTCCAGGCTCTAAGCTGTCAGTACAGAGCCAGACATGGGGCTTGAACCCACAAACTGCAAGATCATGACCTGAGCCAAAGTTGGATGCTTAACCCACTCAGCCACCCGTCACTCTGTATATGTTCAGTCTTCATTCAATATTCCTTATATCACACAATTCCTGTATTTATATTATTTCTTGTTTGTTTACTTGGTATATGAAAGCCTGAGTGTGGCATTTTAAAATCTTTCACCACTACTGTATGTTGGGTGCAACATTAGCTAATGCAATCAACATTTACTGATGCATATATTTCCATGACAGTATATCTGCACTGTGAATTGGACTCTATGTTTATATAAAACAACCCTCATTGCCTTATTTAATGATCCTCATCTTAAGCCGCAATCACCTGCAAATTTTAAAAAACTCCTAATATTTAATATTTCTGGGTAGAATGTAGAGATGCAAGAAGAGTTTTCCATAATGTCTGAAAAACAAAGTTAGTCAAAGGTAAATGTCAGCATCACAGGAAAAATAGTTTGAAAAAGAATAGGGGTGCCTAGGTGGCTCAGTTGATTGTGTCCAAGTCTTGATCTTAGCTGAGGTCTTCATCTCAGGGTGATGACTTCGGGCACCATATTGGGCTCTGTGCTGGGCATGAAGCCTACTTTAAAAAATAAATAATTTTTGCCTTTGATCTCTAGAACTAGGCAGTCATCTTTAAAACTTTGATCTTTAAAAACTAGCATTCCATTACTCCTAAAGCTTGACCATGAAAAAAATGGCCATACCAACAGATTTGTTCTTTTTGTTACTCATATTTCTTAGGGTTACCATATGCTGACAAATGATTAGTAAGGCTAGTCATTCCTTTGATTTAACAAGTCTGTCACAGTTGAGGCCATGATGATTTAATAGAGGACAGAATCATTGTGATCAGAGAGCTAGTCTAGATTCATACTGGAATGCAGCTTTATATTTCCAGTTGGTCTTTGCCCTGACATCAGCTTGGGTACTGTTGTGCGTGCTGTGCTGCATTTGAAGCATGTTTTCCCACTACCCTCTCTCAAATGCAATTAATGGTACTATTGTAAACACTTAGGTTTTCCTTAAAACATGTGTTTTGCCATATATATCATCTGATGTACTTTTTAAAAAATTACATCTTAAAAAATTTATTTTATTTATTTTATTTTTAGAGAGAGAGTGTATATGAGAAGGGGAGGGGGCGACGGGAGAGGGACAGCCAGAGAATCTTAAGTAGGTTCTATGCCCAGCATGGAGCCTGGCATGGGGCTCAGTTCTACAACCCTTGGGATCATGACCCAAGCTGAAATAGAGGGTTGGTAATTCAACTGACTGAGCCACTCAGGTGCCCCATGGTATATTTCTGTTTTTAAAGTTTATTTATTTTGAGAGAGAGAGAGCAGGGGACAGGCATAAAGAGGGGGAGAAAGAGAATCCCAAGCAGGCTCTGCACTGTTGGTGCAGAGTCCAATGTAGGGCTCAGACTCACTAACCGCAGGATTGCTACCTGAGGCAAAGTTGGGTGGTTAACTGACTGGGCCACTCAGGTACCCCAGCTCTCAATTTAAATATCATTTTTTTAAGGAAACCTCCCAGACCAGGTCAATTCTTCCAAGTATATACTCTCACAGTATGCTTTTTATTTGTAGCACTTAACATAATTTTATTAAAACAGTAATTTATATCTTTTTTTTAAGTAGTCTCCATGCCCAGTGTGAGGATTGAACTCATGATCCTGAGATCAAGACCTGAGCTGAGCTGAGATCAGGAGTCTGACCCTTAAATGACTGAGCCACCCAGGCACCCCAGCAGTAATTTGTATCTTTATTTACTGTTGTCTTCCCTTCTGGAGTATAAGCTCTGTACAATTCTGAATTATATTTTGTTGTCTCCTATCTCTTCCTTCCCCTCTCCCAGCTGTATCCCCAGCAGTTTATACAGTGTCCACATTGAGTAAATATTTATTGTTGGAGTGAATCACGTGATCATTCTGTAGTATATAAGCAGTTAATAGCATATCATTATCCATTACAGACTAATTTTGTTTTTAAGGCTGAAGCAGTCTGAAAGTCATTGAATTTGCTCAGAGTAAAATTTAGCTTTTTAACAGATCTGTATCTGGACATGATCACATGAAATATAATTCTTATGAAATATATTACAATGCATGTAATTGGATTCAGTTAAGAATAGTTTATTAATAGAAATTAGAAGATGTGTACCTTCTCTAAATGAGACAAATGAATTGTTAAAATACTTACAAAAAGTACTGTTTGTTTTGTACATTTTTCTTATAGTTGATTTCTCTTATATATTATTTTTTTATTGAAGTAATTAACATACAGTGTTCTATTAGTTTCAGGTATACAATATAATGATTCAACAATTCTATACATTACTCAGTGCTCATCAAGATAAGTGTTCTCTTAATCTCCTTTACCCGTTATACTCATTCCCCTACCTATCTCCCCTTTGGCAACCACTGGTTTGTTCTCTGTGTTTAAGAGTCTTTTTTTTTCTTTGTTTTGTTTCTTTTTTTTTTTTTTTTTTTTTTTTTTTTACAAATAGTTTATTGTCAAATTAGTTTGTACATAACACTCAGTGCTCATCCCCAAAGTGCCCTCCTTCATGCCCATCCCCCCCTCCCCCCCACATCCATCAGTCCTCAGTTTTTGTCAGCATTCAAGAGTCTCTCATGGTTTGCCTCTCTCCCTTTCCCCCACCATTTCCGCCCTTCTTCTCCCCCTTGGTCCTCCGTCAAGTTCCTCCTAATCCTCCTATACGTGCAAACATATGGTATTTGTCCTTCTCTGCCTGACTTATTTCGCTCAGCATAACACCCAAACCTAACCAAGGATACAAGAGATCTGTATGATGAAAACTATAGAAAACTTATGAAGGAAATTGAAGAAGACACAAAGAAATGGAAAAACATTCCATGCTCATGGATAGGAAGAATAAATATAGTTAAGATGTCATTACTACCTAAAGCACTCTACACATTCAATGTTTTGTTTCTTAAATTCCACATATTAGTGAAATCATTTGGTACTTGTCTTTCTCTGACTGACTTATTTCACTTAGTATCATACCCTCTAGGTCCATCTGTGTTGTTGTAGATGTCAAGATTTCATTCTTTTTTATGGCAGAGGAATATGCCTCTGTGTGTGTGTGTGCCCATGTGCACATGCGCGTGTGCATGCGTGTGTACACGCCATATCTTCTTTATCCATTCATCTATTAATGGACATTTAATATCCTTATATCTTGGTGATTCTAAATAATGTTGCAGTAAATATAGGATTGCATATATCTATTAAATCAGTGCTTCTGTTTTCTTTGGGTAAATGTCCACCAGTGGGATTACTAGATTACTTGGTAATTCTATATTTAATATTTTGAGGAAACTCCATACTGTTTTCCAGAGTGGCTACACCAATTTGCATTTCCACCAAAAGTGCACAAGGTGTTTCTTTTTTTGCACATCCTCACCAACACTTGTTATTTCTTGTGTTTTGAGTTTAGACATTATGACAAATGTGAAGTGATATCTCATTGTGGTTTTGACATATATTTTGTGATGACTAGTGATAAGCATTTTTTCATGTGTCTCTTGGCCATCTGTATGTCTTCTTTGCAAAAATGTCTATACATGTCCTCTATCCCAGTTTTTTAATTGGATTATTTGTGGGGTTTTTTTGTGTGTGTGTGTGTGTTGAGTTGTAAAAGCTCTTTATATGTTTTAGATATTAAACCTTTATCAGAGAAATCATTTGCATATATCATTCAGTAGGTTACCTTTTTGTTTTGTTGATGGTTTTTTTCACTGTATAAAATCTTATTTTGGTATGGTCCCAATAGTTTGATTTAGCTTTTGTTCCCCCTGCTTCAGAAGATAAATCTAGAAAACGTTTCAATGCCTCATGTCAAAGAAATTACTGCCTGTTTTCTTCTAGGAGTTTTAACAGTTCCAGGTCTCATATTTAGGTCTTTAATCCATTTTGAGTTTATTTTTGTATATGGTGCAAGCAGGTGGTCCAGTTTCATTCTTTTGCATGTAGTTGTCCAGTTTTTCTATTCCTGTTTGTGGAAGAGATGATCTTCTTTCCATTGTATATTCTTGCCTCCTTTATCATAGATTCATTGACCATATAATCATGGGTTTATTTCTCAGATCTCTGTTCTGTTCCGTTGATCTATGTGTTTGTTTCTCTGACAGTATCATACTGTTTTGATTACTACAGTTTTGTAGTATATCTTGAAATCCGGGATTGTGATACTTCCACCTTTCTCATTTTTTTTTCAAGATTGCTCTGGCTATTTGGGGTCTTTTGTGGTTCCATACAAATTTTTGGATTATTTGTTCTAGTTCTATGAGAATGTTGGTGATATTTTGATAAGGATTACATTGAATCTGTAGATTGCTTTGGGTACTATGGACATCTTAACAACATTAATTCTGCCAGTCCATGAGCATGGAATATATTTCCATTTGTTTTTGTCACCTTCAAAATTTTTTTGTTGGTGTTTTATAATTTTTAGAGTACAAGTATTTCACCTCTCTGGTTAAGTTTAATTTTATTCTTTTTGGTACAGTTATAAATGGGGTTGTTAATTTCTCTTTCTGCTACCTCTTTATTAGTGTGTGGAGATACAATAGGCTTTTGTGTGTTAATTTTGTATACTGTGACTTTATTAAATCCATTCAACGCTTCTAGTAGTTTTTTGGTAGAATGTTTAGGGTTTTCTGTAGTTTATCATCTGCAAATAGTGAAAATTTTATTTCTTTGTGGTGAAAGTAGACATTTTTGTCTTGTCCTCTATCTTAGAGGAAGATCTCTCAATTTTTCACCATTGAGTATGATGTTAGCTGTGGGTTTTTTCAGATAGCCTTTATTTTGTTGAGGTACATTCCCCTCTACACTTACTTTGTTGAGGGGTTTCATCATGAATGCATGTTGTACTTTGTCAAATGCTTCTTGTGCATCTATTGAGATTATATGGTTTTTATCCTTGTTAATGTGATGTATCATGTTGATTGATTTGCAAATATTGAACCACCCTTGCATGCCTGGAATACATCCTACTTGTTGGGGGTGAATGAGTTTTTAAAGGGATTCTTGGATTCAGTTTGCTAATATTTTATTGAGGTTTTTTGCATCTATATTCATCAGAGATATTGGCATGTAGTTTTCATTTTTTGTAGTGTCTTTATCTGGTGCTGGTATCAGGATAATGCTGGCTTCATAGAATAAATCTTCCTTCCTCTTTTATTTTTTGGAATAGCCCCTCATGTAATCTTAATGTTTCTGATTGTCTCTATTTGCATAGTCAGTGTCTTATGTTTGCCTCAGCTATGTGTCACATTTTGAGACTATTTTAGGATATATGGTTTTTTGACAACAGGGTCATGTGGTACATTAAAAACTATTAATGACCCATGTAAAATGATCAGTATTCAGTGGTTGAACATCTACTGAATTTGAACTCTCATCTCTAATGAATTCAAAAGATACCCTTGTACTTTAAACACAACTCAGTAATAAGACTAAAACCATATCCTCTCACATGGGACATCTAGATTTAATGTTCCTCAAAGATTCTGTTTGCATGTTCCATAATGCTTAGTATCTTTTTCTTTGAATTTTTATTACAGTAGCCTTAGCAGTTGATTATTATTTTTCCCCAAGTATTAGTCATGTTTTCTTTGCATTAAATTCTTCTAATTCTCCTAAGAGATAAGTGTTCTGTAATTCTAATGGAAAATTAAGAATGCCTTACTGGTAAGGATCCTTTGGAGGTTAATAAAATGCATCATGGATTTAAAAAGCTTGTTTCCTCACATTTTTGAGAAGTTACTACATCTAATAAAGATTTTCTTGAAAAAAGAACAGAAACTAACTTGGTAATGTTGGCATTTCCCTCCCCCCCCAATCTGTTCTCCTTCTGTTAATAAAGCCAAGTTTGTCTGACTTGATGAAACAGATGGTAGCTGTGTGATCTACCACTAGAAGGCATTTTCCACCGCCTCTGCTACATATGACAACGTTTCAGTTCAGGTGTTGTGGAACTCAAAATCAGCTACCTTCAGGATTTTTAATATTTTTAGTATTTCAGTTCATTGAGCACTTCCTATTTTGGGGGCGCTTAGTAGTATTTTAAGTTTTTATCTGGACTTTAAAGTCTTACTTGTTAAAAAGCCCCCCCTCCAACGTGTACCTGGTTAAACCTTCAGTTCAAGAATTGTTTGCTTTGTTTACTATGTATTTATTTCAATTTTTTATGTTTATAAAGTTTATATCTGAACACTTTCTGTAAGAGTTGGTTATTTTGTAAAATTTGAAAGTGATTTAAAATACTATTTCCTTGGAAACATTTTTTAAAAAATAGAGAATAGAGGATTAATGCTTCTGAGTAGAAAACTGGGCTGTTTAAGGACTTGGATAAGAATTTTTGAGGAGGGTGATTTTGGCAGGAAGGAAAGCAGAAGCCTACAGAATGTTTCCAGAAACTACTTCCTCTTGAAAGCACTTCTCTGTTCCTAGATTCAGTGTTTTGGTTATTTAAGGATTGGCTTCTTGACCTTTTTCCTTCTTTAAAATGGAAATATCTTTACTTTTTAAATGTGATTTATTTATTTATTGTAAAAAACATGCAAAGAAAATGAAAATCCTCTGCCAAATAGTCCTACCTTCAATAAAAAAGATCACTGTTTTCTGTTCAGTATATATTCTTTCAGACTTTTTGATTCTTTGTAAGCCACATGGAAGTATGTGTGCATATACACACATACTCAAATTAGGTCATATTCTTTAAATTGATGTTTTCACTTAATACATCATAGATTGCTGTGTCAATACACATGTATGTGTATTCTTTTTAAAGGGGACATAATTTCCCATTATATGAATGAATATATTGTATTTTAACTGGATAACTATTAATGAACATTAAGTGTTCTGATTTTTTTCTATTGCTATTAAATATGAGCATCCTTGTACATAAATCTTGTCCTGTTGTTTCCTTTTTACAATTAACTTTATTGAAATATAATTAAGGTAAGATAAAATGTTTATGTGTACAGTTCAGTGAATCTTGACAGATTTATATACTTTCTCAAGATTTGTTTTTGCTGTTCAGGGTCTTTTGTGATTTTATATAAATTTTAGGATTTCTTATTCTAGTTCTGTGAAAAATACTGTTGGTATTTTGATAAGGATTGCGTTGAATCTATAGATTGCTTGAGTAGTGTAGATATTTTTACAATGTTAATTCTTCCAGTCCATGAATACAGTATATCTTTCCATTTGTTTGTATCTTCTTTGATTTCTTTCATCAGGGTCTTCTAGTTTTCAGTGTGTAGGGCTTTCACCTCTTTGGTTAAATTTATTCCTAGGTATTTTATTCTTTGTGATGCAGTAGTAAATGGGATTGTTCTTCTTAATTTCTGTTTATGCTATTTCATTATTAGTATATAGAAAATACACCAGATTTCTCTATATTGATTTTGTATCCTCCAACTTTATGAAATTCATTTATTAAGTATGATAGTTTTTTGGTAGAATCTAGGTTTTTTTATATGTAGTATATCATTTGCAAATAGTAACAGTTATACTTCAAAATGCCTTTTCTTTCCTTTTTCTTGTCTGATTACTATGGCTAGGACTTCCAATACTATGGTGAATAATAATGGTGAGAGTGGACATTTTTGTTTTGTTTCCAATCTTAGGAGAAAGCTTTTAGTTTTTTACAATTGAGTATGATGTTAGCTGTGGGTTTGTTATATATGGCTTTTATATGTTCACTGTATACCACTTTGTTTAGTTTTTATTAAGAATGGATATTTGTCAAATGCTTTCTCTATATCAATTAAGATGATCTTAGGAATTTTATCCTTCATTTTGTTAATGTAAAGTATCATGTTTATTAATTTGCATAACATGAACCATCCTTGGATCCTGGAATAAATCCTACTTGATTGTGATGAATTATCTTTTTAATTTATTTTTGAATTGGTTTGGTAAGATTTTGTTGAGGATTTTTTGTACCTGCATTCATCAGGAATTTTGCTCTGTAATTTTTTCCCACAGAATTGTGTAACTTTATTTCAATTTATATCATGTGTGTGAGTGTGTGTGTGTGTGTGTGTGTGAGTGTGTGTGTGTGTCTGGTTTTGGTATCAGGATAATGCTGGCCTCATAGAATGAATTTAGAAGGATTTCTCCCTCTTACATTTTATAGAATACTTTGAGAGGGATGGGATATAACTCTTCCTTAAATATTTGGTAGAATTCAGCTGTGAAGCCATCTGGTATTGGACTTTTGTTTATTGGGAGTTTTTTGATTACCAACTCAACTTACTTATTAGTAGTAGGCCTGTTCAGATTTTCTGTTTCTTTATGATTCAGTTTTGGGAGATTGGTGTTTCTAGGAATTTATCCATTTTTTTCTAAGTTCAATTTATTGGCATATAGTTTTCTTTGTCATAATCTGTAATTTTTATGTATTTCCTTGGTGTTGGCTGTAATTTCTCTTTCATTTCTGATTTTATGTTCTCTGTCTTTTTTTCTTGATTAGTCTGGCTAAAGGCTTAATAAGTTTATCTTTACAAAGCATCAGCTCTTAGTCACGTTGATCTTTTCTATTCCTTTTTAATCTCTATTTCATTTATTTATACTATAATCTTTATTACTTCCTTTCTTCTACTCATTTTGGCTTTGTCCTTTTTCTAGTTTCTTTAGCTGCAAGGTTTGATTGCTTATTTGAGATTTGTTTGTTTCTTGAGGTACACTTGTATCTCTCTAAACTTACCTCTTAGAACTACTTTTATTGCATTCCACAGATTTTGGACCATTGTTTTTCATTTTTCATTTGTCTCCCTGTTTTTCTCATTTCTTCTTTGATCTTTGATCGACTCATTGGCTGTTCAGTAGCATCTTGTTTTGCCTTCATGTATTTGTTCTTTCCTTCCAATTTTTTCTCCTCGTAATTGATTTCTAGTTCATATTGTTAGAGTTAGAAAAGATGCTTGATATGATTTCAGTCTTCTCAAATTTATTTAAAGATATTTTTTGGCCTAATGTGACCTATCCTGGAGAATGTTCTGTGTGTACTTGAAAAGAATATATTCTGCCGTTTTTGGGTGGAATGTTCTGTTAAGTCCATCTGGTCTAATGTGTTGTTCAAAGCTACTGTTTCCTTCTGATTTTCTTTCTGGATGACCTATCCATTAATGTAAGTGGGGTATTTAAGTTCTCTATTAGTATTGTATTACTGTCAGTTTCTCCATTTATGTCTGTTAATATTTGCCTTATATCGTAAGTGCTCCTGTATTGGGTGCATAGATATTTATAATTGTTATATCCTCTTGTTTGAGTGATCTCTTTATTATTATGTAATACCCTTTTTTTTTTGTCTTGTTACAGTTTTTAAGTCTGTGTTATCTGATATAAGTGCTACCTCCACTTTTTTTTCTCCTCCATTTGCATGGAATATCTTTCTTAATCCTTTCACTTTGTCTATATTGTCTTTAGGTTGGAAATTAGTCTCGTAGGCAGCATATAGATGAGTCTTTTTTTTTTTTTAAATAGTTTATTGTCAGGTTGGTTTCCATATAACACCCAGTGCTCTAGATGAGTCTTGTTTTTAAAATTTTATTTTTAAAATTCAGGTATAACGTACAGTGTAATATTAGCTTCATGTGTACCATATAATGATTTAATAATTCTGTACATTACCCTGTGCTCATTACAGTAACTGTACTCTTAATTCCCATCACCTGCTTTATCCATCCACCCATTCACCTCCCCTCTTGAAACCACCAGTTTTCTATATTTGTCTGGTTTTTTGTCTTTTTCCTTTGTACATTTATTTTGTTTCTTAATTTCCACATATGACATCAGCTGTAGAAACATCTTTTAAGATATGTGTCCTTTGGTAAGGGAAACAAAAACAAAATTAAACTACCAGAACTGTACCAAATAAGAACCTTTTGCACAATGAAGGAAATCATCAATCATCAACAAAACACAACTTCCTAAATGAGAGGAGATATTTGCAAATTACATATTTGATAAAAGGTTAATATCTGAAATACATAAAGAACTAGTACAACTCAATACCAGTAAAACCCCCAAATCCAATTCAAAATGGGCAGAGGACCTGAATACACATTCTTCCATAGAAGACCTACAGATGGCCAACAGACATATGAAAAGTGCTTTTTTCTAAGTTGTTCAATTTATTGGCATATAGTTGTTCAGCTTAGATGGTTTTCATTACTGTGTCTTCAACTAGCTGATTTGTTCCTTATCCTATAATCTGCTGTTCATTCTTTTTAGTGTGTTTGTCATTTCAGTTATTGTGTTTTTCAGCTCTGATTGGTTATTTTTTATATTTTCCATCTCTTTGTTGAAATTCTCAGTGAGTTCATTAACTCTTCTCTCAGTTTCTGGTGAGCTCTTTGTGACCATTACTTTGAACTCTTTATTGGGCATGTTGCTTATCTCTGTTTTGTTTAGCTCTTTTCCTGTCTAATTTTGTCTTATTCTTTCAATTGGGACGTATTCTTCTGTCTTTTCATTTTCTCTAACTCTCTTGTGTTTGTTTCTTTGTATTAGGCAAGTCAGCTTTATCTCCTGATCTTGAAAGTGGTGGACTTATATAGAATGGGTCCCATGGTGCTTTGTAGTGCAGTCCCTCCCGGTCACTAGAACCGGGGTTTCCCTGGTGTGGGGTGTGTGTGCCCTCCTGTTGTGGCTAAGCTATAACCTGTGTGGCTGTGCTAGGGAGTGTACTCATCCTGGGTGTATGCATTGAGCTAGGTGTGGTGTGCTGGGTGCTGCTTTGGAAGTGTGCCTGCTAGGGCTGGCTGGTTGGTTGGTCAGGTTGTAGGAGTATGCTAGGCAGAGAATGCTGGCAGATGGAGAGTGTCAGGACTGGCTCTAGAAAGCTTCTGGCTATCTAGCATAGGGGAGGGCAAGAAAAATGGTACTAGCCAGCACTTTTGTTGACAGAGAAAGCTCCTGCAAATCTCTGCCTATCTGGCACACATTCTAAAACTAGTCAGGGGGCGCTTGGGTGGCTCAGTTGGTCAAGTGTTCGACTTCGGCTCAGGTCATGATCTCACAGTCCGTAGGTTCAAGCCCTGCATCGGGCTCTGTGCTGACAGCCAGCTCAGAGCCTGGAGCCTGTTTCAGATTCTGTGTCTCCCTCTCTCTCTGACCCTCCCCTGCTCATGCTGTCTCTCTCTCTCTCTCAGAAATAAATAAAACATTAAAAAATTAAAAAAAATAAAATTAGTCAGTATATTTTCTTCTCATATACCCTAGGCTGTTTTCAATCTGCTGCTTTTATACTGTGTCTTGAGCTGAGTTATTTAGCATACTGGCTCTGTAAGGGCAGAAACTCAGTTTCCTATAGCCTTTGGCTGTTTTGGAGTTAAGCCCAGCTGGTTTTTAAAGCCATGTATTATGGGGACTCACTTTCTCAGTGCAGGTCTCCAGGGCTGGAGGTGTCTGTTGCGGGGTCTGATCCCCTTGCTTCTCTTGTTTGTGGGTAGCCAGCCAGGCCAGGGGTTTGGTTCCCAGTCAATTCTCTGCCCTTCCTATCCTTTTCAGTGTGACCGTCTCTATGATTAGCTGTGGAAGATCTGTTCTTCCAGTCTTCAGGTTGTTTTCAGAGTGAATTGCAGTACATGTTGTTGGCTTTGGTGTTTCTGTTAGAGGAGGTAAGTGTCAGGATCCTTGTACTTTGCTGTCTTTTCTTCTTTCCATAGCTTTATAGTAAGTTTTGAAATTGGGTAGTGTGAGTCTTCTAACTATTTTTTCTTTAAAAATATTTTGGTGGTATTGTTTCTTTGATGTCTTACAAATTTAGAAGGCAGTCAGTTTCTGCCAAAAATCCTGCAGTGATTTTGGTTGTGTTCACATTGTATCTTTATAGATCAGTTTGTGAAGAGTTGATCAGTTACATTTCTTTTTTCGGATCCATGAATATGATGTGTTTCACTTTTTATTTAGGTCTTCTTTGTCTTAGCGGTATTCTGTAAAGTTTTGAGCATACATAATCATAATTTGTTAAATTTGTCTTCCTAATGTAAAGGATATTTAAACAGATTATATTTCCAATTATTGCTAACATGTAGAAAGAAAATTACTGTTTGAAGTTTGATCTTTATTCTTATGACCTTGGTATCAGGTCTGACTTTTTTTTTATAGATTCCTTAGAGTTTTGTGAAATATTGACAGTTTCACTTCTTCCTTTCAAATCTCTATGTTTTTTCTGTTTTTCTATGAATATTTTCTATTTTTATTCTATTTCTATTTATTTTTTTATTCTATTTCTATTTATTTTTTCCCTTGCTCAACTTACTGGGAGTACTAGGACCAACTTCTGGGAAAAGCGTTTGTCTTTCCCCATTATAAATGATATAAGTTGTAGGTTTACTGTAGATGTACTTAATTAGGTTGAGGATGTTCCCTTCTGTTCCTTCAATTCCTAGTTGGCAGAGAGCTTTTATTTCTCTCATGAACTAATGTTTACTTTGTCCATTTCTTTTTCTGCATATATTAAGATAATTATAGAAGTTGTGTTTTCTTTTTCTTAAGATGGTAAGTTACAGAAATGGATTTTTAAATGTTAAACTCACTTTGCTCAGATAACTCCACTTGGTAATGATTTTTTAAAATATATTGCTGCATTCGGCTTGCTGATTTAAAGATGTTTGAAACTGGGGCGCCTGGGTGGCTTAGTCGGTTAAGCGTCCGACTTTCGCTTAGGTCATGATCTCGTGGTTCATGGGTTTGAGCCCCGCGTCGTGCTCTGTGCTGACTGCCAGCTCAGAGCCTGGAGCCTGTTTCAGTCTGTGACTCCCTCTCTCTCTGACCCTCCCCTGCTCACGCTGTCTCTCTCTCTTGCCTAGAAATAAATAAAAATATTTAAAAAAAAATTAAAGATGTTTGAAACTATGTTCATGAGAGATAGTTCTTTAAGGTTTTCTTATGTCTTTGGTTTTGGTATCGGGGTAATAATACTGTTTTTATACAGTGAGACCTTATTCTCAATTTTCTGCAGTAATTTATGTAGGACTGGTGCTATTTCTTCTCTAAATTTGGTAAAATTCATCAATGGTCCTAGAGTTTTGGTTGTAGTTTTTCTTTTGTTTCTGTTTTTGTTTTGGTAAAAAGATTTCAAACTTTGAATTAAACATTTTTTAAATAGTTTATTGTCAAGTTGGTTTCCATATGACACCCAGTGCTCATCCCCACAAGTGCCCTTCTCCATGCCCATCACCCCCCTTCCCCTCTCCCCCAACCCATCTGCCCTCAGTTTGTTCTCAGCATTCAAGAGTCTCTCATGGTTTGCCTCTTTCCCTCTCCTCAAATATTTTTCCCCTTCTTAAACGTGGTCCTCAGTTAAGTTCCTCCTAATCCTCCTATACGTTCAAACATATGGTATCCATCTTTCTCTGCCTGACTTATTTCGCTCAGCATAACACCCTAAAGTTCCATCCATGTTGCTGCACATGGCCAGATTTCATTCTTTCTCATTGCCAGGTGGTATTCCATTGTATAGATAAATGACATCTTCTTGATCCATTCATCCATTGATGGACACTTAGGCTCTTTCCATGATTTGGCTATTTTGAGAGTGCTGCTATGAACATTGAGGTACATATGCCCCTGTGCATCAGCACTCCTGTATCCCTTGGGTAAATTCCTAGCAGTGCTATTGCTGGGTCATAGGGAAGTTCTATTCTTAGTTTCCTGAGGAAGCTCCACATTGTTTTCCAGAGGGGCTGTACCGATTTACATTTCCACCAACAGTGTAGGAGGGTGCCTGTTTCTCCACATCCTCGCCAGCATCTAGAGTCCTCTGATTTGTTCATTTTAGCCACTCACACCGGCGTGAAGTGGTATCTCAGTATGGTTTTGATTTGTATTTCCCTGATGAGGAGGGATGCATTTCATGTGTCTGTTGGCCATCTGGATGTCCTCTTTGGAGAAGTGTCTGTTCATATCTTCTACCCATTTCTTCACTGGATTCTTTGTTTTTCAGGTCTGGAGTTTGGTGAGTTCCTTACAGATTTTGGATACTAGCCCTTTATCTGATATGTCATTTGCAACTATCTTTTCCCATTCCATCGGTTGCCTATTAGTTTTATTGATTATTTCCTTTGCCATGCAGAAGCTTTTAGTCTTGATCAGGTCCCAATAGTTCATCATTTTTGCTCTTGATTCCCTTGCCTTTGGGGATGTGTCAAGTAAGAAATTGCTGCGGTTGAGGTCAAGGAGGTTGTTTCCTGCTTTCTTCTCTAGGGTTTTGATGGTTTCCTGCCTCACGTTCAGGTCCTTGATCCATTTTGAGTTTATTTTTGTGTATGCTGTGAGAAAATTATCCAGTTTCATTCTTCTGCTGTTGCCGTCCAGTTCTCCCAGCACCATCTGTTAAAGAGGCTGTCTTTTTTCCTTTGGATACTTTTTCCTGCTTTGTGAAAGATTAGTTGGCTGTACATTTTTGGGTCCAAAATTGAGTTCTTTATTCTATTCCATTTGTCTGTGTGTCTGTTTTTGTGCCATTACCATACTGTCTTGATGATGACAGCTTTGTGGTAGAGGCTAAAGTCTGGGATGGTGATGCCTCCCGTTTGGTTTTCTTCTTCAGTATTACTTTGGCTATTCGGGGTCTTTTGTGGTTCCATACAAATTTTAGGATAGTTTGTTCTAGTTTTGAGAAGAATGGTGGTACAATTTTGATTGAAATTGCATTGAATGTGTAGATTGATTTGGGTAGTAATGACATTTTAACTATATTTATTCTTCCAATCCATGAGCATGGGAAGTTTTTTCAATTTCTTTGTGTCTTCCTCAATTTCCTTCATAAGTTTTCTCTAGTTTTCATCATACAGATCTCTTATATCTTTGGTTAAGTTTATTCCTAGGTATTTTATGGTTTTTTGTGCAATTGTGAATGGGATCCGTTTCTTGATTTCTCTTTCTGTTGCTTCATTGTTGGTGTATAAAAATGTAACTGATTTCTCTACATTGATTTTGTGTCCTGCAACTTTGCTGAATTCATGGATCTCCTCTAGTAGGCTTCTGGTGGAGTCTGTCCGGTTTTCTATGTAGTGTATCATGTCATCTGCGAAAAGTGAGAGTTTGACTTCTTCTTTGCCAGTTCTGATGCCTTTTATTTCCTTTTGTTGTCTGACTGCTGAGGCTAGGACTTCCAGCACTATGTTAAACAACAGTGGTCAGAGTGCACATCCCTGTCATGTTCCTGATCTCAGGGGGAAAGCTCTCAGTTTTTTTCTCCATTGAGGATGATATTAGCTGAGGGCTTCTCATAGATGGCTTTTATGATGTATAAGTAAGTTCCTTCTATCCTGACTTTCTCGAGGGTCTTTATTAAGAAGGGATGCTGGATTTTGTCAGATGCTTTTTCTGCATCTATCGACGGATCATATGGTTTTTATATTTTCTTTTGTTGATGTGATGTATCACATTGACTGATTTGCGAATATTGAACCAGCCCTGTAACCCAGGAATGAATCCCACTTGATCTTGGTGGATAATTCTTTTTACGTATTTGTTGTTGAATTCGATTTGCAAGTATCTTGTTGAGGATTTTTGCATCTGTATTCATCAGGGATATTGGCCTGTAGTTCTGTTTTTTTTTTTTTTTTTTTTTTTGCTGGATCTCTGTCTGGCTTGGGAATCAAAGTGATGCTGGCTTCATAAAATGAGTCTGGAAGTTTTCCTTCGATTTCTAATTTTTGGAATAGCTTGAGAAGAATGGATATTGACTCTGTTTTAAATGTCTGGTGGAATTCCCCAGGGAAGCCATCTGGCCCAGGGCTCTTATTTGTTGGGAGATTTTTGATAACTGATTCAATTTCTTCACTAGTTATGGGTCTGTTCAGATTTTCTCTGTCTTCCCCTGTGAATTTTGGTAGTGAGTGTGTTTTTAGGAATTTGTCCATTTCTTCTAAGTTGTCCAGTTTGTTGGCATATAATTTTTCATATTATTCCCTGATAATTGCTTGTATTTCTGAGGGTTTGGTTGTAATAAGTCCATTTTCATTCATGATTTTGTCTATTTGTGTGCTGTCTCTTTTCTTTTAGAGAAGCCTTGCTAGAGGTTTGTCAATTTTGTTTTTTTTGTTTTTTTTTTTTTTTTCAAAAAACCAACTCTTGATTTCATTGATCTGTTCAAATGTTTCTTTGGATTCTCTGTTGTTTATTTCTGCTCTGACTTTTATTATTTCTCTTCTCCTACTGGGTTTGGGGTGCTCTTGTTGCTCTCCCTCTAGTTCCTTTAGGTGAGCTGTTAGATTTTGCAGTTGCACTTTTTCTAATTTCTTGAAATAGGCCTGGAGTGCAATGCACTTTCCTCTTAGGACTGCCTTTGCCACATCCCATAGATTTTGAATTGTTGTATTTTCATTTTCATTTACTTCCATATATTTTTAAATTTCTAATTGTCTGATTGGCCCATTCATTCTTTAGTAGGGTGTTCTTTAACCTCCATGTTTTTGGAGGTTTTCCAGTGATTGATTTCAAATTTCATAGCATTGTGATCTGAAAGTAAGCATGGTATGATCTCAATTGTTTGATATTTATTGAGGGCTGCTTTATGTCCCAGTATGTGATCTATCTTGGAGAATGTGCCATGCACACTTGAGAAGAAAGTGAATTCCATGGCCTCTGTATGTAGAGTTCTCAATATATCTGTAAGATCCATCTGGTCCAGTGTGTCATTCAAGTCCACTGTTTCCTTAGTGATTTTCTGTCTTGTTGATCTCCATTGCTGAAAGTGGAGTATTAAAGTCCCCTGCTATTAGCACATTCTTATCTATAAGATTCTTTTTGTTTGTGATTAATTGTTTTAGATATTTAGGTGCTCCCATATTCGGTATGTAGACATTTATGATTGTTAGTTCTTCCTGATGGATGGACCCTGTAATTATTATGTAGTGCCCTTCTTCATCTCTTGTGATTGTCTTTAATTTAAAGTCCAGTTTGTCTGATATAAGTATAGCCACTCGGCTTTCTTGTGATTTCCTGTAGCATGATATATATTTCTCCATCCCCTTACTTTTAATCTGAAGGTATCTTCCAGTCTAAAATGAGTTTCTTGTAGACAGCATATAGATGGATTTTGTTTTTTTATCCATTCTGCTACCCTGTGTGTTTTGATTGGAGCATTCAGCCCATTTACATTTATCGTTATTATTGAAATATATGGGTTTGGAGGCATTGTGTCGTTTGTGGGATTCATGCTTGTGGTGGTATCTCTAGTCTTGCGTTCCTTACAACATTTCCTTCAGAGCATCCCACTCAGGATTTCTTGTAGGGCTGGTTTAGTGGTGACACATTCTTTCAATTTTTGTTTATTTGGAAAGATTTTTATCTCTCCTTCTATTCTGAATGACACGCTTGCTGGATAGAGGATTCTTGGCTGCATTGTTTTTCTACTCATCACTTTGAAGATCTGCTGCCATTCCTTTCTGGCCTGCCAAGTTTCAGTAGATAAGTCTCTCACCACTCTGATAGGTTTCCTTTTGTATGTTAGGGCCCATTTCTCCCTAGCTGCTTTCAAAATTTTCTCTTTGTCCTTACATTTTGCCAGTTTCACTATGATCTCATGCAGAAGATTGATTCAAGGTACGTCTGAGGGGAGTTCTCTGTGTGTCTTGAATTTCAACATCTACTTCCCTCCCCAGGTTGGGGAAGTTCTCTCCTATAATTTGTTCCAGGACTCCTTCAGCACCTTTACCTTTCTCTTCCTTTCCTGGGATTCCTATGATACAGGTATTGTTCCGATTGATTGTATTGCTGTGCTCTTGAACTCTTCTTTCATGTTCCTGGATTAGCTTATCTCTCTTTTTCTCAGCTTCCTCTTTTTCTATAATTGTATCTTCTAAATCACTTATTCTCTTTTCTCCCTCTTCAATCCGTGCATTGGACACCTCCATTTTATTATGTATCTCATTTAAAGCATTTTTTAATTCATCACAACTATTTTTGAGCTCCATAGTGTTTGTAGCAATGGTTTCTCTGATGTCTTCCATGGTTTTTTCAAGCCCAGAGATTAATTTTATGACTATTGTTCTAAATTCTTGTTCAGTTATGTTGCTTATATCTGTTTTGAGCAGTTCTTTAGCTGTCAGTTCTTCCTGGAGTTTCTTTGGAGGAGAGTTCTTCTGTTTCATCATTTTGGTTAGTTTTCTATCTCCTGTTAATTTTTTTTTTTTAATGTTTTATTTATTTCTAGGAGAGAGAGAGAGGGAGAGACAGCGTGAGCAGGGGAGGGTCAGAGAGAGAGTCACAGACTCTGAAACAGGCTCCAGGCTCTGAGCTGGCAGTCAGCACACAGCCCGACGCGGGGCTCGAACCCACAAACCGCGAGATCATGACCTAAGCGAAAGTCGGACGCTTAACCGACTAAGCCACCCAGGCGCCCCGGCTTGTTTCTTGAAGTAGCCCTAGAGCTCCTATTTGTAATTAGGACACTACCTAGCACGGCAGAGATTACAGACTCCATCCACATCATGGTCCCTTAAAAACACTGAAGGCCAAGCATCCCAGAAACCCCGGAGGGTGGTTTCAATTCCTATTCAATTTGGCTCTGAGCTTTCTGAAAAATTCTTTGGTTTGGGTGTCTCCATCCGGCCCTCCTATGGCCGTGCCGGCGCCCTTGAATTAAACATTTTTAATTGATCTAGAGCTGTAGAGCTATTCCGGTTTTCTGTTTGTCCATTTATAAAATTGTCATTCAAGAAATTTGTCCATTTAGCATAAATTGTTGGATTTGGACAAATTTTTCATAGTATTCCCTTATTATTCTTTTAATTTTTATAGAATCTGTAATGTCTCTCCTTTCAAGATTGATAATGGTAATTAGTATTTCTCTATAAACATTTTTGATCACTCTGGATAGATTATCATCAGTTTTATTGATATTTTCATTTTTTTTTTTTTTATTAAAATTTTCTTTTTTTTCTTTTTTTTTTTGTTTTTTTGTTTTATTTCTAGGAGAGAGAGACAGCGTGAGCAGGGGAGGGTCAGAGAGAGAGGGAGTCACAGACTCTGAAACAGGCTCCAGGCTCTGAGCTGGCAGTCAGCACAGAGCCCGACGCGGGGCTCGAACCCACAAACCGCGAGATCATGACCTGAGCGAAAGTCGGACGCTTAACCGACTAAGCCACCCGGGCGCCCCTATCTCCTGTTAATTTTAAAAGCTTGTTGTATACTCTACCCCTGTGAGTTCTGCTGTATTAAAGAGGGCTCTTTGGCTGTTCAGGGCCTGTCTGTTCTGGAAGTGTTCTTTGAATGGTGTCTCTTGGTTTCTCTTGTTCAGAGTTTTGTTATTTTGTTTCCCTACTCATAGGGTTATTTGGGACTCTCCACCATGTGTACTTTGGCTTGTTTCTTTTTTTTTTTTTTTTTTAATGTTTTACTTATTTCTAGGAGAGAGAGAGAGAGACAGCGTGAGCAGGGGAGGGTCAGAGAGAGAGGGAGTCACAGACTGAAACAGGCTCCAGGCTCCGAGCTGGCAGTCAGCACAGAGCCCGACGCGGGGCTCGAACCCACAAACCGCGAGATCATGACCTAAGCGAAAGTCGGAAAGTCGGACGCTTAACCGACTCAGCCACCCAGGCGCCCCCAGTTTTATTGATATTTTCAAAACGTAGCTTTGGATTAATTGATTTCACTAGTTACTTTTGTATTTAATTTCACCGATTTCCATTTTTTCTTATACGTACATTTATTCAGGATTTACTTTGTTCTTCTTTACATGATGCTTCAAGTAGACGCTTAGACCATTGATTTGGGACCTTTCTCCTTTTCTAATGCAAGCATTTAAAGCTGTACATTTCCTTTTAAGCACTAATGTAGTTGAATCTCCCAACTTTTGATATTGTGCTTTCATTTTCATTCTGTTCAACATATTTAAAAAATTTCTTTGTAATTTAAACGTGTTTAGTTTTCAAATATTTGGGAATTTTCTAGCTATCTTTCTGTTAACAATTTCTAGTTCACTTTTGTGTGGTTTTAATTTTATGCGGTAACAGATGACAGTGGGACTGCTTCATTTGAGTGAGGGCGTGCTGGTGGGATGGGAGAAAGGGGCCAGAATGCCACCTGCTCATGAGGCACTCTGCCTTTCCGTTATGAATCCTGAGGGGGCTCTTAGGTGCCTCTCTGATTGTTACGGTATGTGGTGTGAAACCACTGCCATAGATTGTGCACTACATTCAATTAGGTGAAAATGATGCTGAGTTGAAGAATGTACTTGGAGGAAAGCAAGGAGTACATTGTAAAGTGGTTGTCTCCAACTAAGCACTTAATGAGAGTTGCTGTATCAATTCAAATATTCAAATAAATGATACCATAGTGGAAACATACATTATGCGGTATAAATTGAAAATGAGTACCAAGATGATAAGAAACCAGAAATGTTCATTTAGTCCAGATGACAGTATTTGGACCTATACACAGTTTCCAAGAATACAGAATTTCATGGTTTCTTAGGATGAGATTTTTGCATGAATTATATCATTTTATTATTTCCTTCAAGGCTGTATTCACTACGAGGATAAAGCAGTATAAAGATATAGTTTCTGTTAAGTAAGAAAATTATTTGGGCCTTCAACAAAATTCTTAGAGCAAAGTAAAATGATGAAGTCAGTGCCTGTTGTTGCACTTGTAAATATATTAAGTGGGCATAGATGTTATTCTCAAATACCTTCACTTCATTTAGAGTGGGGATTAGAAAACTGTGGTTTTTACATTCTTAAAGGGTTGTAAGAAAAAAAACCCCAAGAATCTATGTCAGAGGCTGTGTGGTCCACAAAGCCTAGTAACTCCCTTAGTGTCTGTCCCTTTAGGGGGAAAGCTTGCCAATTCCTAACTTTGAGTCTAAGAAGCAGTTCATATTTTGTTTTTGTTTTTGTTTTAATATTTTTATTTATTTCTAGGAGAGAGAGAGAGAGAGAGCGTGAGCAGGGGAGGGTCAGAGAGAGAGGGAGATACAGACTCTGAAACAGGCTCCAGGCTGTGAGCTGGCAGTCAGCACAGACGCGGGGCTCGAACCCATGAACCGCGAGATCATGACCTAAGCGAAAGTCGGACGCTTAACCGACTAAGCCACCCAGGCTCCCCGAAGCAGTTTATATTTTAAAAAGGATTGGTTTAGCCCTTACAGATCTCTTCAAAAAGGAAAGGATGATAACAGTGACTGATGACACAACATCCTTATCTTTTCGTACCTTATCCAAGGGCATCTGGTTTCAGAATCTTGTGTACAGTAACTCCTGAATATTTAAATGAGGGAATTTGGCCTCAGTCTCCATTTGAAAACCACCCTTATGCAGAGGAGATTGATAATGAGCAAACTGTCCATTTCTTTTTCTTTTTTTTTTTTTTTTTTTAAATATTTTTATTTATTTCTAGGAGAGAGAGAGAGACAGCGTGAGCAGGGGAGGGTCAGAGAGAGGGAGACACAGACTCTGAAATAGGCTCCAGGCTCTGAGCTGGCTGTCAGCACAGAGCCCGACGCGGGGCTCGAACCCACGAACCGCGAGATCATGACCTAAGTGAAAGTCTGACGCTTAACCGACTAAGCCACCCAGGCGCCCCCTGTCCATTTATTTTTCAAAAGAAGTATTCTTTAGAGTAATAAACATTTTACATTTGCATTTGAGTTTGTACTATATAAGTAGTATATATGAGTTTGTATATATGAGTATATATATATATGTAGTATATATGAGTTTGTACTATATAAAGCTTTCATGTTAATTTTTATAGGTAGCTTAAGTTTTAAAGTTTCTTCAAATCACTTATGTTTTGAGTTCTGTATGTTCAGATTAATTTTATATTGACCTATATGTTTTTGCAGGATGATTGTCTTTTGAAAGTATGGTATCCTATGACTGGCTGGAAATCCTCAATTATACCTCAGGATCATCATGAAGTGAAAAGGAGACAGGCGTCTACCCAGTTTTCCTTTGTTTATTTGGCACATCCCCGAGCTGTGTCAGGTTTTTCATGGCGTAAAACTAGCAAGTATATGCCCAGGTTAGACAAATGTGTCCTATAACTTTAGTTTGTTTGCTTATGTATTTATAAAAATAATGAAAACAGAGGTTTTTTTACTGCATTGGCTTGGTGAAATTGAAGAGCAAAGGCTCTGGGTGTTAACTGCCTGAATTCAAATCCTGCTGCTGTTATTTGCTTTGTGAGCTTTTGCCTAAATTATTAAGCTCTCTGTGCTTCAGTTTTCTTCTCTGTACGTAATAGGACCTAACTCGGAGAGTTGTAGTGAGACTCAGTGTGTTAGCGTATGTAAATATTGACTGCAAGTCTTTGCACATAGGAAGTGCTTAGGCACTGTTAGCTGGTACTGTTAGTGGTAGCAGCAATAGTAAAAGTTTCCAGGAAGGAAATGTTTGCAGGTAACAGAAAAGCACACTTTGAAGAAAAATAAAACGTAGTAAATTGTCAGTATTACACATAGTAGGAAAGCATATTATACACAGTGAATAAAGTATCTAGGTTTTTCTTATCTTAGGGCCATGAACAGAGCCTTCTCAAAGAATTTATTATTGTAAGTTTTTGTCATCGTTCAGCATCTCTAATGAGTAGTTAGAAAACTAAACAAACTACAGTATGTCTCATACAAATGATTCCTGTATCATGTATATAGTTATAAAAAAAACTTGTTTAGAAATCTGTATTTATTTTTCAAGGAAGGTTATTTTATCTGTGAACTGTTAACACATGATGGGAAATATAGCACAGCACACATTATAGAAGTGCTCACTGAATGGAGCATTCATACATTAAAAAAATGTTTATTTATTTTTGAGAGAGAGACAGAACGTGAATGGGGGCAATTCAGAGAGAGTGGGAGACACAGAATCCAAAGCAGGCTCTAGGCTCTGAGCTGTCAGCACAGAGCCCAGTGTGGAGCTCGAACTCAAAAACCGTGAGATCATGACCTGAGCTGAAGTTGTATGCTTAACTGACTGAGCCACCCAAGCACCCCAAGAGAAGTCCTACATTTTTAAAATCTAAATAAAAAGTTTATTCTGCTTAAGTTATTTGCATCTCTTGAAAACATTTGCAAAACACTTCCTTTGAGTCAGATTCTAGGTAAGCGTGTTTAAAAGGGAGAATGATTATTTGTTCTTTTATAATGAACAATTAAGTCACTTTAGCTGCTTGATGCGGTAACATTTTTGGTTATTTTAACTTAATGGAAGTTGATTTATAGTTTGAACCTGTATTATCCTTGCAGTTTTATTTTGAAGATGCTCATTTACCTGTTAATAATCTTTTAGATTATAAGGATGATACAAGTACTCCCATAAGCCGGTTTAATTATATTTAATGATATTTTATTATGGTCACTGGAATTTGCAATGATTAGGTTTTCTCTTGCTGTTTATTTGTTTAGAAGATATTAATATTTCTGCAGAGCTTAGTTGTCAAACAGCATGTGTATAATCGGGCATTAATATCTGTTTCCTTTGGAAAGACTATTTCCTAGTTTTTATGGTGTTCACATTCACAGTGTACTATGTATGATTTCAAGCTCTTTGACCACTTTATATTCATACACTGTAATTTCTAAGTAATTGGAAGCATACTGTACTGTAATTCAGCTTAGCTGTTCAAGACATGATTTTATTGAGTTAAAGTGTCAGGGATATCTAGGTTCTCCCTATTTTATGGTAACTGATTGCAGCCCTGCATTCAGCCTGCCACCTTGCAGATATGAACAGGTAGTAAATGGGTTTTGGTAAGACTGTGAAATAGCCTATGTAAATCCATTACCATTACTGGAAAAATAACTACTCTTGGTACACTGATGCTATTTTTATAGGTGAAGAACCTAATATTAATAACCTTTAATCACTGGCACTGATTTTGTTTCTTTCTCTTTGTCATTAGAGGTTCTGTCTGTAATGTGTTATTAACTTCATGCCATGATGGTGTCTGCCGACTCTGGGCAGAAACCTTATTACCGGAAGATTGTCTTTTGGGTGAGCAGATTTGTGAGACTACCACTTCTAGTGTTGGCAGCAACCTCACTCATGCTGGCAGACAGAAAGACAGAATACAACATGCTCTTGAGGTACAGTATTATTTAAAATAGTACAAAAATTTGGAGATATGTGAGTTTAATGGGAATTTATAAGCTAAAATGCAGATAGTGCACATGGTACATGTAATGATGAAATTAATAGCAAGTAATTTTCACTAATTTGTTTTATGCCTGTAAGATTACTCATTTTATGCCACTTAAAAGCCCAATGCAATAGTAATGATCTTAGACATGTAGTCTCGGTGAATGGAATAATTTTAATTTTTTCATTTTGCATGTCAAGTATGAAAATCTGTAGGAATAAGCAGTTTTGATTAGTAAAACACATAAAGATCTCTGAAATTAGTTGTCATTAAAAAATGATTTGCTTTTGTTTCATGAGGATTAAAATTTACTTTTGTGTTCTAATTAAAAATGGCTATTTTGAGTCTTAAGAATAAAGATGGTGAGATATTAGACACAAGTCAACTTTATACAGTTGCTTAATAATTTCCATGGTTTAATATTGTGAAAGTGAAATAATTTTTCCAATTTTTAAATGATATATGAAATAAAAGTGCTTCTTATGAAATTAGATTGTTTATAATACAAACTTTGTGTCCATTATGACTTGAGAATAGAATGAGATAAACACATTTTTTAAAATTACCAGAAATTTATTAAAACAAACCTAGATTATTAACATTTTTAAAATATTTCCATGTGACTTTTTACTACACAAAGAATATGTATTTATTCTAACATTAGAGAAAATGTGGAATTTATAATCCAGTTATTCCAGTTATGTGTATTTTTCTTTACTTACAAGATTGAGATAATATATATTTTTTAATTTTAATGTTTTATTTATTTTTGAGAGAGACAGAACATGAGCAGGGGAGGGGCAGAGAAAGAGAGGGAGACACAGAATCTGAAGCAGGCTCCAGGCTCCAAGCTGTCAGCACAGGCCCCAGTGCGGGGCTCGAACCCACCAACTGGGAGATCATGACCTGAGCTGAAGTCTGATGCTTAACCCATTGAGCCACTCAGGTGCCCCCGAGATTGAGATAATATTATGCACTAAGGTTTTATAACTTGCTTTTTTATACTTACTGTGTTATAAACGTCTCTCTACATTACTCATTATGTTTTTACATTTACATGAACAGTTTCATGGTTGCATAGTCAAAATGCTTTGCTGTTTTTAGCAAGCAGAAATATTTTTTTGCATTGGATAGGCTGAGGATGTACTTTTTAAAAGTTTTGTATAAGGAGGGCTTGTCTGATACTGTCTGTAATTGGGCACTATTTATACATTTTTTCCCTCCAAAATTTAAAACAGAAATGAAATTAAGAGAACAGTTAAAGTTATATTTTCTTTAAATATTTATTGAAATTTAACGAGACAAAGTACTTAATTTACTACATGTTTATGGCCATTTATGTATACTTCTGCAGCGTTTTATCTTTAAATTACATATGAGTTTTTGTCGAGACTAAGTGCTTTGAGACATCTTTGTATTTATCTCCATGGCACCTAAAGTATTGCTTTTCAGATGCTAAATTGAATTACTAATTGCCACATAAAATAAAATCAAAGATAAAAACATATGTATTTAGTAATTTGACACATTTTTGCAACCTTTTAGTAATGTTATTAATAGTTAAAAATTGTTTTTAACAGAAAAAGCCTAATTGTCTGATTTATAAGCTTACCTTGCTTTCTGACATCTTTTCATATGAAACTCCTAACTGCAAGGTCTGTATAATTCTGTATACACTTTAGTTATACATGTTGTTCCTAGGAGAAAACAATCAAACAGCCTTGCCAATGTAATTTAAAATAATGAGGTAGAGGACACATCATAGACCTGATACTGTTTTCCATACGAAAAGGGGTAAGGGTTGTGGAACTTGAAAGGAAGGACCAGATATAATACTTTCATGCAAAAACAATTGAGAGGATGCCACATTTAATTTAACTGATTGTGAGGAACAAAGGAATAGAATTGGAAATTATTGTAAATCGTAGTATTGGGATTTGGGTGATAGAATAAGGAAGTACTGTGAATTGGGGTTATGGTGTAAAGATCCTTTCTTTGTAAAATAATTCAGGGCACCTGGGTGGCTCAGTGAGTTAAACATCTGACCCTTGATTTCTGTTCAGGTCGTGATATCATTCATGGTTCATGGGTTCTAGCCCTGCATAGGGCTCTGTAGTGACAGTGTGGAGCCTGCTTGGGATTCTGTCTCCCTCTCTCTCTGCCCCTCTCCCCCCTCCCCACTTGCTCTGTCTCTCTCAAAAATAAACTTTAATTTTTTTATTGTTTTATTTTTAAGAGACAGAGTGTGAGTGGGGGAGGGGCAGAGAGAGGAGGAGACAGAATCTGAAGCAGCCTCCAGGCTGTGAGCTGCCAGCAGAGAGCCTGACGTGGGGCTTGAGCTCATGGAACTGCGAGATCATGACCTCAGTCAAAGTCTAAGGTTTAACCTACTGAGCCACCCATGTGCCCCTAAAAATATACTTTAAAAAATAAAGTAAAATAAAATAGTGCAGATGATTGAGGATGCTAGTGGAGAATTTTAATCATATAGATACACCTCAATTTAAGCAAATCCCATAAGTCAACACTTTTAGTGAGATATTTTTTGGCTATACCTACTTAAGTAGATTCTCCTTATATATAGATACACCTCAATTTAAGCAAATCCCATAGGTCAACACTTTTAGTGAGATATTTCTTGGCTATACCTACTTAAGTAGATTCTCCTTATATATAGATACACCTCAATTTAAGCAAATCCCATAGGTCAACACTTTTAGTGAGATATTTCTTGGCTATACCTACTTAAGTAGATTCTCCTTATTCTGTATTTTTGTACTCTTTTTTTTTCCTTTATAATTGAGATTATACATTATTTAGCTGTAACCATGTAGTAGCAAGTGAGAATTTTAGGGAGAAATACCCTTCCTGGTAGGAAGACTCAGAAATTTTTTAACTTATTTTTTTATTGTTTTTACTAGTAAATTTTAGGTCAGTAGTGGGATATCTTGTAAAACCTCGACTTGGGACTTCTGATCTTTTCTTTTTTTATATGTTTACTTATTTATTTTGAGAAAAAGTGTTGTGTGTGCAAGCAGGGGGAGGGGAAGAGAGAGAGAGACAGAAAATCCCAAGTAGGCTGTGTACTGTCATTGCAGAGTCGGATGCAGGGCTTGATCCTACAAACCATGAGATCATGACATGAGCTGAAATCAGGAGTTGGCTGCTTAACCAACTGAGCCACCCAGGCACCCTGGGACTCCTAATCATAATAGAAGTTTCTATAGATAAATGAGTATTTTTGAAAAAATATTTTTATTTATTTCTAGGAGAAAGAGAGAGAGAGACAGCGTGAGCAGGGGAGGGTCAGAGAGAGAGGGAGTCACAGACTCTGAAACAGGCTCCAGGCTCCGAGCTGGCAGTCAGCACAGAGCCCGACACGGGGCATGAACCCACGAACCGCGAGATCATGACCTAAGCAAAAGTCGGACACTTAACCGACTAAGCCACCCAGGTGCCCCGATAAATGAGTATTTTTGAGCAACTACTTCTGCCTTGAACTATAAAATTTGCAAAACCTCTGGTGAATATATTCAGAATTGTTGAGTTGAAGTTAAGAGTTTCCTTTAAAGTGTTCAGATTTTACAGAGGAAAATTATAAAATCCTTAAAGTCAAAAATACTTTGATCAGCATTTATTAGACTTTTCAGAGTTGGATTTAGCAATTATTTTTCTATTTTAGACGATACACCATTTGAAAAATTTAAGAAAAGGACAGAGGAGGTCTTCAGTTCTTGTAACTCACACGGAATTAATGCCTGATCAGACGGCAACACATGAAGTTCAGAGACACATTTCCCACCATGCGAATGCACTGTGTCATTTCCACATTGCAGCAAGCATCAATCCTGCCACAGGTAAGTAAAACTAAAGTTTTATTTCCTATAAATGTTCTGAAATAAGATATATAAATAGAAAAGTGGGATTACTTTTGGAACTCTTTTATGTTAACCCTCCATGTTTCCTTTAATAACACATTAATTCATTAGGAAGATAATATAAAGTACCATTTCTTAAGCTGAGACTATGTGATTCTTAGTAAAGAACTTCAAGTAAGTATTTTTGGGCACCTTTTGTCTAGTATATAGCAAGCGTTCTAAATAAATTAGAGCTTTAGTTGAACCTGGGAACACAAGTGGTAACAGTGTAATTGGAGTGATTTCCCTGCTTTTTATATTTTCACTATTAATCTTCTCAACATTCTTTATAACTTTATCTAAATACATCTTTACATAGTTTTCTTTATATTTCAGCATATCTTGTTTTCTACTCCATAGACTTTCGTATTCTACACTAGGGAAAGATACTTTTCTTCTAATTTTGATAGTTCTTTTTGCCCTTTTCCTCCTGTGAGGTTGAGAAGTATTTTGAAGCAAGTTGTGTTGGCCAAAGCGTATTTGAAAACTTCTATTTAAGGGCATTATTTTCTTCATGCATGAAAATCATATGAGAAGGCTTATAGATAGTTTCACATTACATTGCTGGTAGAACTACATTTGTATAAAGTTAGTCATGTTTTATTGAAATGGAAATCAACATATTGCTTCAGAGTACAGAGGAGTTTATTTTTTTAAAGTTTTGTGTTTTTTTTGTTTTTTTTGTTTTTTTTTTTACAAATAGTTTATTGTCAAGTTGGTTTCCACAGAACACCCAGTGCTCATCTCCACAAGTGCCCCCCTCCATGCCCATCTCCCCCCTCCCCCCCACATCCATCAGTCCTCAATTTGTTCTCAGCATTCAAGAGTCTCTCATGGTTTGCCTCTCTCCCTTTCCCCCACCATTTCCCCCCCGTCTTCTCCCCCATGGTCTTCCGTTAAGTTCCTCCTGATCCTCCTGTATGTGCAAACATATGATATTTGTCCTTCTCTGCCTGACTTATTTCGCTCAGCATAACACCCTCAAGGTCCATCCATGTTGCTACACATGGCCAGATTTCATTCTTTCTCATTGCCATGTACTATTTCATCGAAGATATGGTTTATCTATACGATGGAATACTAATTTTTTTTTAGTGTTTATTTTTGAGAGAGGGAGACAGAGCACGAGCAGGGGAGGGGCAGAGATAGAGGGAGACACAGAATCCAAAGCAGGCTCCAGGCTCTGAGCTGTCAGCACAGAGCCTGAAACGAGGCTCAAACCCATGAACAGTGAGATCATGACCTGAACCAAAGTCAGGCACTTAATGCTTAACCGCCTGAGCCACCCAGGCGCCCTAGAGGAGTTTATTTTTAAATGTGTAGTTATATAAAGATGATGTTCAGTTAATACAGTTCCAAAAAGGTGATCTTTAGGACTCTTTCCCCCATTGTAACAGTGGCTCTACATGTGTGCTGTCTAGTACAGTAGCCACAAGCCATGTGTAGCTCTTTGAGCACTTGAATTACAGCTAGCCCATATTTAGAGTTGTGCTGTAAAACATACACTGGATATCTAAGACTTAGTACAATAAAAGAATGTAAGCTCTCTGAATAACAATTTTATTTCGTATTGATTACCTGTTGAAATGATAATATGTATATTGGGTAAAATAAAATACTAAAATTAAGTTTGCTTATTTCTTACTTTATCTTTTATAATGCAGCTTCTACAGTAAAAATTACCTATGTGCCTTGCATTTGTGGTTTGCATTATTTCTGTTGGATAGCGTTTTGCTAGCTGGTTAAACATTATTTTGCTTCCTGATCTCACATCTTAATTGTATTCTTAGATTGTCTTTATAATATTAACTCATTTTAAAAGTGTTACTGATTTTAGATATTTGTAAATTTTTTAACTTTTATAAGAATCTTATCTTGAATTATTGACTGTGATGAAGATCTGACTTCAGATATCATGCAATTAGTGATGGTATGTAGTAAATTTAGCACACATTAGAAAGGCTGACTTTTTAACTGTATGCACTACCCTCATCAGAAGGAATAGGATCACAAGATTGTTCCCTGTGTGGATAGGTAATCTCTCACATCATTTGAATTAAGTACTGGATATGTTCTTGTAGCCCTTGGGCCTTGTCTTTTCACCATCTTTATTAAATAATCTTCACCTTTTATCCAGTTTTATCCATTTTTACTTTAACTTCCTACATACTCTTTAAAAATCATTTTGTAAAAGTATTTAACATCATGCATTTATAGGTACTATATGTAAATGTAACACTTAGTTTGACCAAATTGATTACTAAATGCAAATAATTTTGTATTGTAGGACTCTTCTTCTTCACCTTTTTTTCAGGAAACTTTTTTTAAATTCTAAGTGTGTTTATTTTGAGGGAGAGAGAGCACTTGTGGGAGCAGGAGAGAGACAGAAAGAGATGGGGAGAGAGAGTCCCAAGCCAGCTCCACGCTTTCAGTGTGAAGACCAACCTGGGGCTCGATCCCACAAACCTTCAGATTATGACCTAAGCCTAAATCAAGAGCCAAATGCTTAACTGATTCACTGAGCCACCCAGGTGTCCCTCAGAAAACTTTTTTGAGTCTGTATTAAAGCTGAAAGCATAGTTCAATGAATACACATATATCCTGTTAATATCTTGTATGCTTTAACTCTCCCCTTCTGCTATGGATGTATGTCTTTGCTTCCTCTTCCCTTATTTTTGGCTAAGCCATTTGAAAGTAAAGTTTTCACTTGACATTAGCCTTTATTCCCTAAATACTTTATGACATTACCTAAATATTTCAAATATGTCTTCTAATAGAGCACAATAGCTTGCAATAGATAGCAATGTTTTTTTGGTTTTTGATTTGATTTCTTTCCTAATTATTTATTTTAAATATATAAACCTTTTTATTTGCAAAAAATTTGTCTTCTAATAAAAAAGGAATTTTTCGCCATTACTGCAGAACTGTTATTGCATGTAAGGAACATGGATAAGATTAGATTTAATATATAGTTCGTACTAAGATATAGATTATTTCTTATGCATTTGATTGTCATTTCTTTTAAACTCTATAGTTCTTCTAGGCTGTCAAAAAAGTCTCTCTGTTGGGGTGCCTGGATGGCTCAGTCAGTTAAGTGTCTGACTCTTAATTTCAGCTCAGGTCATGATCTCACTGTTTGTGAGTTCAGGCCCCATATCAGGCTCTGCCCTGACAGTGCAGGGCATGCTTGGGATTCTCCCTCTCCCCTTTCTCTCTCTCCTTGCCCCTACCTGCTCGCACCCTCTCTCTCAAAATAAATAAACTGAAAAAAAAGTCTCTCTGTCACAAAGAAGTTACCTCTCCATTACCTTTCAAAGCATCTTTTAGTCTGAATATTTGTTTATGGTAAGGTTTAGGTGAAACATTTTAGCAAGAATACTACATAGGTACATCGAGGATATGTTGTTTTATAGTATTCTAAATGTACAAATCCTATTTCACATGATTCATTTTTATCAGAAAATGAGGACTGTCATCCAGGAATTAGAAAAATAGAACAACCTGGAACTTTATTTAACATTGATATTTATTAGCAGGACTCTACCAGAATATCCTGTGCATTTTTACTTTTGTTTTATTTTTATTTTTAAATTTAAATTTTATTTTTTATGGGAAAAGATAGTTGCAAATGATGTATCAGGTAAGGGACTAGTATTCAAAATCTATAAAGGAACTCACCAAACTCTACACCCAAAAAAACAAATAATCTAGTGAAGAAATGGGCAGAAGACATGAATAGACACCTCTCCAAAGAGGACATCCAGATGGCCAACAGACACATGAAACGATGCTTGGCATCCCTCCTCATCAGGGAAGTGCAGATCAAAACCACACTGAGATGCCACTTCTTGCTGGTCAGAGTGGGTAAAATGAACAAATCAGAGGACTCTAGATGCTGGTGAGGATATGGAGAAACGGGCACCCTCCTACAGTGTTGGTGGGAATGTAAACTGGTGCAGCCCCTCTGGAAAACAGTGTGGAGGTTCCTCAAAAAATTAACAGTAGAACTCCCCCTATGTCCCAGCAATAGCACTGCTAAGAATTTACCCAAGGCATACAGGAGTGCTGATGCATAGGGGCACATGTACCCCAATGTTCATAGCAACACTCTCAACAATAGCCAAAACATGGAAAGAGCCTAAGTGTCCATCAGCTGATGAATGGATCAAGAAGATGTGCTTTATCTATACAATGGAATACTGATGGTAATGAGAAAGAATGAAATCTGGCCATGTGTAGCAATGTGGATGGAACTCGAGGGTGTTATGCTGAGCGAAATAAGTGAGGCAGAGAAGGACAGATACCGTATGTTTTCACTTATAAGTGGAACAGGAGAAACTTAATGGAGGACCATGCGTGAGAAGAAAGGGAAAAATAGTGGGGAGAGGGAGGGAGGCAAACCATGAGAGACTCTTGAATACTGAGAACAAACTGAGGGCTAATAGGGGTGGGGAAGAGAGAAAGGGGGATGATGGGCATGGAGAAGGGCACTTGTTGGGATGAGCACTGGGTGTTCTATGGAAACCAACTTGACAATAAACTATGAAAGAAAAAAATAAGTTAAAAAAACCCCCAAAATCTATTAGAAAAAAAAAGAATAAGGAAATTCTCTCACATGATTATATCATTATTATGCCTAAGAAAAGTGGAAATAATTCCGTAATCTCTAATATCCAGTTCATATTTAAATTTAAATTTCCTTAGTAGCTCCTGGGTGGCTCCTTTGGTTAAGCATCCCACCCTTGTCTTTGGCTCTTGTCATGGTCTCATGTTATGTTAGTTCAAGCCTCACATCAGGCTCTGTGCTGACAGTGTAGAGCCTGCTTGGGATTTTCTTTCCCCCTCTCTCTCTGCTGTTACCACACTCACACATGAGCTGCATTTTTCTCTCAAAATAAATAAACATTAAAATAAATAAATAAATTTAAATGTCTCTAGTTATCTCAGAAATGTCTTTTATAACTGCTTTTCTGTTTTATTTTTCTGCTCCTCTATCCCCAAACCAAGATTTAATAAAGGTTCATTCATTTGGTATATTTGATTTTTAAATTAGTAATTTAATTCCATTAGTAATTTAAGTCTATCCCATTAATTCTTAATATTCACATTTACCATTAAATCAGTTAAAGTTTTTACAAATCCTACTACAGTTGACTTGTTTAGCACCTTTTCTGTATAAGTATACAATAGTCTTGATAAGCACTTGGTAATCTTTTTAAAAACCTTAAAAATTCATACCTTTTTTCCCCCACAGATATTCCAAATGTCTTGGTTGGCACTGTATTTAACATTGATGATGGAAATGGGGGATTTGTGGTTCATTGGTTAAACAACAAGGAGTTTCATTTTACATCATCTACTGAAATATTTATGCAGCAATTACGAAAACTTTCTGAGAAGCAGGTAGATCATGAAAGTGATGAAGGAGATAGAGAAGATGAGGAACGTTCACAGGAGGAAAGAGAGAGGGGTTTACATATGAAACTAGACCATGGTTAGTATTCCATGTTCAAATTTTTCTTTTTGGCAGGTTAACAGCTTTTTGTGATACCACTTTTAGCTTATAATCCTTTGTTCCTGCTCTTTTTTACTTTTCTATTCATTCCATAAGTATTCACTATATTCACTATCTGCTCTCTAGCCCTATATGCTTTGTTATACATACTGCTTTGAGTAATGTATCACGCTGGAAGCCATTTCCTTTTTTGGGAACAAGTTTTGCTAATGGTAATAATAATGATAGTGTGAATGAAAATTTGATTTCTTTAAAAGTAAGACATAATAGTAAATTTCAGTTCAGGCTAGAAAATGTTTTCCTAATTTGTTTTTTCTCCCCCTGCCTCCCCCAGCCATAAATTAGGAAAAGGATTTATAGTCTCTAAAGATAGTATGCTATGTTATGCTATTGATAGTCTAGTATCTAGATAAATTTTTATAGTACTATTAGTATATAGTGATAAATTAGTGTGTACTGATAAATTTATTTTCTGATTCAGAATTATCCCTGGATAGAGAATCTGAGGGAGGTACAGGATCATCAGAACATGAAGATGGAGAAAGAGAGGGAAGCCCTAGAACCTTTTCACGATCCAGTGTACCAATGCCACTGCCCACAGTCCTGCTTGATCGGAAGATTGAAATGCTGCTAACTGAATGGAATAAGAATCCTGACATGCTTTTTACTATACACCCTGTAGATGGTACCTTTCTAGTGTGGCATGTAAAGTATTTGGATGAATATAATCCTGGAATATTTAGACAAGTCCAGGTATATTTTACTAATGAAGCAATTATTACATTTCTTAAAAATAAAGATGCTACTCAGATGAATCATCTTTTTAGAAATACTCAAAAGATTTGTTTTTGAGATGCAACTGAGAAGAGAATGCTTGTTCTTGTCACCAAGGAGGGAATCAATGAGCATAAATTTTATAAACCTGGTTAATTCAAAGTAAAGTGAATTGGGCTTTGAAATATCATACGAATATTTGAATATATATATGTGTTCGGTCCCTCCCCCCTGGAAATTCACCATATTTTGAATAAACTTAAGAAGCTACCCTAAAAATGTGACTCAGGATGAGCACCGCCTCCCCCCAGTTTTGTTAACTAAATCTGGCTGCCTTTATTTGTTATCTTCCTGAACTTCATTTCTATTTAGAGTTGTGGTTGTGGTCATTCAGCTCTACAAGCTTTTTTTCTTCAAGCTTTTCTTAGGCTGTGAATAGAGATAAGATATAAATAGAGGAAAGATATTAGACCATAAAGAGGTTGCAAATGATAGTTTTTGCTAGGAAACTGAGATTTGGCATTTTGAAAATGGAAGTATTTTTGGAAGACTTTTTGAGAAGAAGAAAACTATTCACATTGAATCATATTATTGTGTTTTTCAGGTTTCTTTTTCTTCTCGGATTCCTGTAGCATTTCCGTCTGGTGATGCAAGCTCTCTTAGTAAAAATATCATGATGTATGCCTGTATAAATGCTACAAAAGATCCTCCCCAAACCCTGTTACACCACGAGATGATGGCTGTAGGCAGTCCTCATGGATCACAGCCATACTCTAGATCACATGGTACAAATATGAACATTTTAGCTCCCACAGTAATGATGGTCTCTAAACACATAGATGGTTCTTTAAATCAGTGGGCAGTCACTTTTGCAGATAAGTCTGCCTTTACCACTGTTCTGACTGTATCTCACAAATTTAGATACTGTGGTCATCGATTTCACCTCAATGACTTGGCATGTCATTCAGTTTTGCCTTTGTTACTGACATCCTCACATCATAATGCTCTGCTGACTCCTGAGTTGGACTGTCAGTGGGACTCAGACAATAAATTAAGTAGACTAATGGATCCCATAAGACATATGAAAGGTTCCTCAAAACAACCTCTTAGAAATGCAGCGACGCGTACATTTCATGACCCAAATGCAATATATAGTGAACTTATTCTGTGGCGTGTAGACCCAATAGGGCCTTTGTCCTACACTGGAGGAGTATCAGAATTGGCTCGAATTAACTCTTTACATACATCAGCCTTCTCTAATGTTGCTTGGCTTCCAACTCTTATTCCCAGCTATTGTCTTGGTAAGTATTCATTTTAATTGTGAAATTAATAAGGGCTTTTAAACTTTTTTTTAAATACACAAAATGGCTTGTGTTTGTCATTATTAGGATTTTTAGACTTAAGTTTAGAATTTACAGAAGTTAGTTTAGAAGTCTGTTTTTAATTTTTCCCCCTCTCACCTATTTTCTTTTGAGTTCTTTTGTTAATAATTTTATATCCATTAATTTTATCTGTTTAATTTTGGTTCTGGACCATGGTTGTACCTAAAAAGAAAAGTATGAATATAAGTTTCTCCTACTTAAGCCAGAAATAAAAATAAATCACATAATATAATGCAAAGCACTTACTTTCTCAGGCACGTATTGCAATTCTGCAAGTGCTTGCTTTGTTGCTTCTGATGGCAAAAATTTAAGACTCTATCAAGCTGTGGTGGATGCAAGAAAATTATTGGATGAATTATCAGATCCTGAATCTTCAGTGAGTATTTCCTAATCTTTGTTAAAATACTTAGGCTGATGAGCAATTCTCTTTTTACTTTGTCTAGGACTTTTATTTGTCAGTTGGTGTTTATGGGGTGAGCACCTCTGTGTGACAGATACACGTTTTCTTTTTTTTTTCTTTTTGATTTTTAAAAAAATTTATTTTGAGAGGGAGAGAGCATGAACAGGGGAGGGACGGAAAGAGAGGGAGAGAACGAGGTTCCCAGCAGGCTCTGCACCTTTAGCATGGAGCCTGACACGAGACTTGAATTCATGAACCATGAGATGATGACCTGAGCCAAAAACAAAGAGTCGACTCTTAACTACCAACTGAGCCACCCAGGTGCCCCACAAATTTAGATTTTATTAATTTGTGTTCTAGGGTATATGACTCAGTATCACACATCATTGCATTTTTACATATAAATAAATAAATGACTTTTCCCCTAAGTTACCATGATTTCTTCTTGACATTTTTCACTCTCTAGTTTGGTTCTGTTAATCTTTTCTTGCTCTAAGGCAGCTTTAGCAAGCTCTTTGATTAGGCTGGAAAATTTGAGCTTTTCTGAGCTTTATTGACAATTTTTAAAAATCCTGTGGTTAGTATATGTTATCAGTGGGTGGCAGTATCTTACTCTGGTAGTTCTGTGTCTGA
Source organism: Hyaena hyaena (assembly GCF_003009895.1). NCBI lineage: Eukaryota > Metazoa > Chordata > Mammalia > Carnivora > Hyaenidae > Hyaena > Hyaena hyaena. The sequence goes on from NW_024080752.1 coordinate 1,488,346, forward strand.
ACCAGAACTCATGTATATTCATTACTATTCAATTTAAATAGTGCATTTTCCATCTACCTATGAAAACATGCTTTTTATAAAACACTTTTCTAATAAAAATGTTTCCAGTATTGAAAACCAAAGGTATTTTTGAGTATCTGCTATGTGTCCTTCAAAGTATAGAGAATATAAAGTGAAACTTTCGGTATGTGGCTTTATGAAGCTTTTACTTTAGCTGAGGAGAGAAATTACTATAAAAGATGAAATAACAATTTAAGACAGAAGCAGTGTCTGAGGGTGGTAAGTAATTAATTGCCAAACAGATAGCACTAGAAGTTTTTCATAATCCAGAGGGGAGAAGGATCAGATTAGGGTAGGCATAGAAGTCTTTATTACAGTATTTAGGTTTGGTTTTAGTAGGTGAATAGAGTTTAGAAAGACAAATCCTTAGTCTTTGCCTGAGTGAGAGACTGGCCTGAAAGTGTGGATACAGGAAAGTACATGTATGAGTCAGCATTCTTCCAGGAGTGATGGGAAAACCACTTGGACTGGAGCCAGAGGTTTGGCATCGAGGAAGTAGCATCTTCAAATCATGGAATTGAAAGATACTTTATAAATCACCCAGTCTAACCTGATGCTTTATTCCCCTCTATCACATTGCTGCCAGTTTGTCATCTGGCCTCCCAAGGGGAGGGGAGTCTCAACTCTAAATGCAGCTTGTGACACCTTTGTATTACCCTCACTACTTTACTGAAATTAAATTTGTTTTCCTTAAATTCTGCTTGTTAGCCCTGGTTCCATTTAGACTAAGTCTGATATTCCTTACATATGAGACCACTTCAGATATTTGAAGACAACTGTCTTTTCTTCAGGCCAAACCTGCTCCCCTCCACCGACAAACTAACTCTGTTTTATATTTGACCCTGGTGACTCTTCTTCGCAGTTTTCAGTTTGTCTCTACACTGGGTGTTGTGCAGCAGTATTGTGACCTCTCTCATTAGATTCTGTTTTCTTTTGGGCAGGCATGCCAGGTTCTTTGTATGTAATTGACTCCTACTGAGCTGTGAATTAAATATCCAAAAGTCTCTTCTTGCCAGTAAGCCATTCTATATTTGTGCCTTTGAGTTGCAGTCCAAATGTAGCCTGTTTTCACTATTACATTTTTACCTTCAAGATTCAGTTTTTCAGCATCATTTTGAATCCAGATTCTGTTATTTGTATTATTGCTTTATGACTTATGTCACCAGTCTGTTTGATGAATGCTGTTTCCACATCCTTATCTGGGGCAGTTATAAAAATGTTGAACAGCATAGGACTGAAAAAGAGCCTAGCAGTGCACATATGAAGTCTTTCTCCACTTTTATGGTCTGCAGTATTTCTTTAGTTTGTCCCTGGGATTTCTCTAAGGCAGCTTGTCATATACTTGGCTGAAATAAATTACACCCTGTCTGCCAACTATTCTGCAGTCAAAAAGGAAGTCAAATTTGTATGAGATGATTGTTTTAAGGTATAAATAGGTTAATGTATGTACGCTGATTTCTGTTGGTGACTAAAACATTATACTAAATAGACATCAAGCCCTTTAGTCTGCCTTACTGAGTTGTATTGTTTTCCTTTTTGAAAATTGGAATATTTACCTCTTTCAAGTATTTTGGCGGTGTCATTTCTTCTGATTTTTCAGAGAATGTCTTCAGTAGTTCATTGATCTCATTTGAAAAATGTCCCACTAACTTGGGCATCACTTTTCCAGAAAATATAATTTTATTTAGAGCAGTTAGATACATTCTTAGAATTTCTTAATTTATACTGGTCTCCTACTCTCCCCTTACCAATGTACATTTTTTCTTAAACCTTCTATTTTCATTAATTATTTAATGTTAAAAAGTAACAATTATTCACTGTAGAAAATTTTAGTTTTTTTTCAATTTTTTGTAAGCTAAATTCTTGAAATAGAAGACCAGAGACAAAGTAGGAATTAGGAGTTCTTTATTCTCTGGATTTTTGTTAACATTATAGTATCAGCCTCTGTTAATGAGCTAATCTTTTTTTATACTCTGAAAATAGTAATTTATTCAATTACTTGATTTTTTGAATAAATTTTTAATTTTGGAAGAGTTCTAGATTTACAGAAAAGTTGCACATATGGCACAAAGTTCTCATACTTCTCAACCAATTTTCCCTATTGTTAACATTTTGTGTTACCAGAAATACATTTGTCACAACTAAGAAACCATCATTGGTTTAATATGATCAATTAAACTCTAGACTTTTTAAGATTTAACTGATTTTTCTGCTAATGTCCCGTTTGTGTTCTAAGATCTCACTCAGAGGGGCACCTGGGTGGCTCAGTCAGTTGAGCTTCTAACTTCAGCTCAGGTCATGATCTTCCTGTTTGTGGGTTCAAGCCCTGCACTGGGCTCTGTGCTGACAGCTCAGAGCCTGGGGCCTGCTTCAGACTCTGTGTCTTCCTCTCTCTCTGCCCCTCCCCTGCTTGCATTCTCTCCTCTCTCTCTCTCTCTCTCTCTCTCTCTCTCTCTCTGAAAAAAAATACACATTACTAAAAAACTCTTCTTTTTTTTAATTTAAGATCTTACATTAAATTTAGTCATCATGAATCCTTAAGACTTTTAGGACTTATCCCAGACTGCTCTGGGATAGTTTCTCATTTTTCTTCATCTTCCTCAGTATTTTCTCATGACTGAGAGCTTTGAGTACTACTGATCAGACATTTTGTATAATTTTTTCTTGTTTGGTATTTGTCTGCTACTTTTCTCATGGTTACACTGGAGTTATGGGTTTTTGAGAAGAGTACTCCAGATATAAAGTATTCTTCTCAGCACATTATAAGAGGGTAAATGCTATCATCATGGTAATTAGTGCCTTTCTTCTTTTTTTTCTTTTCAGTCTTGCCAGAAGTTTGTTAATTTTATTGATATTGTCAAAGAATAAGCTTGTTCTTTCATTGAGCTCTTTTTGTTTCATTTTCATTAATTTCTGCCCTTATTATTTCCTTCCTTCTTGCCTTTTTTTGGGGTGTGTCTTTTTCTAGGTTTCATGAAATAGGAGCTTAGAGTTTTGTAACTTTTCTTATTTTCTAACATGTATTTAGTGCTATAAATTTTCTTCTCAGCACTGCTTTTGGCATTCTGGTAAGTAGTATTTTTGTTTTTGTTCACTTCACTATATTTTTAAATTTTCCCTTGAGAATTGTTTTTTTTTTTAAGTTTATTTATTTATTTTGAGAGAGATAAAAAGACAAAGTAGGAGAGGGGCAGAGAGAGAATCCCAAGCACGTTCCACTCTGTCAGTGGGGAGCCTGATGTGGAGCTTGAACCCCATGACCTGAGGCAAAAATCAAGTGGCTTAACTGACTGAGCCACCCAGGTGTCCCTCCTTGAGAATTCTTATTTGACCCATGGGTTTTTTATTTTTATTTTTATTATTATTTTTTTAATGTTTTTATTTATTGCTAGGAGAGAGAGAGAGAGAGACAGCGTGAGCAGGGAGGGTCAGAGAGAGAGGGAGTCACAGACTCTGAAACGGGCTCCAGGCTCTGAGCTGGCAGTCAGCACAGAGCCCGACGCGGGGCTCGAACCCACGAACCGAGATCATGACCCAAGCGAAAGTTGGATGCCCAACCGACTAAGCCACCCAGGCGCCCTGACCCGTGGGTTTTTTAAAAGAGTGTTTAGTTCCCCAGTAAACACTGGAAAGAGATATTCCTTTTATCATTCTCTTAATGTCTTCTAGTTTGATTCTATGGTGGTTGGAGAACACACTCTGATTTCAGTTCTTGTAAATTTATTGAAGTTTGCTTTATGGCCCAGGACATTGTCTATCTTAGTATATATTCCATGGCACTTGAACATATTCTGCTGTTCTTGGGTGAGGTGTTCTATATGTCAGTTAGATTTTGTTCTCATTACCGGTGGTGTTGAGTTCGTCTAGGTCTTTGCTAATTTTCTGTCTAGTTCTATCAATTCTTAGGAGAAGGGTGTTGAAATTTCCAGCCATAATGATGAATTTGTCCATTTCTCCTTTCAGTTGTTAGATTTGTGTTTCACATGTTTTGCAACTCTGTATTTTGTGTATACATTTAGTCTGAAATCAGGGTGTTGTCAGGGCCATGCTCCTTATGAAGGCTCTAGGGGAAGATCCTTTCTTGTTTCTTCCTAACTTCTGGTTGCTTCTGCTGATCTTAATATTCCTTGACTTTAAATGGCAACACTCTGGTCTCTGCCTCTGTCTTCACATGCCCTTCTTCTCTCTGGATGTTTCTGTTTGTACTCTCTTTAGTCTAGTCTGACCTTATCTTAAACAGATTAGATCTGCAAATATCCTTTCTCTATGTAAGATGGCATTCCGAAATTCTGGGTAGACATGGATTTTTATGGGACAATATCCAGCCCATTATACTTACCAACGTTCCCCCCCCCCCCCCAGTTATATTTACAGTTGCATAGGCCGGAACCTCCAAAGTCTCTTGAGCCATTTTGACTTTCAAAGCCATATGTTATGAGGAATTGTGAGATTTTTACCTTGCTGAATGATAGACTATAGGACTTGCCCTTACTGTTGATCTTAAACTGTTAACATAACATGATTGCTTCCTGTCAAGTTCCCTTTATTTCTGCTGATCTTTTTTGTAAGTCAGAGCAGTAGTTTTCTCAGTTATTTCCTCTACTAATTGGGAGTTGAAATACAGAAAGAAGTTGTCACATGCTGTCTTCTTCCTCAAATGAGATTTTTAGTAGATGGGGAGTAGAGGATAGCTTCCCCCCTTCCCCCCCATAGGAAGCATCTGAAAAGATTTGAATTTTATTCTGGGGTTGAGAGATGTATTTAGGGGACACAAGCATTTTTTGGACAGGAAAGTAAAGGGACTAATTTGCAAGATGGAGTATAGTTGGTAGGCATTTGAGGTCTATTGAGGTCATCAGAGCATGTGGTAAAATAAACTTGAGCTAGAGTGGTATTTGGCAGAGTCTGAGAAAGGGTAAAGTAGGGCTTAGTAGTTGCTTGACTATGGATACTAAAGGAAAAGACTCTAAGATTTCAAGTTTGTAATAGTGGTTGCACTAGCTTTGGTAAATATTTGTGAGGTATTGAGGATGACTTAAGTTTGAGATACATAGAATGTGAGGTGACTGAGGTTTTAGGTAGCAAAATGTAGTTAAGATAACTGTTTTTGCAGGTATTTGGAAATAAATTCCTAATGTTTCATGTCAGATACCAGTGTATATTCGGTTTTTATTATTATGAAGACAGTACTTGAAATCTTGAGATCTCTAAAGGTATTAGTAACAATATTAATAAAAGTGATCCTGAGTCATCAAGAAGGGATTTATGTTGACAAAACTGTTTATGAAGGAAGATATTTAAAGATTTTATTTTTGAGTCATCTCCACAACCAATGTGGTGCTTGAGTTTATGAGCCTGAGATCAAGAGTCACACCCTCCACTGACTGAGCTAGCCAGGTGCCCTGAGGCAGTGATTTAATTAAAGCTAAAAGGAATTTTCCAGCCAAAATACTGAAGATAAAGTTGTTCTGGTGTCTGAAAGCATAAACTTTTGAACCTTCTTACCCAGTGATGCTTGGTCGAAGGAGGTCCATTCATTCATTTATTCATTCCACACGTATTTCGTGATTATTGATGTATTCTATGTATTATTTTGTGTTCATAGTGAGAGGAGAGAAGGTGGTATGGAAAGGTAGCTGTTGGTGTTATTAAAAACAGGCTTTTCTGTTTCATTTACTTATTTTGAGTGTGTGCGTGTGTCTGTGTCTGTGCGTGCGCGCACATGTGCATGGGAGAGGCAAAGAGAGTGTGAGAGAGAATATTGTAAGCGGGCTCTGCGCTGTCACGGGGCTTGAACTTGGAAAGCTTGAGATGACCTGAGCCAAGAATTAAGTTAGATGCTTAACCAACTGAGCCACCCAGGCACCCCTGTCGTCTCTGCTTTAGAGATGAGGACACTGGTATACAGTGAATTGTAATAACTTGTGCCACTTCAATTAGCTAGTAGTGGTAGAGCCAGGATTTGAGCCCAGGCAGCTGGGCTCCAGAGACGAAGCTCTTTCTTATTTTTTAAGTTTATTTATTTTTGGGAGAGAGAGAAAGAACAAGCAGGGGATGGGCAGAGAGAGAAGCAGACACAGAATCTGAAGCAGGCTCAAGACTCTGTGCTGTCAGCACATAATAGATAACAAATTACTTACAGTTTATCATGCACTTTCTTATATTTTCTTATTACACTTATTTCTTCTTAATTGCTGTTCCTTCCACCTAGAATATTCTTTTCCTCCTTCACTTTCAGTTCATACCTTTAATAAATCTCTTGTCAGATGTCATGTTACTACAAACTCTTCCCTCATCACCACCATCTGAATTAAGTGTTCCTTCCATACACAGGATAAGCCTTCTTATCCAGTACAGTTGAGAGAGAGAGATGACTATTCAACAAGGCTGCTTAACCCAGAGAATCATTTTGAAAATACCTTCAATATTTTACTTAAAACATAAATGCACATAAACTAACTGATATTTTGGTGAAGAATGAAGGCCTTTAAGTATATGGGTCTGCTACTAGGAATTAAATATTTTTCTTGCATAACCCCCCGTAAGGCCTGGGTTTTTTCAGTTCTTTATAAACTCAAGTAACAACTGAAAGAAATGAGTGCAGTTTTTTGGTTTTACAATTTCCCCTAGAATCCTTTATAGTTGTCTCACCATACCTAATTAACAGCAGTTTTTAACAATGTTTAGCAACATTTATTTTAAAAAATCAAAATTTTTATACTCACATATCAATTTATATGACATTTAATTAAATCATAGAATTACAAGAAAGTGTACATCTTGACAAACACATATGTGGAAGCAAATGGCTTTTGAGAGGCAGTGCAGCATACTGGTTAAGAGCTTGGTCTCTAGGGGCACCTGGGTGACTCAGTCGGTTAAATGTCTGACTTTAGCTTAGGTGATACTGCACTCTTCAGAGTTCGAGTCCCACATCAGGCTCTGTGCTGACAGCCTGCTTCAGATTCTGTGTCTCCTTCTCTCTCTGCCCCTCTCCCACTTGTTCTTTCTCATTCTCTCTCTGTGTCTCTCATGAAAGTTTTTCTTTCATAAAAGCATGTTGAATTTTTTCACTGATAAGTCTGTGTCTCTGTGGAGGAAGGTGGTCTAAGACTTCCTATTCCACTGTTTGCTGATTTTACCTTCCTATTCTGCCTTGCTTTCTTACAGTCTTTTCTCAGAGAAGTCAGAATGATATTTTTAAAGTGTAATTTGGATCATGTCACTCTTTTAAGCCAGTGTCTACAGTGATATGTAATACTGTACAGTATCTACCTATTACCTCTTATCCTGTCTTCCTTCACTTCCATGATACTGTGTTTTTCTACTTTTCCTCTCCTTCATGTCAGCTGCAACCACATCAGTCTCTTTATTGGTCCTGGAACATCGCCAGCACTCTTTCAACTAAATGTCTTTTACTTACTGTCCTCCCTGCCTGGAATATTCTTCATATATTCTTCAAATAACACAAGGTTGTGTTCTTTCCTCCTTTAGGCCTTTAGTCAAGGGAGGCCTTCCTGACCATCCCTGTCCAATATTTCCTGTATTTTCCCTTTGGCACTTAGTACCATTTCACAGTTTGTGTACTTCCTTATTTGTGTACTAGTTGTCTTCATTTGAATGTAAGATAAGGGCAGCATTGTATTTCCATTGCCTGATATCTCATAAGCACTCTAGGTATTTGTTGAGTTAATGAATGAGTTAATGAATAATATACCCTTAAAGAGTTTTACTACCTTGTGAAGACAATGGGAATTTGTTCTACCAATTTGTACTTCATCAGCAAAGTATACGATACAGGTTTTCTCCATCCTCTTTTTCTTTCTTCTCTCAAAATCTTCATTCTCTTGAACTGGTATCTAGTTATTTTGATTGGTGCACTTTTTATTATTGCAGAAATCAAATGGTTTTTCATATTTTTATTGGCTATGTATTTCCTTTTGAATTCTTGTTCATGTTCTATCTTAAAAAATTTTTTTTAAATGTTTATTTATTTTTGAGAGAGACAGAGTGTGAACAGAGGAGGGGCAGAGAGAGAGAAAGAGAGACAGAATCTGAAGCAGGCTCCAGGCTCCAAGCTGTCAGCACAGAGCCCAACGCTGGGCTTGAACTCAAAAACCATGAGATCATGACCTGAGTCGAAGTTGGTCACTGAACCGACTGAGCCACCCAGGGACCTGCTTGTTCATGTTCTTTGTGGGATCATAGTATTTAAATTGAGAAGGAAGACCGTACTAAGTCGGAGAAGCTACACAAAGATCTTTCTTTGTTGCACTTTTTCAGAGAGAGACAATCAATACCACTTTGATTTAGTCTCTATGTCAATCAGAGCCTAGGTGGGAAACAGATGACACACTTAAAAAGGTTTAACTGAGGAGGGTTTAATGAAAGAACTCCTTACAGAGGTGAGCACATGGTTAATCCACAAGTGATAATAAAACACTCAAGAGTCTGGTAACAGGATGAAGCCATTATTAGCCTGTGGTAGTAAAGATGTTCCCAAAGATGATCCCGTGTTAATCACCAGAACCTGCAAATATATTACCTCACATGGCAAAAGAGACTTTGTAGATGTGAAGAAATTAAGGACCTTGAAGTGTGGAAATTATCCTGGATTATTTGGGTAAGCCCAGTCTCATCACCTGTGTCCTTAAAAGCAGAGAACCTTTCCTGGCTGTGGTCAAAGTGAGATGTGACCAAAGAAGAATGGTCAGTGAGATGATATTACTGGTTTTGGGGAAGAAGAGAGGGGGCCATGGGCCAAAGAATAGGAATAAACTCTAGAAGCTGGAAAAGGCAAGGAAATCAGACTCTCCCCTAGGGCTTGCAGAAAGGAATGCAGCCCTGCTGGCAAGTCGATGTTAGTTCAGTGAGGCCCCTGTCAGACTTCTGGCCTACAGAACTGTAAGATAATACATTTGTGTTGCTTTAAGCTACTAAGTGTGTGGTAATTTTTTTGCAGTGGCAATAGAAAAATATATCTCTATGCCTGAAGGGATAAGAGAGCAATAACAGTGTACCAAAGCCATGGAAAAGGAGCTGCCTGTTGGGAGAGGTGGCTGCACAATCACTGCCAGAACTGTGGGGGAGCAAGGGGGATAAGTGCCCCGAATTCTCTCATTTCCCTCCAGTCTCTGATTGGTACCTCCCATTGACTGAATTCAGCCTGAAGCTGAAGCGGGGTTGAGAATTAGGTGATATGGTCCCAAAGTCAATCTGTTGGAGCACAAAATAAAGCAGACAAGGGTGGAGAATGCACCAAGGTTTAGATGCAGATAAAGAATAGCCAGTAAAATGTGTAGCAACATGGATGGACCTTGAGGGTGTTATGCTGAGCGAAATAAGTCAGGCAGAGAAGGACAAATATCATATGTTTGCACGTATAGGAGGATTAGGAGGAACTTGACGGAGGAACAAGCGGGAGAAGAAGGGCGGAAATGGTGGGGGAAAGGGAGAGAGGCAAACCATGAGAGACTCTTGAATGCTGACAAAAACTGAGGACTGATGGATGTGGGGGGGAGGGGGGGATGGGCATGGAGGAGGGCACTTTGGGGATGAGCACTGAGTGTTATGTAGAAACTAATTTGACAATAAACTATTTGTAAAAAGAAAAAAAAAAAAAAGAATAGCCAGTAAAGTACACTCTTTTTGCCCTCTAGCATCTATTTCTCTTCTTTATTTAGATGAAGAAACTTTTATTTCCAGCACCAGGGAAACACAAATTCCAGTGTGGCATTGTGTCATTGTGTAATGTCGCCAGTGTATTTGCGGTCCTCCTTGGGACCTGAATTGAAGTATTGCGCTGTCAGTACTTGTCACAGCAGGGAAATCAGGGGAAAAAAAACAACATAAAGGAAAGCTGTCATAGCCCTTGCTTCCATAGGTAGTCACAGAGCCTGAATTCAGTAATCATAGTCTCCTCCCACCACCAAATTCCACATTCCCTGTACTTTTGTCAGCACCTTGGGTGTTTGCCTTATTTTTTTTTCCTTTTTCTTTTTAAACCTGGTGGAGTGGCCTGAACAGTAGTGTTCTCATTTTCTTCGAGTAAATACCCATAGTGGAATTACCAGATCATGTGGTTTTAGTGCTGCATTTTAAACAGAATTAATGCGAGAAAAATCAATGATGAACACAATGCCAAATTTTTAAAATAAAGACAAATCCAGTGGTGCCATGATGAACCTCACTGGAGCCTGGGGTGAAAGGAAGAATTTGCACTGTATAAATGTTTCTGTATTTTTTCAATGGTTAATTTTTTCCCAGAACATTAAAGTAGTTGAAAAATATTGAAAATTGCAAGTATAGTGAAATTCACAATAATATTTTAAGTTTAAATATTTTATATATGCCCCAAACAATTTATTATACTCTTAACCCTTCTGGCTTTAATAAAAACAAACACTTCAAAAATCTAATCAAAATTTACTTCTCTGCTAACCCAGTTTTCAGTTGAGAATTTCAGATATAATAGAGAAAGTAACTTTGAAAGTATGTTTTTTTTTTAAGAATGCACTTTTTTTAAAAAATTTATTTCTAGGAGAGAGAGACAGCGTGAGCAGGGGAGGGTCGGAGAGAGAGGGAGATACAGACTCTGAAATAGGCTCCAGGCTCTGAGCTGCCAGTCAGCACAGAGCCTGTTGCAGGGCTTGAACCCACGAACCGCGAGATCATGACCTAAGCGAAAGTCAGACGCTTAACCGACTAAGCCACCCAGGCGACCCTGAAAGTATGTTTGATGAGTTTAAAATATTAGCAAGAGGTATGAATATAGTTCCTGAACCTGAAAATGAGTTTTAAAAAATAGAGAAACTAGAAATGTATGAGGGGCTCCTAGGTGGCTAAGTCAGTTAAGTGCCTGACTCTTCACTTCAGCTCAGGTCATGATCTCCCAGTTTGTGAGTTTGATCCCCACATGCAGCTCCACGCTGAGTGGGAAACCTGCTTGGTATTCTCTCTGCCCCTCCTGTGCGTGTTCTCTCTCTCTCTTTCTCTCTCCCCCTTTCAAAATAAACTTAAAATAAATGTATGAGTTAACAAATGTGATATTATTATTGGGAAAAGAGCCTATAAAATAAAAATTAAGGAGATTGTGGGCATCTTTGTTATGACCGCTTATACAACAAATTATTGCCATCAGTTTGGTGATTTTAAAATAATACTTTCATTATTTTACAGTTTTGGAGGTGAGACATTCTAAAACCCAGGTGTTGGCAGGGCCATATTCCCTCTAGAGGAGAATCCATTTTTTTGCTGTTTCCAGCTTCTAGAGACCCCTGCATCTCCTGGCTTATGGCTCCTTCCTCCTTTTTAAAGTCAGAAGCATAGCATCTTCAAATCTCTCTTTTTCTGGCCTTTGCTTCTTCTGTCACATCTTTCTCTAAGTCTGACCACACTTTCTCCCTCTCATAAGGACCATTATGGTTACATTGGGCCCTTCTACCTCTAATCCAAGATCATTTCCTCAATTCCAGATCCTCAACTTAATCACACCTACAAAATCTCTTTGTCATGTAAAGTAACATATTCACAGGTTCTGGGAATTAGGATGTAGGTATTTGGGGGGGCCGTAATTTTGACTCCCACAGCTGCACAAATTAGTGCAAATACTACATGTTCAAAATGGAGGCATGAAAATTAACTGAAGTGCTTTAGATCTTGAAGTTTTAACTGGAGAGGAGTTTTAACTGGAGTAAAGTTACATTGTATAGATAATCTTGTTTACAAAATGCAGCCACTGACTTGGCTCATAAATGTTTTGACAGTTTAAGTCTTAGGGAAATTTCATCTGAAATAGTTTTAAGTGTCATGCAGTGTCCATAATTTGTAATATAAAATCAACATTGTTGATTGGATCTTCTAAAACTGATTCATAGATTTTGCTTAGTTAGTGCAGTCGTACTCAAATTTGGAAGTGTACTTAAGAACTTAAAAAAAAATAATACCAGTCACACACTTGTCTTGCAAAAGAAGTTTCTGTAAGTTGACGGTAATTAAAAATAATTTAAGATTGTCACTTGTTCAAGAGACTGTCAAATAAGTTGTCTTTTTTGAAAACAAGCAAAAAGTAGATTTTAAAAATATTGATAAGTGTGCTTCCATTAAAGCCAGGAAACTAAAATAATAACCTTCTTTTGGTATAAATAAATTTAAAATAATGTAAGTTTTAATATACCTACTTTTTAATTTTAGTAGTTTTCAACCACTTTAATGTTCTGGAAAAAACTCACCATTTAAAAAAAATACATAAAATCGTGTCTGAAGTTTTGCTTTTGTCTCAGTCTCTAATATGGCTCATCAAGACACTTTTTTTTTTTTTTGTAATTTAAGTAATCTCTACACCTCATGTGGTTCATGAACTCATGACCCAAGATAAAGAGATGGTTGCACACTCTTTTGACTGAGCCAGCCAGGCACCTCATGACACAATTGTATGCTGTACCTAAAATTTTGATATTTGATTTATTTTGAAATTTTTGCATTAATTTTGATTTTAAAAATACTGCATTAAGATATTTATCTTGATTCTTGAGTTTTTGGCAGCCCTTCTTAAATTTTATATCCAGGGGGAGTACTTTCATTCACTTTATCCTAATTCTGGTCCTGTCTCCTGCTTCGTTGGAGGTGAAGTTGAGTAGGATCCTGTAGTGTTGAATAAGGCATTTGGTAAGTTCATTCGTTACAGTGCCAGCCAAAGAGTTGTGTGCAGGGAATGTAAATCCTTAGCTGGAATGCGTATCCCTACCAGGGGATTGCAACCTTGGCTACATGTCAGAAGCACCTGAGGAGCTTGTAAAATGCCTGGTGATCAGATTATACCCTAGACCAATAAATCTACCTCTGTGCATGGGACCAGTGATTCAGCGTACAGTCAAGGCTGAGAGTTGGTCTACATCAGTACGAAACTTCAGTATGTACACGAATCATCTAGAGGTTGTACATGAGATTAAAAGGCAGATGTATTTACTTCAGAGCCTGAGAGTTGCATTTATAAAAAGATTCCAGATGCTGCTATTGTTGTTGCTGGTCCGTTGACCACACTTGAGTAGCAAATATTCATGGTGTGTTAGAGATATTCCAGTGTTTTAACCTCACCACCTGTTGGCCACAGTTGCGTCCAGATTTCAATTAACAAATCCAGCAGACTGTTAACACCACTTCCAGGTGTCTGAGCTAATACTCTAAATACTGACTCTTGGGTGAATGTGCTTGTAACAATAAATTCAGCTCTACCCAACCACATATTGTGTCCTCCTTGGTCTGGTAACCCTAGAATCTCTTCCCATACATGGTCTCTGGAATCCTGCTGACACAAATTAGAAAGATCCTACAGCTCCAAGTGTATGTGCTGTTTTCCCAGAGCCAATCTTGTATATATGGCCCTAGACTAAGCTGGGATCTATCTCCTCTTAGCGGCATGGAGGTGGTAAAAAGTTATGGAGGTTATGCTGAGGAGAATGGGCAGCTCCTTGTGAGTAACTGCTTCAGGTGAAGTTACTGAAAGGGTTTTATGCAAGAGAAGCATGATTGGAAGGAGGGAGAAGGGACTGTTTTTTTTTTTTTCAGCACAAAGGTTTGCGAGTTTGGGAGTCCAAAGTTAGGCTTCCTGTGTTAGTTCAAACATCCTCATCTCAAGACACAGAGTCCCACTTCTTCTCAACCATTGCCCTTATCTTCTACCTGGCAGTTGTACTTTTATTTTTTTAATTTTTTTAAAAGTTTATTTATTTTGAGAGACAGAACAAGCAGGGGAGGGGGCAGAGGATCTGAAGCAGGCTGTTTGCTGACAGCAGAGAGCTTGATGTGAGGCTCAAACTCACAAACTGTGAGATCATGACCTGAATCAAAGTTGGACACTTAACTGACTGAGCCATTCAGTTGCCCCTGATTTTTAAAAATATGTATTTATTTTAAGAGAGAGCAAGTGAGCGAGTGACCTGGGGGAGGATCAGAGAGAGAGGGAGAGAGAGAGAATCCTATGTAGTCTCCGTGCCTGTTGTGGAACCAGACATGGGACTTGATTCCATGACCCTGGGATCATGACCTGAGCCAAAATCAAGAGTCAGACGCTCATCCAACTGAGGCATTCAGGGCCCCCCAGAGTTGTACTTTTAAATGGCATTGGAGATCTGCAAACCATACACATGGACATTGGGCCAAACCCTCAGCCATGTCTGTTTTGAAATTTTAAGACTGAAAAATGAAGACCTGTTGAAAGAACTAGATGCCTTGAAGTTAAGCACTGTTTAGGTAAACACTATAGATTTTCCTAACTGGTTTGTTAATTTTAAACATGAGAATAAGAGTGAGTATAGCAATTTGAAATATTTCTTTGAATGTATGAACTGCCCTTGCCAGTCAGTGAACATTTAGAGGAACCTTCAATGTCTGAGATGCTGTATCATTTTGACAATAGATTCATACATTGTTGATCATTAACGTTTTTTTTTAATTTACAGAAACTTATTGGAGAAGTGTTTAATATTGTGAGCCAACAGTCTACTGCTCGACCTGGCTGCATTATTGAACTCGATGCAATAACCGACCAAGTAAAAACATGCTTGTGAATTGGGGGTATTAATATACTTCATCCCAGAGTGCTTTGTGTGCATATATTTCATTCTCAGAATAAGTCTCCTGTTTGATACCAAATACAGCCAGCTTCTTTTGATTTCCATAATGGAAATCTAATGATTTAGGAATTACTCCCCAGGTGAATTGTACCTGTAGCCCTATTTCCTGTTTAAAGCTCATTTCATTCAGCCAGGGAAACCATGAAGGAAAATACAGTACAGCTGCATAGGGGCTGTGTTAGTGGTTTCTCCTTTTATATTTTTACTCATTTCAACTTAGTTGATAGTTTCAGCTTTAGAGTGTTTGCTCTGTTAGGTTGAACGTTAGATATTTTATATCCAGTAGAATGCAGATGAAAGTAAACATGTACTTTTTAATCACAGTCTTTTGTGTAGTCACTGTTCCTTCCTAGCTACTATCTAGGAAAGACGGAGAAGCCTTCTCCCTACATCGAGTTTATAAATCTCTTTCTAGCCCTCAGGATATTTGTTTCTTCAGGATCATGTTGATGGACTAAGGGATACAACTAACATATTCATTCCAAATAGAGAAAAAAGATTGTTTTGATGAGGAAGTTAACAGTATTTTTAAATAAGGAAATGAAGAATGAGATAACCATATTTAAAAACAAATACAGTTATGTTATTGTTTTTTCCATGGTGCCTTGTATATTTTGTTGGGAAAAATGTAATAATTTCCAGCAATGGAGACAAATTATCATGTTCGCTCTTGGCAATAGAAATGTGGCTACCAGATTCAAGTGACTAATGCCTTCAAGGAAATCCTTAACCTGTGATTGCCTTTTTCTACTCTATAGAAGTATAGGAGAAGAGTGGATTGTCTTCATTCCCAAAAAGGCCTTAATTTTTAAAGGACTGGGTATTAAAGTCATCTCCCACTTTAGCTCTTTGTCTTCTTTTTACTATTGGATATTAAGGGGCCACTCTCACTTAGCATTATGCTTTTTATTTCATACCTGTTCAAGATTTTTTCCCCTCTAGTTGTGGCTATCTTTTAACACAATGGCTGGTAAACAGCAAGCACTGATAAATGGCTTAGGCTTATAAATTACAAAGTTTAAAACTCGTTCTAGGTGTGTGCCCAATGTGATGTATGATTTCTATATCCATGAAGACAACAACCCTTCCCTTTTCATTTATTTTTTTCCTTTGGGGCAGTTAACTTTTTTTTTTTTTTTTTTTTTACTATAAATGTGAAGAGATATTTGGTTTCTATCTGGAGAGACATAAAATAATTACTTTCATAAAAATTCTGTGAGTCAACCTAACAGTTCTTTTATTTCTATTTACTTTGTAAGGAGGTTGATTTCCTTTATTCTGTAAGATTTAGCCCACAAGGAAGATTGATCCCTTCCTTGAAATCTGTGAGGTAGCCATCTAACTATCTTGACATACTTCGATAATAAGATTTTGTTTGGATTTAGCCTTTCCTTGAATTTCAGCTCACTTTTATGATTATAAGTAGCCAATTGTGATTATTTTTACTTTTTCTTTGTATTGTCCAACAACATGCTCACGTAGTATAGCAGTAGCAGCTTACAGTGACGTCTCATCCATCCTTTTAGAAATCCTAGTTACTTACATGTAGCTACATTAATCCAGATATGTGTCACTCAGCTGCTTGTTATAGGGCCCCTCATAATTCCGACTAGAGCGACTGAGAATACTTTGAGGATGTTTCTGGTTTTCCTTTTTTATTTGGATTCTCAAATGGAATTAGAAAAACTAAGAGAATCCTGTATTAGTTACCTTATTCATAGTCAGTATAGCCTTCTCCAGCCAGTCATGAGACCTGATATTTTTGAGTTTACAGTGGTGTAAATCACTTACAGCTGTGTGTGTGTGTGTGTGTGTGTGTGTGTGTGTGTGTGTGTGTGTGTTGAGAAGCAGATCTGTTCATTTCTTTTTATTAGAGCTCTTCAGTTCTGCTGTTGGCTGTAGCATCTTTGAAAGCAGTTTTCTCTGCCCGGGTGACTTAATGATTTTTTTTTCCTGTTGCTTTTTCCTTTCTAATTCGTTGGTTAATAAAGAATAGAAATTGTTAGATTTATTTCTTCTACATTAGTGTTCTTGGAGAGGTGAGGGGTGGAAGATAGGGAATTAAAAGTTCCTTTTTTTTTCATATTTGTAGTGTGGATCAAATACACAGTTGCTTCATGTGTTTCAAGAAGACTTCATTATAGGATACAAACCACATAAGGAAGATATGGAGAAAAAGGAAACAGAAATATTTTTTCAGCCATCACAAGGTACTTTTAAAAAGTAGTCTTGACGTTGATACCTTAATCTTAGAAAAAAATCTTTAACCTTATATTTAATGTGGATCTTTATATCAAAAGTCATCACTCTCATAATTTTTAGTAAGTAACACCAGGTAATTCTGTAAAAATTGCTTGTTTGTATGTGAAGAAGGCATATGAGTGAAAATTGTTATTTTTTAATGTTTTATTTATTTCTGAGAGAGAGAGAGCGTGAGCAGGGGAGGGTCAGAGAGAGAGGGAGACACAGAATCTGAAGCCGGCCTCAGGCTCTGAGCTAGCTGTCAGCACAGAGCCTGACCCAGGGCTCAAACCCACGAACCGTGAGATCATGATCTGAGCCAAAGTTGGACGCTTAACGGACTGAGCCACCCAGGCGCCCTGAAAATTACATTTTTAAAGATAGTTTCACTGATGACCTAGACTTTTGCCAAGAAAATGTTAGTTATGAAACCTAGTTTGTTTTAAAAAGTAATTTTAATTGTTCACTTCCACAGGTAAATTGTTTAAATTGGTAGTAAGTTCCCTGTGGTATCTTAAGCAAACCAATTAATTTTAGTGTACTTTAAAAAAATGTTTTAATGTTTATTTATTTTTGAGAGAAAGAGACACACAGAGTATGAGCAGGGGAGGGTCAGAGAGAGGGAGACACAGAATCTGAAGCAGGTTCCAGGCTCCTAGCTGTCAGCACAGAGACCAATGTGGGCTCAAACTCACAAACGGTGAGATCATGACCTGAGCCTAAGTCAGACACTTAACCGACTGAGCCACCCAGGCTCCCCTTAGTGTAAGTTTTTAAAAATCCCCAATACATTACTAAAGACCATTGTTGAATGTAGAATGCAACACATTGTTTTGTATTCTAGGATATCAGAATAGGATATCCTATTCAGTTTTCTATACTAGGAAACCTAGAATATCAGGAGCCTCAGGTACGCTGTGAATTAAAGGTACCATCTCATGGTTTCCCCCTCTGATGTGTAGTATTTGTTTTTGTGTGTGTGAAAGAAAGTAGTTCTCCATAGAACTTTCAAGAATAGATCCCATATGATGTTTAATTTAAACTTTATTACTTAGCTTAAAATGTTCCCTTTTAAAAGTAACTTTTTAGTTATAAAAGTCATGTTCTATTTGAATTTTGAACATATTTGAACATAGAACAAATAGAATGCTTTCTTTTTGAAAGAAGGAAAGATACATTCTACTTTAAGAATTCATTTTAGGGGCGCCTGGGTGGCTTAGTTGGTTAAGCATCCGACTTTCGCTTAGGTCGTGATCTTGCGGTTCGTGGGTTCGAGCCCCGCATCGGGCTCTGTGCTGACTGCCAGCTCAGAGCCTGGAGCCTGTTTCAGTCTGTGACTCCCTCTCCCTCTGACCCTCCCTTGCTCACGCTGTCTCTCTCTCTCTCTCTCTCTCCTAGAAATAAAAAAAAAAAATTAAAAAAAAAAAAGAATTCATTTTATATGATGAACATTCTTTTAGTTTACAAAGGTTTCCAGATACTTTCATTTGGTTATAGATTGCAAGTATATAAATGGACATATTTAATTTTCTTGGTATAGCATGTTTCTCAGAATTACAGTACAGTATTTCTACCAAATTTATACAGTTAGGTGCTTTTTCTTAGTGAAAAATAAGAATGAATTTTTGTCTTCTGTGAGGCTTAGCTTAAACATGTTTTCACTACGTAGTAGTATTTTTTTTTCCTTTCAGGTACCTTGCTTTTTATATAAATACTTTACTTCTTGATAAAGTTATCCGTTGTCACACTGTTTTATTTCACTATCACTAGGGCAGTACTGCTTGATAGATTTAAAACATGCTTTTCCATAGTATTTCACTTTCATAAAGGTTTAAGCTTTTTTATATGCTTTCCAACAAACCTAGGTACTGTTTATCTTTCTACTAACAAGAAATTCACACAAGCCTACTAGAAAATGCTTATAGAAAGTCAGTATTCTAGTACAATATTTTTAATTGACTTACTTTTAAAAATAATTTTTTATTTCCCTCTTTTGATATTTCTTTATGTCATTGCAAAATTAGGCCAAAGGATTTCCCCATGCCTTTCTTGGTTTTCGTTTAGATGTTGTACAAAATTTGTTTGGTATTCTACTTGATTTTGAAGCTATTTTCTTAAAGGATTTGACAGGTAGACTTTCTTTTTTCCCTGCCCTTACCTTACTTGGTACTTTTTACGTTTTAATTAAAATTTAATTTCTCTTTTAATTAATAAAAATGCCAATTACAGAAGTAGTTGTACTCTACAGAAGTAGTGTACATAGCTTAAAGATTTTAGAATTTTGTTGCACTTGCTTTATCTATCCTATTTTCTTTCCCTTTATCCTAAATATTTTATTTTATTGTATTTTTTAAGTTTTATCTATTTTGAGAGAGAGAGTGCACCTGTGCAAGTAGGGGAGGGGTAGAGAGAGAAGGAGAGAGAGGATCCCTAGCAGGCTACCTGCTGTCAATGCACAGCTCATTGTGGGGCTGGAACTCAGATACCATGAGATCATGACCTGAGCTGAAATCAAGAGTCGGATACTCAATGGACTGAGCCACCCAGGTGCCCCTTGAAACATTTTAAAACAAACCTCGTCGTCATGTTGTTTCACTCCTGTGCACTTCTGTATGCATTTCTAAAAATGACCTTCTTACATGAGTGCTTTTATCACATTGATAAATAACAAAATTCCTCAGAATTGTGTAATAACTAGTCCATATTTAATATTTGCCACAAAAATGTCAAAAGTTATTTTTTAATTTGTTTGGATCTATATCCAGATAAAGTTCACACATTATATTTCATTTCTAAGAATTTTTTAATCTATTTTTTTAAATGTTCTATCTATTTCTGAGAGAGAGAGAGAGTGTGAGCAGGGGAGGGTCAGAGAGAGAGGGAGATGCAGAATCTGAAGCAGGCTCCAGGCTCTGAGCTAGCTGTCAGCACAGAGCCCGACACAGGGCCTAAATCCACGAACCGTGAGATCATGTCCTGAGCTGAATTCGGACACTTAACCGACTGAGCCACCCAGGCGCCCCAAGAGTTTTTTAATCTAAAGTGACCTTCCATTTATACTCTCATTATGCCACTTACTTGTTTTAGAGAAAGTCAGTTTATAGCAATTTCTCTAAGTAGTTACTTGCAGTGTCATTCAAACTTTCTCCTGTAAAGTACAAATTACCTCTGTAGATTTGATTAGATTCAGGCTCAACTTCCTAGATGATGCTGTGTCCTTTATAGAATGACCATAAGAAAGAACATCACTTAGGATGTCTCATTTTTAGTGATGCTGAGATGCAGAAGTTTCATGTGGTGGGTGATTCCAGCGTAATATTTGCCAGCAGTCTACTATATCATGATTTCTTTTTCTTTTTTCTTTTTTTATTATTTTTTAAATTATTTTTTACATTTTTTTTAAATGTTTTATTTATTTCTGAGAGAGAGAGAGGCAGTGTGAGCATGGGAGGGTCAGAGGGAGAGGGAGACACTGAATCTGAAGCAGGCTCCAGGCTCTGAGCTGTCAGCACAGAGCCCGATGCGGGACTTGAACCCATGAACCATGAGATCATGACCTGAGCCAAAGTCGGACGCTCAACCGACCAAGCCACCCAGGCGTCCCTTCTTTTTCTTTTTTAAAAACGTTTATTTATTTTGAGAGTGCATGAGCGAGTGGGGAGGAGCAGAGAGAGGGAGAAGTAGAAGAGACTTCCAAGCATGCACTGTGCTCTTAGCACAGGGCCCAGTGCAGGGCTTGATCCATGAACTGAGATCGTGTCCTGACAATGAGACCAAAAGTTGGACATTCAACCAACTTAACCACCCATAAACCCTGTCTACTATATCATGGTTTCTTCAGTTAATGTTTTGTACTCCATTTTTTTCATCAAGGATTGCAAAGTTATGTTTTCTTAACTTTATCAGTTTTCATTTACTTATTATCTGGAAAGTATTTGTAAAGAAAAGCTTTCCCTTATCAACTGAAGCTACTTGGTTACCTTGAAATACAGAGTTATTTTTAGGAAAGGTAGGGTAAATATTTAGCTCCTTCCCTTTAACTGGCAATTTCAGAAGGAGTTTGTGTCCAAGTTATCACCAGGAATTACAGATGAATATGTTGTTGTTTGGCTTTCTTTTTCTTTTGAGTATCATTATGAATACATTTAAAAAAACTGTTTATTGAAGAATAATATACATACAGAAAAGTACTCATTACTCATGGATTTTTATGTACATTTATGTACATGGATTTTAGCACATTTCAGTCCGTTTTCTATCATTATTCTTTTTAATGCTGATATTGTTCTCTATATTATTAAGCTAGTGAGGAAAGACCCTTGTAAGTTGATCCTGAGTCCTTTTGACACAACCTCATTATTCTTGCTAGTTTATTTCAGGCACCATAAGTCATCCTAAGCTCATGTTACAGATATCCTTTGCAAAAATGGAGTCATCCCTCCAAACTGTTCTTTTTAATGGGGTGTGGTATTTAGAGACCACAATGAGAGCTCTAGCGTGCTCATTACCAGTGAGTTGTCATTATGGATTTTCTTTCTTTCTTTCTTATTTTATTTTAGAGAGAGAAAGAGGGAGAGAAACTTAGGCAGGCTCTGTGCTTAGTGTGGAGCCTGACACCGGGTTTAGTCCCATGACTCTGGGATTGTGACTTGAGCTAAAATAAGATTCAGATGCTCAACGGACTGTGCCACCTAGGCACCCTGGATTTTCATTTTTAAAGAAAGTTTTTGCTCAGTATTACTCATCATCAGGGAAAAGCAAATCAAAACCATAATGAGATATCACCTCACACCTGTCAAAATGGCTAAACTCTAAAATATAAGAATAACAAGTGTTGGCCAGGATGTGAAGAAAAAGGAGCTCTCATGCACTGTTGGTGGGAATGTAGACTGGCACAGCCACTGTGTAAAACAGCATGAAGGTTCCTCAAAAAATTAAAAACAGAGCTACCCTATGATGCAGTAATTGCACTTTACAGAAATAATATGAAAACACTGATTCAAAAGGCTATATGCACCCCTCTGTTTATTGCACCATTATTTACAATAGCCAAAATATGGAAGCAACCCAGATGTCCATCGATAGATGAATGGATAAAGAGGATGTAGTATTATATACAAAGTAGAATATTATTCAGCCATAAAAAAGAATGAAACCTTGCCATTTCCAACAATATGGCTGACACTAGAATAATGCTAAGTGAAATAAGCCAGTGAGAGAAAGACAAATAACATGTGATTTCACTCATAACTGGAATTTAAGAAACAAACTAACAAAGGGAACAAAGAGACAAACCAGAAAACAAACTCTTAACTATAGAAAATAGATGGTTACCAGAGAGGAGGTGGGTGAGGGATTGGTGAAACAGGTAAAAGGATTAAGAGTATGCTTGTTTTGATGAACACAGAGTGTATATATAGAGTTGTTGAATCATTATATTGTACACCTGAAACTAATATAATGCTGTATGTTAACTACACTAGAATTAAAGTGAAAAGAAAAAATATAAGTTTTTGTTCTGTGTAAATCTCATTTTCAAATATGAAAAATAAAAATGTCAACACAGAAAGTTATGTCAACAACGCTTTATCATAAAAAAATGCATGAAATTTCTAAAAAGTCTCTTCTGTACCATTACTACTGCCCCTCCCCCATGACTTAAATTTTTTTTTAAATGTTTTATTTATTTCTGAGAGAGAGAGAGAGTGAGTATGGGAGGGTCAGAGAGAGAGAGAGAGATACAGAATCTGAAGCAGGCTCCAGGCTCTGAGCTAGCTATCAGCACAGAGCCCGACACGGGGCTCAAACCCACGAACTGTGATATCATGACCTGAGCCGAAGTCAGATGCTTAACCGACTGAGCCACCCAGGCTCCCCTTAAAAAATTTTTTTAATGCTATTTTCATATAGGAAAATTAGGTTAAGTATTACTTCAGTTTTCCAAATAAGAGTTAATGCCCCAGTTACTGTGAGGTAATCCAGTGAAGCTGACTGTGCTCTTGCAACCCTCTTCCTCTTTTGCTCTCTTTCTTCTTTATCTCTCTCCTCTCTCCCTCTCTGTTTCTCTTCCTTCCATTCCTTTGTTTTTTCTTGCCCTTCCTTTCCTTTTTCTCTTATGTACCCTTTCTCTTTTGGTATTTTTATGAATTCATAGTTTTTTACATAGTGTGTTTTAATTAATTGCATTCACTTATTCTTTGATGCTTAAATTGTCCATCTTTGACCAGTAGGTATACTTTCATATTGGCATCTGTGTACTTTTGACATAACCTCACTAGTCTTTGACAGCTACCTAACTTTTGACATAAAAATGACGTAAAATTGCTCCTAAATATCCATTCTTCCATCTTCTTCCCAACTTGTATATATATCAAGAGATGTTTTTAAAAAGTGTCTTCTTTTAACCCAATAGAAGCATAACTTAAATAAACTTTTCCTTTGAACAATAGGGTATCGTCCACCACCGTTTTCAGAAAAGTTCTTTCTAGTAGTAATTGAAAAGGACAGCAATAATTACTCTATTCTCCATATGTGGCACCTTCATCTTAAATCTGTACAGGCATGTTTAGGTAAGTTATTATAATTATATGCAGAGATGATGTGAAATAAATTCATTTTACTGAATGTTTTAGGTTGGTTAATTCTTTGAAGATCCAGTGAACTATAAATTGAGTTGCTGGATTGAAGTATGGATATGACAAGCTTATCATACTTTCATCAGTTTACATAATTGATGAAACAGGTTAATACAAAAAGAAACCAGTCTGTGGGCACACTAGACATATATAAAAAAAGTTTGATCAATTTATTTTTTTCAATTAATATTTATTGAATGCTTATTTTGGCTCTGTTCTAAATACTATCTCTATAAATCTGTTTTTCCCATAGAATCAACATTGTACTTTTCTGTGGATTAATACACATTGCATACACAGTGTACATTAGCTTAAGCATCACTGAGAGAAGCAGATTTTCTATTTATAAAAATATGGTCGAGCATCTGAAGCTCATAGGTAGCAGTTTTTTTGTAGAATGTTAAGAAATCCAACAATATTTTAACCATGCTTTTGCTATATACATTTATGTTAATTTCATAGCAAATTAGAAAATCTGTAGTATGAAGCAAGGAAATTGATCATAGACCTTTTTTTTAGAACAGACTTTTACTTTCTGAGAGATCATTGTTAAAATGAGCTGCACAGTAGCCATATCACACTGTAGCTGCTTTAAACTCGTTAACTCAGAATAGTTAAGAATTTTTAAAAGATTTTATTTTTTCTGGTGGTTATATTATTTAACTGATTTTATACACATTAAACATTTAAAATGAAAGTCAACTAATACATATTTTTTCATTCCATTTGTATTTCACATTATCACATAACTGTAAACAGCAGTTCTAACTAGGCCATGAGCTAGTGTTAGAAAAGCCAGATGATTTAATAGAACCTTTACCCATGCCCAGTTGAGCCTAATCTTCTTGAGGCAGCAGGAATCCAAAAGTTCTTCCAAAAGAAAGTTCTTTGAAGTTAATTTTTGGTGTTATATGTTGTCTCACAAAAATGGAAGAATAGAGTGATCTAAAACCACCTTGTCAGGAAGAGAATTTTTAACACACAGAAATGGTTCTGAAGAGATTAATAGAGGTAGTAACAGATCCTTGTGGTAGAACAGGAAGGATGTGATAACTTCTGTTCCCATTGCTTACGAGGGAAGTGTTCCCACTGCTGCTATTCCCCTAAATTAAGGGCTAGTGTAGAGTTGCTTGCTTACTCTGTTTCTAATAGCAGTAGAAGGTCACAAATAATAAGATTACAGTAGAGGCAAACAAATAATATGCTCCCTTCAGCTATGACAGGAAGCATCTTCTATCTTTTGGTTCTAATGTTCACAATAGATTTAATATAGTATATATTGTCATTCACAGCTTATGCTTGAATATATCAGTGTTGAAAATCCTGGCAGAGAATGAAATGATGAGCTCTAAATTTAGATGAGGGAGGAATATGGTGACTGCCTTTAAAGTGCCAGGTACTGAGATAGCTAAATGCTTTATATGTGTGAGACAGATATTATCCCCATTGTACTAATGGAATAATATTAAGTAACTTGACCAAGTCCCATGGTCTGGTTTATCATAGGACCAATTTTCAAAATCAGGTTTTCTGGCTCTACAGCCTTTGCTTTTTTTTCTTTGCTTTGCTTTTCTTATTTCCTTTCTTAGCATGAGATACGCATTATAAAAATGCCTGGTTTACAGGAAGAGGAATGATCTAGTTCAACCTTATTTTGCAGATGAGAAAATAGCCAGAGATGGTGAAGTGCCTTGCTTGAGGAAACGTACCTAGTTAGTGATAGAGCCAGGAGTAGTACTTTCTTCTGCTGAATACTGATGCAAGTTTATAGTCTCATTCTGTTTTATGGAAAATGTTTTCATATTTCTCATCTAGTGGCCTGCCACTCTAAAATAGATGGATATATTTAACATCCACCAGAAGCAAAAGGGGATTACTTACTATCTCTTAGTATTCTGGTGTTTCTTGAGATATACAAAGCAAGCATCGTACTTGCTCTTGATATAGTCATAGTCTAATGGGAGTAGACAGGCATACAAATATATAAATGTAATTCAGTGTGTCCCTCCCATGTAGCAGAAACACAGATAACTGAATCTCCTTAGAGATTTATATTCCACTCTAATGTGAAAGCTGGAGACTCTTGGGAAGAAGATCGAGGTCAATATCCCTTACAAAGTCACTCAGCTAATAATGTCTTAAATTTGCTTAGAACTTTATTTTTTGTATTTGTTTTTGAAATCATCTTGTTCCAGCACTTGGTAGTCAAGAACCTGGTATTTTAGTGTCTTCTTTGCTAGTAATTAATTATATGACTTTAGGAAAGTCATTGTGCTCTTCAAACTTAAGTTCTTAAATCTACTATGCGAGGCAATACCTTGTTATTTCTCAAAGTTTGATTCATGATGCTCTGTTTCAGAAGTACCTGGGCTGCTTGTTAATGCAAATTTCTGGGGTCTACCCCAAAACAACTGAATCAGTCATTCTGTGGTAATGCCCAGGTATCTGCATGTTAATACATTCCACCTCAAGCTTTTGATAATTTTTAAAGGTTGAAAACATTGGACTAGGTAACTTGAGTTTTTTTTTTCTAGCTTTTACATGTTGTGATTAAGTCTGTGTGATAGACTTGGAAAGGCTAAGAGTAAAATAGTTAAAAATCTGTCAAGGTAACTGAGCAGAAGTCTGAAAATTGACCTTGCCTCCAAAGTACTTTTAACAAACCATGTTTCTTAAATGATAACAAAGTATTATTCTAGCTAATGTATCTAGTGATGATAGTAATATATTTCATAATTTATTTTCAAAGCTAAAGCTTCAGAAGGTATTTCATCAGAGAGTCTACTTTCAGTCCCTGGACAGAAGAATGTAGACTCTTCTCCAGAAACATCTCCTGGTGTGAGCCCCATGCCACATTCTGCATCAATTGCCAATCTTCAAACTGCTAGTAAACTTATTCTGAGTTCTAGACTGGTCTATAGCCAACCTCTTGATCTCCCAGAAGGGGTTGAAGTAATAAGAGCAACACCTTCAGCAGGTAAGGTAACTTTAAAGACTGGGCGTTTGTAGCTCAGAGTGGCCTTCAGCGGTAAAATGCACGAACCCTTCTGAATTATGTGCTGTGGTGACAGTTGTAATTTTCTAGTAATGATGTATATAGAAACATGTCTTTATTAGAAAGTTTCCTGTGATAAATGTAATTGGCCTGACAGAAAATGATGTAAATATTTTAATGTGAAGTTTCTTGCCTGCACTATGATTTCCTGTAAATAGGAATAGTATGATAGTATAATTGCAAAGAACATATGTATTCATTTGCAAATCATCAGAACTTTTTTTTTTAATTAAAGATTTTCATCCATGTTGTGCTAATCATGTGTCACTTTTATTAAATTTGAACAAGAATTGGCAGGTACTTTGGGAAAAAAATGTAGGATATGAGATTATAGTTTGGCTAGCCTAGAATGATACTGAATTTAACAAGGTGGATAAGACAGTTTGGAAGGCAGGTATATTTAAAATGATCTATCACTTGTAGAACCATAATTGAAGAGTGCCTAGAATAATATTTTTGAGAACTGAAATTTGAAGGTCAAGCATATTTCAGTTGCTGGTGAGTATGACGGTTCTTTTCTTCATCCATAAATTGAATTCAGAGTTGGAAAGATGACAGTAATGGTTTACTCTGGGCTTTTGTGGCAAGTGCAGATCTGGGCCAGATTTTGAGTCTTTCATAGTATTTGGAAAGTTTGGGATATACTCAAAATAAGTTTGTTAGAATTGATAAAAATAAATTCTCTTTTGTGGGGGCTTTATAAAATGCTTTTAAATGTGTTAATTGGCAGTAACATTCCAAGGGCAATAGTAACATGACCCCTTGCTATTTAGATGAAACAGGACCAGATGTTTAAGTGGCTTTCCCATTGCAAAGGTATTGATGTACCAGAACTTGAATCCAGGTCTTCTGACCCCAGTCCTTGTCATTATTACTCCTTAGGTTATAGTTGACAGTGGATGGGTGGTGTTAGTCTTCAGCAGTCAGGAATAAATATGAGGAGTCTGGTTCACTATTAGGAGAGTATGAATTAACCCTGGTAAAAATGGTGAGATCTAGTAGTCTGTTTACCTGTCTGAAAACAGTTTGATGGTAGGGATAGTTCTAGGGTTTGGATTATTCAAGGGCAGGTTAGGGACATTTGAATGGGAAATTGTAATGACTACTTAAGAATTTATGATCAAAGTGATAAAAAATGGAGACTGAAAGTCCAGTGAAGGCATATATAAATTATAGCAGATAACGGATTTAGTGATTAAGGATTGACTTGTTTTATTGCATTTGAATTTTGTTTTGTTTTTTTTTTTTTTTTTACAAATAGTTTATTGTCAAAATTTGAATTTTGTTTTAATGGAATATTCACCTCATTTAAAATACGTAATTACCTGAAAACTAATTGATTATTATTGCATACTTTTATTTCACCACTGGACTGTTTAAGATTTGTATAGATAACTTCAGCCAATGGAGATTTAGTGTAAAACACTAGTTAAGGGGAGTTTGCAGAATTATATTGAAGAAGCTTATAGTAGCTTTGGATTTATCACATTCCAGAACTTGATTATTAGCATTTTATTTTATGGTTCTGTTGTCATGACTGTCTGCTTTTGCTTTTTTAAGGTCATCTGAGTTCTTCTTCAATTTATCCAGTATGCCTCGCACCTTATTTAGTGGTTACAACTTGTTCTGACAATAAAGTACGCTTCTGGAAGTGTAGTATGGAAACCAGTGTACAATGCAAAAGTGATGAGAAGGAAGCTTACCATTGGAGGAGATGGCCTTTGATGAATGATGAAGGAGAAGATAATAGCAGTACAGTGAGCATTGTGGGAAGACCAGTTGCTGTTAGCTGTTCATACACAGGTCGCCTCGCTGTGGCTTACAAACAGCCTATCCACCACAGTGGTTTTGTTTCTAAAGAATTTTCCATGCACGTTTGCATCTTTGAATGTGAATCTACGGGAGGATCAGAATGGGTTTTAGAACAAACAATTCATCTTGATGATTTGGTCAAGGTTGGGAGTGTTCTTGACTCAAGGGTCAGTGTTGACAGTAATCTATTTGTGTACAGCAAATCAGATGCACTTTTGAGCAAGGATAGATACCTTATTCCGAATATCAAACATTTAGTACATTTGGATTGGGTATCAAAAGAAGATGGCTCCCACATTCTCACAGTGGGTGTCGGCGCTAATATCTTCATGTATGGGCGGCTTTCAGGAATTGTGACTGAGCAAACCAATAGTAAGGATGGAGTAGCTGTCATTACTTTACCACTAGGTGGTAGTATCAAGCAAGGAGTTAGGTCAAGGTGGGTTCTTCTTAGATCTATAGACTTAGTGTCTTCTGTGGATGGTACACCTTCACTGCCTGTTTCTCTCTCCTGGGTGAGAGATGGGATATTGGTGGTAGGAATGGATTGTGAAATGCATGTATATGCACAGTGGAAGCATGCTGTGAAATTTGGAGACATTGAAGCTGATGGTCTTTATACGGAAGAGACAGCAATACAAGATCATTCTGCCTTTAAATCTAATATGTTGTCAAGAAAAAGTATTGTTGAAGGAACAGCTATTGCTGACGATGTTTTTTGTTCACCAACTGTAGTTCAAGATGGTGGCTTATTTGAGGCTGCACATGTACTTTCCCCCACTCTCCCACAGTACCATCCAACTCAGTTGTTAGAATTGATGGACTTAGGGAAAGTTAGAAGGGCTAAAGCTATTCTCTCTCATTTAGTAAAATGTATCGCAGGTGAAGTTGCAATAGTTAGAGATGCTGATGCTGGAGAAGGAACTAAACGACATCTTTCCCGAACCATTAGTGTAAGTGGCAGTACAGCGAAGGATACAGTCACCATAGGAAAGGATGGTACTCGAGATTATACTGAGATAGATTCTATTCCTCCACTACCATTATATGCACTGCTTGCTGCAGATCAAGATACAACCTACAGAATTTCAGAAGAAAGTACAAAAATACCACAGAGCTATGAAGATCATACCAAAAGTGAACCAGAAGATCAGTATTCAGAGCTGTTCCAAATCCAGGATATAACAACTGATGATATAGATTTAGAGCCAGAAAAGAGAGAAAACAAATCAAAAGTAATAAATCTTTCTCAGTATGGACCCGCTTACTTTGGCCAAGAACATGCTAGGGTACTTTCAAGTCATCTTATGCACTCAAGTCTACCAGGCCTTACCCGTTTGGAGCAGATGTTCCTTGTAGCTTTGGCTGATACAGTGGCTACCACCAGTACGGAGCTTGATGAAAACAGAGATAAGAGTTATTCAGGTAAAAATTCTCACTATAATTTACAAAGTTACAAATAGAACCATTTGTATAACTTACATAGTGACTCACATATTAAATTGCAGTCTTTCTTTAAACCGTGCAGTGAAAAGACGTCTCTGGTTAACACTTACTGTTAAGTAATATAATTAGTTGTGAAAGAAAGACAGTTGGGGTAGGCTGTGACTTGCCCATGACTTAATGAATTTTGATGTCTTTGTGTGTGTTCTCACGTGAGTTTTTACTCTGAAAGCTTTGTGTGATTTTAGATATATGTAGTCTTTTGTTTTTTCTAACATTATTCCCATGGCTTATTTTAATTTTTATTTACTCTTAATAATAATCATGGACCATTTGTTTTACTATTGAACCATGAAGCTTATAAGGACCATGAACCCAACAACTTCTGGGTATAAATATTCTTTACAATTACCTAATTTCTCCAAAAAGTCTCCTTTGAGAAATAGGTTTTAATACATTTTACTATAATGTGTGTCTTGATTAATTTGCTCTATAACTAGAACATTTTTGACTGTCTCCTGAAACTAGATTCCATTCTCTTTTATGCAGATAGTTGAAGGTAATGGTGTTGATTGTAAATGATGGCATTAGCAAAGGAAACCGAAAATTATTGATCATTCATTCATTCAGTAAATATTGTGGAGGAGTGAACAATGACTATGTGCCAGGCACTTTATGTACTTTATCATACTTAATTATCACAACAATCTTCTGGTAGGTAGCTATTATTATACTAAATTTTATGGATGAAAACACTGATCCTTAGGGAGATGAAATGACATATAAGATCACATCAGTAGTAAGTGGCAGAACTGGGGTCATATGTGGATAAATCATTGCCTCCCAGCCTGTACCCTTACTGTTTCACAAGATTTCCAAATTTGAGGGGAAAAGATTGTTCCTGAAAGCTACCTGGAATATATCTCTTCATATAGGTTTATATCTTTATATCTCCAAAGTTTTCTCTGCGTAGATTAAAATAACTAGGGACCTTAGGTTTTTCTATGACCTATTTTCTAAACATGTTAAATAAAAAAAATTCTAACTATTATGAGATACTGTGTGTAATAGAGCAGGATTCTCCCCCAGAATATTGAAAAGTTAATATACATTAGAATTTTTACTCTGGGATATTAAGAAAATAGGTATGCCACAGTCCATGAGAAATAGTTTAAACTTTTTGATACTGAACAATCTGCTTGGCAAGACAGTATAAAAATGCTCTTCCTAGTCACAGTGGGGTTTCATGAGGGAGATGCGGCAGGAATTAATGTCTCCATTTCACAGGTCAGAAAGTGAAAATCAGAGTTTAAATATGTTGCACATCTCCGTGAATGAATTCTAAATAAATGGATTCTTTTAAAGGGAATTAGAGGCATTCCTGTTTTATTTTACACCCCATATCCAGTCTCCTGACAAATGCTACCAGTTCTTTTATATCCAGAATCCAGTCATTTCTTGTCATCTCTCCTGCTAACACTCTGGTCCAAGTCACTGTCACCTCTTGTCTTGGTTATTGACAGTCTCCAAACTGCTTCATTCTTGTTACCTCAGTTTGTTCTCACATAGGATCCAGTGATTAATCACATTTAATCTCTCTGGGTGCTCAACATACATGAGTGCCTTGCTATCTCACTTTAGACTAAAAGCCATATCCTTATGGAGGTCTGCAAGGCCCCGTATGACTTGTGTTCATTTTCATTCTACTACACTGGCCTCCTTGCTGTCCCAAAGCATACTACACCCATTCCCGTCTCAACGCCTTTGCACATATTGTTTCCTCTGTGTAGAATGCTCTTTTTCCAAATTTATGCCTCTCTCATTCCTTTACCTCCTTAGATCTCTGCTGAAACATCATGTTGGAAAGTTCTTCCCTGGCTAAACTTTATACAGTAGAACCTTCTTACTCCAGTACTTTCTTTCTGTCAAACCTACTATTTCTCTCTATAGCGTTAATTTTCCACCAGACACTTATTTGTTTGCTGTTTGTTTGTCTCCTAAAATGTAAGCACCATGAGAGCAAGAATTTCCTCTTACTCACTGGTGAATCCCCAGCACCTAAACTGTGCCTCACCTGTAGTAGATGTTGGATTTATTGAATGAATGAGTAAATGAATGAATAAATGAATATAGCTAATGGGAAGTGGAGCTGGAACTTGAGCTTTAAGAATTTAAAGCAGTTTATTTTCTTCTAGAAAATATTATTTGGTTCAGCATTCTTAGTACTTCCTAAGTGACAGTTACTGGGCTGGGTGCTGTTAATAGTTTTGCATTACTTTTCTTCAACAGTGGCTGTAGTTTGATAAAGCTCACCATACTTTCATACCTTTGTGCAACTTCTAAACAAGTTTGTGGAATTAGGTTAAGGTTCAACTTTAACTCTGGAAAACTAGCCTAGGAAATCAAATTTCAAATCTTTCATGGTACTGTATTTCAGTTGAGCTAACCAAACTAGAAGATATTGCCTAACTAATGATAATAATGATAATAATTAATGATTTCATTTTAGATATGTAATTCCTATTTTTTAAATCTCATCTGATTTCACCTCGGAAGTGCTTTTTAAAATTATACCTAGCCTACTATAGTTAATATATTCTTTATTGAATTTCAAGATTTCATTTGTTATAAATAGCTATAAGTACTATTACTACCTGTACTAATAGATAATTATATTTTCTCTGGTCATTTTTCATTTGGGAGTTTTAGTATCTACACATATTTTTTGTAAAGATACATGTTCTATAAAGATATTCAAGTGTTCACAGGAATACACAAACATATATTTTGTATATATTATTATTACTGAATTTAATGTTTATTTCCTAATTTTTTATTGGTTTGTGACCTATTTCCTTCAATATATTTTCTGCTTACTTTATAGGAAGAGACACATTAGATGAGTGTGGCTTGAGATACTTACTAGCTATGCGTTTGCACACATGCCTTTTGACATCACTGCCTCCTTTATACCGAGTACAACTACTTCATCAAGGTATTTAACTCCTTGTCTGAACCTTTGAACAACTTTTATTTCATATTGAAATGAAATATTTTGTTTATATTTGTGTATAAGAATCAGCTAAATCAGGGATGCCTGGGTGGCTCAGTTGGTTGGGCATCTGACTTGGGCTCAGGTCATGATCTCACAGTTCATAAGTTTGAGTCCCACATCGGGCTCTGTGCTGACAGCTCAGAGTGTGGAGCCTGCTTCAGATTCTGTATATACCTTTCTCTCTGCCCCTTCCCTGCTTGCACTGTGTCTCTCCCTCTCATAAATAAACATTATAAAAATTTTAAAA
Source organism: Hyaena hyaena (assembly GCF_003009895.1). Taxonomy (NCBI): domain Eukaryota; kingdom Metazoa; phylum Chordata; class Mammalia; order Carnivora; family Hyaenidae; genus Hyaena; species Hyaena hyaena. The sequence goes on from NW_024080752.1 coordinate 1,521,527, forward strand.
AGAATTAGCTAAATAATTATATGCATATTTATCATTAGCCTTAAGATCTTCTTGTCACATAGTACCCAGTTAACCACTTTACTGTGCATGTTTCAGCTCTATTTTGTGACTTTTACTTTTCTATCTCAGTTTCTCAGCTTTTACTTGCTAAAGTCCTAGTAGCCTAGGAGTAAACCTGATACACTTGAGGCCATAACCCAAAATCACCTTGACTTTCTTTGACATCTAATGTCTTTTATTTAAAAATTATGCAAATGTTGTCCTGTGTGTTATTTTTTATGTTTATCTTAGTATAAGCATTAAAATCCTATACTCACAAATAAAGCTGATGTTTCAAGAATATCTGCCATCTAGAGATGGCAAATCTGCAAGAGGCAGATTTGCATACATGTAGCACATTGCCACGCCCCCTGATTTGAGACGTAAGAATTTCTGTCAGCTGCCTAATTTTCAGATTAAAAAACTGAAACTTTTACAAAGTGACCTGCTACGATAGAGGGCTGTTTGTGAGTAGAGTTGAATTAGAATCCCAGCCCAGTGCCTTTTTCATTAGACTATGTTTCTTTTGAAACCAGCATCCTGGACACAGTCCCATAATTAATGCTTTAGTATTGTGGAAACTAGAATACCAGGCTTTATAGTTTGCTGTTCTGGCTGAAATGCTTACCCTTTACCCTCATAAATGTTCTTTGAATACTTAATTTTAAACAGCTGTCTAATATTTTCTCATGTCTCTGAACTGTGTTTCATCGATCCATTCCTTTATTTTTGAAACAGGTTTTGCTGGTTTTCTTTTCTATTTGAATTATTGCTGTAATGAATGACTTTAAAACCTTGCATGTAAGTTTTTATGTATACATCTGATTATTTTCTCGTGTTACTTTCCTATAGTGGAATTATGGTATTAGAGAGCTTGAGAATTCTTAACTCCTTTTTTTTTTTAAGGTAGTTATTTGTTTTTGTTTTTAATGTTTGGGTCAGCAGTTCACAGTACTGCCAGGCCAGTTTTCTAAATTCTGAACATAACTATATTGGTGAATTTTTTTATTCAGATATACAATATAATGATTCATCAATTTTATACACTTTTCAGTGTTTATCAAGATAAGTGTTTCACCCATACCCCCACCCACCTCACTTCTAGCAACTGCGAGTTTGTTCTCTCTGCTGAAGAGTGAAATTTCATAACTCTTGATAAGTATTGCCACAGACAAAAACACTGTAGTCATTTACATTCCCAGAAGCAATGTTTGATGATTTCAGTAACACATTGTTAACAGTTGGTATTATCATTTTAAACAGTCTGTGCCATTTGGATAGGTTTAAAAAATGTTATCTCAAAGGTCTTTTAAATTTTCATTTTAAATGATAGATAGTACTGAATCACTAGCAATTATGTACTTTCTTAGGGAGATCACCTCAAATTTCTAAAGCTTTGTTAAATTCCATTTTCCCTTTGATACAGTTAAAATATTGGAGATAAGTGACTGGTGTTGTAGGTGATGATCTTGGGAATAGCCAGTATATAGATAGAAAGGCTAAGAAGAACAAGGAAAAACTGTGAAGAATAGCCTACTATTAGTAGGCCAAAAAACCCCCCAAAAAAAACCCAAACCAAAACACTACTTATTTGTGCCCCTGTTCTTTTTCTTCTTAATATCTTTTTTTTTTTTATATTAAGATATGGGGCAGGTCACTTTAAACTCTGTAGTTATGATTTTTTAATCTGTAAATTAGGGGGCTGATATAAATCCTTGTATCTCAGATCAGGGGGTGTGGCAGTGTGTTAACAAGTATGCCTTCCAGATTATTATATGGCAGATATTCCTGAAACATCAGCTTTACTTGTGATTTATATGATTTATAACACAATGCTTATATTAAAACAAACATAGTTAGCCTTCCAAATATATTCACTGCTCTTTTAATCTTGTTTTCCAAACCTAATTCCCTTGGCATACTTGTGTTTTTTTGTTTTCTCTTAATCATATCAAAAATTGAACTAATCAAATTTCATTTAAGAGTATAGAATGTAATGTATTTTACATTATTCTTTATAGTATAAATTTGCTGTTAGCAAAAGTATATTGTACGCATTGCTATGTAATAATAACTTCTAAAGCAAAATGTGAGTTATTTGATGTAGTGATTATTTCTTAAATCGGGCATAGATTTAAAAAGTGAGAAAATCTGCCTTTAAGGTTCTGAAAAACTACAAACTGGTTTTACTAAATTTTGACCATTTTCCCCTAAATTTATAGTGACAGACAAAGCTTGTTGCATTGATTTTTGTGCTGTGATTTCAAACATAGTTGTATATAAATATTAGTAATGGGAAATTTAAAAGAGTTAAGATTATTATTCAAAATGGTCATAATAGGTTTTACTTTTTTTGAGAGAGAGAGAGAGAGAGAAAGATTCTGTGTGTGTGTGTGTGTGTGTGTGTGTGTGTGCGCGCGCGCGCACAAAAGAGAGGGGCAGAAGGAGAGGGAGAGGAGAATCTTAAGCAGGCTTCATGCTCAGTATGGAGCCTGATGTGGGGCCCCATCACATGACCCTGGAATCATGACCTGAGCTGAAATCAAGAGGCGGATGCTTAATTGACTGAGGCACCCAGGTGCCCCAGTTTTTCCCTTTATACTTTCTAAAGGAACTGTTGTGAAACCATAAAGATTAGAAAAGCTTTGAACTATAAGTCTATATAGTAGCTGTTAATGAAACAATTATATGTAATAATATCAGTGGTCTTAGAGCATGGAGAAGCCTGTGTTGTGACTATCATTGACCTCAGACATGTCTTTGTTTCAAAAGGTCCATATAGATGGCTACTTTGACCAGTCTAACCTTTTTCCTAGGCTCATTGGAGTTCTTCCTGGCATTCCCACTTATCTGTCACCACTCTGTATGTGTCACTTCCCTCATGCTTCCTCTTTGCCTGCTCTAAGTGGAATAAAGTGTTATCAGTAGTTCAACCGTTGATAAACTTCCTTGTACTCCCAAGTCTGATGGTGTCACTAAATCTATTTTGTTGCCTCTAAATATAGCCTAGATCCCTGTCCTTCTACCAGGGAAGAACAAGTTTGCCATATACCATCAGTATTAGGCAGCTTTAACTACTTTTAACTGTAGTGCTGAAGGCAGAGGAATGTGTCTCCTGACTGTTGTTCCCTTGAACCCTCTTGAAGGTTAAAACTTACTCTGAAATGATACTTAGCTCCTTGGCCAGAGGGATGAATGGGGAAGTTTTCAGTATTCAGTACTAAAGTATATTTTGGTTTACCAAGCAAGTGGCACTGTGAAAAACCACCCAGAGACACCAGCCAAGATAATTTAATTTGACCAAAGCTTTCACTGTTGATAAATTTGGTGTATGTATAAATGACTCGATGTTCAAATATCTTTCCAGTGATTAAATTTTGGCGTCTCTAGTTTTGTAGAGAAAAAAAGCAAATACTTTGGAAAAAAAATAGAGATTTTAGTTTTGTGTATCCTGCCATTGATCTTGTATTTAGAAGCTTATAGTGTAAAATCCTGAATGGTGAAAGGCTTTCTTTCATCCATTTTTCTTTGCTTGAAAATTCTTTCCAGGATGACTGAGTACAGGGCTATGTGAAAAATTGTTTTTGTTATTTTTGGATATAGTTCTGAAGGTTATTATTTTGTATTTCTAATTTAGGTGTGTCTACCTGCCATTTTGCCTGGGCTTTTCATTCTGAGGCTGAGGAAGAACTGATTAATATGATTCCGGCAATTCAGAGAGGGGACCCTCAGTGGTCTGAACTAAGAGCTATGGGAATAGGTTGGTGGGTCAGGAATATTAACACTCTTCGAAGATGCATTGAAAAGGTAACTTTACTTCATTGGATGTTAAAGTTAAAATATCTTAAAGGATAAGAGCTAAGGATGTTCCATAAAATCTGTAGTGGGGAATTAGATTGTACATCTTGAGATCTTAAAAATTTCTTAAATAAACATTTTCAGAGATTTCAGAAACTTGTAAAATGTGTAGTATACCAATTGCCTTTTGCCATATATGCTGAGTTCATAATACTTGTAGAATTGCATATGTTCTGCTGTCAGTTGAGGTGGTTCCTAGTTTGGGAAAATGCAAAAATCATTTTTTTTTAATAATGGGAAGTTTGCCATGGTTATGAAAAGTACAGCATAGAGAATATAGCCAATAAAATTATAATAACATTGTACCGTGACAGATGGTGACTGCACTTACTGTGGTAAACATTGCATAGCATGTAGTATCACGAATCACTGTTGTATACCTACTACTAATATATTGTATGTCGTTGTATGTCAGCTGTACTTCAATAACGATATTAAAAAAAGAAAACAAAAATCTAAATTTAGAAAGCAAACTTCAGTTCTTATCAGATAGATCAATTATATATAAGAATTCTTTTTATATAAAGGATTCTCTTTGACTAGGTTAATAAATAGCAAACTTACTTTGCACACTCAAAATACCATTCCATAAAAGATTTTGATTTGTGTGCACTTGAAGAGCATATTTGTGGCAGCAAATTAAATATGCTATTAAAAAAATTTTTTTTGAGAGCGTAAGTGTGCATATGAGTGAGCGAGGGGGAGAGAGGGAGAGTAGTTTCTGGTATATGGGAAAAGTTAATTGTTATAGCATGTAAATAGCACAGTACCTGCATTAAATTTTTTTATATTCCAGAGCAGTGGAAAAAAGAGGACCTATTTTATCTGAAATGTTTCAGATGTTGTTTCTAAAGATCTCTTTAATTTCTTGTCAGCAGTGTGTTTTGTTGTTATAATTAAGTGTCTCTGATATGTACCTATGATTTATTTCCACAAGAAATATTAAACTTGAATCCAAGTTTTTTGCCTTGAGATATAGATTATAAATCTTTAGCAAAAAATGAATAAAAATTTCTCTAAAAAATACTACACATCAAGATACGAAGTTAAGTAAATGATTGAAGGCAGAGAACATGCTAAAAAAGGGAAAAGAGAAATAAGCAAATATTGAGAGTAAAGCAGTTTTCATGATGCAGTTTCCCCGCTCTCCCATGCCTTGGTAGTTCCTGCTTCATCATCAGTGTGAGCTAATAAAACATCTGTTGTTTTTTATTGTTACATTTTTCAATAGTGATTTGCAGAAATTATCTAAGTATCTTTGAGAAATAAGATATGGTTAGTATGGTACCATGTTCAAAACAGTATAATTATATACAGTAGTGTTACTGGCTTAGTTTTTAAACTTAGCACTGAGTTGATTGGTTCTATATGAATTCAGCAATTTTGGTTATATGTCTCCATGGAGATTATCAGTTATGTGCTCATTAAGACTCTTTCTCATGGCATTTCTAAGAACTAAAATTAGTCAGCTCTTCAAAATAATAGAGCTTCAACCTTCTATATTTTAATTACATGCCAGAAAGAAGATGTCATTCCTTTATAATTGTCAAAATTTGATTGGAAAACTACCAGAAAAGAATGTTTCTTAAAAAGTATGTTTAAAAAACACTGGAACACTTATTTTTGTTTGTAGTTTTTTAAATGTGTGAGTCTTGTTCCCAGGTCACAGTACATAATTAATATTTATTCATTGAGTTGAGAGAACTTTAAGTTGTGAAATCACATATTCTATAGCAGTTAGCATTTTAGCTTTTACAAAATGTTATGAAGTGTAACATTTAATTTTCAAGAAAAGGTTACATCTACTGAATATTCTGCCTTCATTATCTAGTTGCCTATGATAGACAGTTATTACTGCCTGGCGTCTAACTCCTTTTCTACCCTTTACAATGTGACCTTAGATAATTCACTTACCCTGTCTGTGTCTCAGTCACTTCCTAGGAAGTAAAATGGGGAGAATAGTACCTCATGGACTGTAGTGATTATGTAAGATAAGTGAAAGGCACTTAGACTGGTGCCTGATTCATGGGAAGTAATCAGTAAATGCTAGTTGCTATTATTATTTTTATTATAATTACTGGCATACAAATGGTTGTCTCTAGGAGCATGTATTATAAGCTGCTGGAGATTGTGGAATAGAGCCAACTTTTCTCATCTCCATGGTTACTATCAGCCATGTAAGTAGCAGGGAAGCATTAATTGTTGGTTAATCGGTTGTAATTCTTTTATCAAATAGTTAATTTAATGGAATACTTTATTTACCATTTAGGTTGCCAAAGCTTCTTTTCAAAGAAACAATGATGCTTTGGATGCTGCATTATTCTACCTCTCAATGAAGAAGAAAGCAGTAGTGTGGGGTCTTTTTAGGTAAATTGCCTCAACAGTTAACATGATTTAATGGAGTTCTGTGCTGCGAGACTGCTGATGCTGATGCTTTTGAAAGTACTTGTATGCATGAGCTTTGAGCTTGATCACATCAGCTTACTTTTTTGTATCTTGGTTTCTTTATTTGCAAAAAAAATGGGCATAATACCGGTTCAACCTAACCTAAAGGGTGGGATGTTGTTGAAAAAATTGACAAAAGTACTTTGAAAAGGAAAAAGTGCTCTTGCTTCCTATTTACATGTACACAAGGTATTTTGAGATACCTGTCACTGAAGTTATTATTTTTTAAATGGATGTTTGAGGTTATTTTCACATAATCTATGAAGGATTCAAAATATTTAAAATTTTCCTGACCTGTATTCTGGTTCCCAGGTCACAGCATGATGAAAAGATGACAACATTTTTCAGCCACAACTTTAATGAAGATAGATGGCGTAAAGCTGCTTTGAAAAATGCTTTCTCTTTACTTGGAAAACAACGCTTTGAACAATCTGCTGCTTTTTTCTTGTTAGCTGGTTCATTGAAAGATGCCATAGAGGTATAAATAAGAAAACATGACGTACTTTAAGAGATTGAAAACCTGAAAAGTTCATAGATGAGGATGTAATTTTTTATCTTCTGTCTGTAAGGACAACAAATACCTACAGAGGTTACTGAATCTAAATAGTGGCATGGTGATAAAAAAAATTATAAGTAAATTCAAGTGTGAAACCTAAATGAAAAATTTTTTATATAGGGAATATTGCATTTCAAGATAAGTATATTCATTTCAAATGTATATTAAAAATGACAAAAAATGGTTTATGAATATTTTCTTCCTAGACATCTTATGATTTTGAACTCTTTGAAGTGTTTATAGGTCATAGTCTTCTTCTCTGGTGTAGACAGACAGGTACTTTCTTTTCTTGTAACAAATTTATAGATAAGGAACTGAAATTACAGTTTATAGTGTTTTGTAATGTAGTTGTCTTAGATAGTGGAAAATGAATCAAGAGGTAAAACATTGCATTTTTGATACATAATCCTGGCAGCTGATTAAGAGAGAGATTATGTTTATTTATGAGATCTTTCTCTTAGAATACTTACTATCATTCTGAAAAATCCTAACATTCTGAAAAATCCTAACAGGTGAAGGTAAAATAATAGATATAACTGGAATGTTCTACATGATAGAAGAAATAAGAAATATCTAACAAAGAGAAATTCTCTACCCTTAGAATTGGTCATATTTTCAAAATTGTCTCTGATGTATGATTTTTTTAAATAACAAATATTTATAATTTTGAAATGGGGAGTTTAACTTAGAAGACTTTCAGACAAAGAAGAGAACTGTTGATTGACTGAGAGATGCTTTTATTGCCTGAATGACCTCAAATTCTCCATGTAAATATATATTTAACAGATTCTAAATTCTATTCTAAAAATAGAATATATATATAGAATATATATTTAACAGATTCTAAATTCTATTCTAAAAATAGAATATGTAGCTTTATTTCATGTTTTTTTCATTATGTAATTAGAAGGTTCTTTTAAAATAATAATTATGTTTATGTGGAAATGTATTTGGAAATTAAGAGGAACTGATACATATAAGTTTGAATGCGATAAATATATTTAATTTAAAATGAATGTTATTGGGACACCTGGTTGGCTCAGTCGGTTAAGTGTCCGACTTTGGCTTAGGTCATGATCTCATGGTTCGTGGGTTCAAGCCCTGCGTCAAGCTCTTTGCTGACAGCTAGCTCAGAGCCTGTAGGCTGCTTCTGATTCTGTGTCTCCCTCTCTCTCTGACCCTCCCGTGCTTATGCTGCCTCTCTCTCTCTCTCTCTCTTTCTCTTTCTTTCTCTCTCTCTCTCAGAAATAAATAAAACATTAAAAAAATAATAAAATGAGTGTTAGTAATTTAAATTGACCTAAGTTTGATACGATGTTGATATTTGTCTTAGGCTTATTTTGTTTTTATGTCTTCTCTCTCTAGCTACTAAGTTCTAGTTTCTTACTCTTCTTGTTATTCCTTAATCTCCTATCAAACAGTCATTTAATTGCCTTTTACTATCTCAACCTCTGGACCCCTCCCTCCACTATGAGAATATAACTGGTAGTTTTCAAGATATCAGTGAAATATTTCATATGTCTAAATAATTTTCATAAATAGATATTTCTTAACATTTGAATTTGTAGGTATGTCTTGAAAAAATGGAAGATATTCAGCTAGCCATGGTTATTGCCCGTTTGTATGAATCTGAATTTGAGACTTCATCCACCTATATATCCATCCTGAATCAGAAGATTTTGGGTTGCCAGAAGGATGGCTCTGGATTCGATTGCAAAAGATTACATCCTGATCCTTTCCTGCGTAGTCTTGCCTACTGGGTAATGAAAGATTATATCCGAGCTTTGGACACATTATTGGAACAAACACCAAAGGAGCATGATGAACATCAAGGTAGGACTTTCCTTCCTTCCTTCCTTCCTTCCTTCCTTCCTTCCTTCCTTCCTTCCTTTCTCTCTCTCTCTCTCTCTCTCTCTCTTTCTCTTTCTTTTTCTTCCTTTCTCCCTCCCTCCCTCCCTTCCTTTCTTTCTTTCATCTCCACACACTGTGTGGGGCTTGAACTTACAACCCCGAGATCAAGAGTCACATGCTCCACCGACCGAGCCAGCCAGGTGCCCCTCTTTTTCTGTTTTAAAAGAAGACTGTTTCAAAGAAAGAAAGATAAAAATAAACAAACAAACAAATATAAAAAAGACTGTTTCTGAACTTATGTTCATTTAGAAAAAAACAAAACAAAAAACAATTTTATTAAACTGAAGCATATATAATGTTTACCCATTATATACTTCTTCCATATAATACAGCCTGGTTGTTTTTTTTTTTAAGTAGAAATTTGGCTATTACATCTACTGGTTTAGTGCATGGGCCTATTCTTGTGTAATAGCTTTCTTTACTTCTAATTATCCCAAATGTTTAGATTTTTTTAAACCATCTGGAGGGTATTTATTAGCCTGTTTGCAATAAATTTTTTTAAATGGTACATTTTAAGTGTTTGTTGGTAGAATAATTCAATGATTTCTAGATATATTCTAGTATACTACAGAAATAGTGTGCCATTAGAAAATGAAGTAGATCAATGCATTAATATTTGCTGTATTAAGTTAAAAAAGTAAGATGCAGAATAGTGTGATTCTTGTTGCATTTTATTTACATATAAATGTTGCAAGCACATCCTGCATCTAGTCTCCCTCTTCCTCTCCTTTGTTGTTTTCTGGAACACATCAAAAGAAACCGAATACTGATTACTGGTTAGCTTTGGGGAATAGGTGTGGGGAGATAAAAGCTTTTACTTTTCATTCTGTGTTTTCACGTTACAATTAGGTGATAGGTATTAAGGAGGGCACTTGGGATGAGCATTGGGTATTATATGTAAGTGATAAATCACTAAATTCTACTCCTGAAACCAGTATTATCCTACATAGTGACTAACTAGAATTTAAATAGAAGCTTGAAAAAAATTTTTTATTACATACTGCTTTTAAATGCTAAAAACACTTGCATGGGTAAAAGGATTAGGGCACCCATTTTTATGTTCTTCATAAAGAAGAAATATTTTATGAATAATGCTAAAAACTTGGGGCGCCTGGGTGGCTCAGTTGGTTAAGCGTCCAACTTCGACTCAGGTCATGATCTCACGGTTCATGGGTTCAAGCTCCGAGCCTGGAGCCTGCTTCGGTTCTGTGTCTCCCTCTCTCTCACCCTCCCCTGCTCACACTCTGTCTCTCTCTCAAAAAACTAAATATTAAAAAAATTTTTAAGGGAAAGGTAATAAATCCATTAGGAAAAAAATAAGTATCTGAGTTACCCAGGTAATTTTGTTAAAATATATACATTTTTATAGAAGGAAGTTTCTTTTTATTTCTTAATGTTTTCTAGGTTAATTTTTAAAACTAGTTATTGTGGAAAACTGCACAATAAACAACTCTTTTTTAACAATAAAAAACTTTTTATTATAAAAAGAGTGAATAATATATTGAAAGTCTGTGAATCTTATCACTCGGCTTCAGTAGTTACCAACTTAAACCAACCTTATGTCATACATTCACCCACCCTTTTTACCCTCTTCCATTCTAAACATAGATTTATTTTGAAGCAGTGTCTAGCATATCATTTCTTTTGGAAATATTTCAAAATGAATCTCCAAAAAATTACTCTTAAACATATCACTATACCAAAATTTTATTCGTAATCATGTATAAAATCTAATACAATTGATTTTTTTGAATCAAAATCATGTATAAAATCTTATACAATTGATTTTTTTGACTCAAAATCCAAATATATATATATATATTTTTTTTTTTTGATTCAAGAGGTGTTGAGGTGCCTCTTTTGTCTACTTTATTATTTTTTTAATGCTTAAATAAGCATTATTTTGAGAGAGAGAGTGCACATGCACACGGGTGGGGAGAGAGGCAGAGAGAAAGGGAGGGAGAATCTCAAGAAGGCTTCCACCTGTCAGTGCCAAGTCTGATGTGGGGCTCCAACTCACGAACTGTGAGATCATGACCTGAGCTGAAATCCAGAGTCAGATGCTTAAATGAGCCACCCAGGCGCCCCTGTCTACTTTAATCCGTAGATTTTCCTCCTTCCTTTTCTTGTCCCTTGTAATATATTTGTTATTAAGAAGTCACATTGTTTACTTTGTTGTTTCTCACTTTTTAGATTTTGTTGGTTGTGTCCCTTTTGTGTCATTTCATGTTTTCCCCCCCATATTATCTGCATTTGATATAATTTGGTAATTTATGAGATTTTTGGCATAAGTATTTCCTGGTGGTGTGGAATACTTCTATTGGGGAACTCATAATGTCTGCCTGTTGTGCATTTTGTTGTGTTAGCAGACATCAGTGATTGCTGTGTAGATCCCTTATTTCGTTAGTGTTTGTCAAATGATGATATTCTACTTGTGACATTTTATTCTTCTTTTATGAGTTGAAATACTTGTCTGGAGTGCAGTCTCCCCGAACAGCTGTTTGATTACTCTGAAATCCAGTAGTATGCATACTGAAGTGAACATAAATGTTTGATTCTTTCTCTACCAGTTTTCAAAATAAGTTGGGTTCACTAGCATACTAAAAAGGCGACTAATAGCTTTTATTTTTATTTAAATTATTTGCACTCAACAGGTTAAGATAGATTTGTGCTTTAATATATTGTACTTTATTATTACGGATGCTCAGGTTATCTCATTTTTAACCAGTGGGAGCTTTGAGTTTTTGAATCCTTTTGACATTATTCCTTGATAGTTTCTTTGCTTTCTATTCTGGCAAGATGTTTCAGGCTCTTCTTCTACATTTCATGCCCCAGACCTGGAAATGGTCCTTCAGAAGAAGGATCCTTTTAGTGGGGAATAATAGAGATGACAGCCTGGGCATCGGGACCTTCATTTGCTATTGGTTTAGTCATTGTTTCTAGGCTGTTTTAATTAACTCCACTAGGTTATATATATATACATACATATTTTTTTTACCTGAGAATTCATGAGTTGACACTGAAATTTTTAATTCAATATAAATTAGAGTTTTTCTTTCTAGTTTCAAATTTCTATGTTATAATGAAAAGCTTGAATTCTCACAGCATTAATATATTTGTTATTTTATATGTATATGGTAGCTTCAGAATAATGATAAAAAAATTTTCATAACAACATGTTTTCATAGAAACAGTTTAAGATTTTATTTGTTTTTAACGAATTATTTTTGTTTTTATGGTATATCTCAGGATGTACAGTCAAATTACTTATGTTAAAGTCACTTTATAGTTCTTTTCTCTGTGGTTGTGCTACCAGCTTGATATACAGAATCACTTGTTTAATTTTGCTTTTGCTTTTTTTGTGATTTTTTTAATTTTTCTTTTAAAATTACATAAAATGTTGACATGGTTTTGAAATAAAATATATAAAACCAAGGTATTTTCAGAGAAATCTAGCTTCTTTCCTGACCTCTCTATCCTGTTCTTTCCTCCCTTTTTGCAAAGGGAACCAATTAATTTTTTCGTGTGTGTTTTCTTTCCATTTAAAAGATATAAGCAGTACTGGGGTGCCTGGGTGGCTTAGTTGGTTAAGTATTCAACTTTGACTCAAGTCATGATCTTATGGTTTGTGCGTTCAAGCCCTATGTTGGGCTCTGTGCTGACAGCTCGGAGCATGGAGCCTGCTTTGGAGTCTGTGTCTCCCTCCCTGCTCATGCTCTGTTTTTTTCTCTCTCTCTCAAAACTAAATAAACATTTAAAAAATTCTAAAAGTATATATAAGCAATATTAAAAATATGTATAATTTTTGTGTATCCTTTGAGAAAGTGCTGACATATTTTATTCTTTTGTAATATAAGTGTATATTGACATAATAACTTGTAATTGTATCTGTTTCATTTCTCTAGTTATCATCAAATCTTGTAATCCAGTGGTGTTTAGTTTCTACAATTACCTTCGAACTCATCCTTTGCTTATTCGAAGAAACCTTGCCTCCCCTGAAGGAACTTTAGCAACCTTAGGTCTCAAAACTGAAAAAAACTTTGTTGATAAAATTAACCTTATAGAAAGAAAATTATTCTTTACCACTGCAAATGCTCATTTTAAAGTCGGATGTCCTGTTCTAGCCTTGGAGGTACTCTCCAAAATTCCAAAAGTTACCAAAATATCTTCCTTACCTTCAGAAAAAGGTCAGCCTGACTATATTTCTAAAAAGACAGATGATGTACCTTCAGAATCAAAGACTCTGAGTGACGACAATAGAAGTTCTGGCGTTGATTGGTCAAATGTAACTTCATCACAGTTTGACTGGAGTCAGCCAATAGTAAAAGTTGATGAGGAACCTCTTAATCTTGATTGGGGTGAAGAGCATGATAGTGCCTTAGAAGAAGAGGAAGAAGATGCTGTTGGCTTAGTAATGAAAAGTACAGATGCCAGGGAAGCAGATAGACAAGATCAGAAGGCCGCAGACCCTAATATGTTACTGACTCCTCAGGAAGATGATTGTATTGAAGGTGATACTGAAGTTGATGTGATTGCTGAACAACTAAAATTCAGAGCTTGTTTGAAGATCCTTATGACCGAACTAAGAACATTGGCTACAGGTTATGAAGTCGATGGTGGAAAACTCAGATTTCAACTCTATAACTGGCTTGAAAAGGAAATCGCTGCCTTGCATGAGATCTGTAACCATGAATCAGTTATTAAAGAATATGCCAGTAAAACGTATTCTAAGGTAGAGAGTGATCTTTTGGACCAGGAAGAAATGATTGACAAACCAGATATAGGTTCCTATGAGCGCCACCAAATAGAAAGACGGAGATTGCAGGCTAAAAGAGAACACGCAGAAAGACGAAAGTTGTGGTTACAGAAAAACCAAGATCTCCTGAGAGTGTTTCTTAGTTACTGTAGCCTTCACGGGGCCCAGGGTGGTGGTCTGGCCTCAGTAAGGATGGAACTCAAATTTTTGCTACAAGAATCACAGCAGGTATGAACTTCACTTTTGTTTTCAATCTTGGTTATTTTAATAATTTTAATCGCTCTTTTTACTAGTTGATCTAAATATGTGCAGCTCCTGTATTCATAGGAGGCAGATGTTTATGCTCTGCATAGGCCTTTTTTAAATCAATGTTATAGTGATTATGAGGAGGCTTAACAGCTTGAGAGCACAGCTGTTTTTATACTCCTCCTTATATCTTCTTCTTGCATAGCAACTGGTACAGATGGGGTGCTTAATAAAGTTTTGTAGAATGAGTGAATAAATGCTGCTTTTATTCCGATGTTCATCACCAGTATTTTTTTTTTAAATGTTTATTTTGAGAGAGAGTGAGAGCATGACTAGGGAAGGGCAGAAAGAGAATCCTAAGCTGACAGCACAAAGTCCAGTTCGGGGCTTAGTCTCAGTTTCATGAGATCACGACCTGAGCCGAAATCATGAGTTGGCTGCTTAACGAACTAAGCCACCCAGGTGCCCCTTATCACTAGTATTTTTTATCATGTAACTATTTTTTAAGTTTATTTGTTTATTTTGAGAGAGACAGAGCGTGAACAGGGGAGGGGCAGGGAGAGAGATGAGGATCCCAAGCAGGCTTGTTGTAGCCAATGCAGAGCCCAGCATGCATCTCAAACTTAGGAAACTGAAATCAAAAGTTGGATGCTTAACTGAGCCACTGTTAATTGATTTTTTTCCTCCTTCATTTTAACTACCTTGAAAAAAATAATCCACTGTAACCCACAGGAAACTACAGTGAAGCAGCTCCAGTCTCCACTACCATTGCCTACCACCCTACCTCTGCTTTCAGCAAGTATTGCTTCAACAAAAACAGTCATAGCTAATCCTGTATTATACCTAAATAATCACATCCATGATATACTTTACACAATTGTTCAGATGAAAACACCACCTCATCCCAGTGTTGGAGATATGAAGGTAATGTAAAGTTTATGATCAGTTGATAATTGATAATTGATCATTTACATTGAAAAGGTGAATGTGTTATACTTGTCTTCCTGTTTGAACTTAGAGGAAATATTTTAAAGTGCTCTTAATGTGCTACTTTCCCAATCCTGATCAGTTGAAGACTCTGTCCAATGAATGTAATTTAAAAGTAAGCATTCTTCTTACTTCAGGAAACATAATTTAAGATAGGCAAATACTTTTTTCATTATAAAATTATTTTTCTAGACACTGTTCTTGTCTCTTAATACTCCTTTAAATCTTCCATTCCCCTTAAATGAGTCATAAATTTGGAAATGTTTATGACTATATGCCAGGATATTATGAAAATACAAGCTTTGGGAGTATCTTTGGGAGAACATGACTGATCAGAAATATCCCAGAGAAAGTATCCTCACTACTGTTTCCCTGATGATTGTGTTTGCTGTAGGCTCTGCATAGTCAAGGGCACTCAGAGGTTTCCAAAGTTACGATCTCCAGATGAAATCCATACCCTTTGCTGAAAACTTAAGAACATCACTAGGAAGCTTGGCAGGATTTGAAATTGATCAGGCAACCACTGTGCTAGCCAGTGTATATTTGTGCTGTGCTTTTTCCAATTCCAGGGGCTGATGTCATTAAAGGTCCTCAATATCTTTGTTTTTTATTTGTTTTGTTTCAAAGGCATGTTTGACCTCTGGTAGTACATTTTTCTGAAGGGCCCACAATTTACTGGTTACATTAACCTATTAGAGACTTCCAATCCATAGCATGAATTAATCTATATGAGTAGTTTAGCAGAGATAAATTATTAGGTGAATATGGACACTTAGAAAAGGGCAGTAAATTCTTTTTGTAAATTTTTTTGATGTTTGTTTATTTTTGAGAGACAGAGAGACAGAGCATGAATGTGGGAGGGGCAAAGAGAGAGGGAGACACAGAATCTGAAGCAGGTTCCAGGCTCTGAGCTCTCAGCACAGAGCTCGATGCAGGGGTCAAACTCAGAAACTGAGAGATCATGACCTAAGCTGAAGTCGGACTCTTAACCAACTGAGCCACCCAGAAGCCCTGAAAAGGCATTAAATTCTAAATAAACATTTCCAGTTCCTAGAAATTTGGATAAGGCATTCAAAGAGTATGAAACTGTTTCTAAGTTCCCTTCATATTTTTAGATTTTTAGGAGTCTGAAAATGTTGATTCAGTATGACATTAGGATGTAGTTTTTATATTGATAATTTTTAAACTTTCTAAATTTAAAATTTCAAGTATGCACTACTCATAAGTACTAAATAAATTACTTGCTTTCTGAAAAATCAGCAATTTCATACAGTGATTTATGTATCTAAACATTTAGTTTATTTCTATTGCTAAGATCAAGTATTTATTTTCATCAAGGGAAATTTTGTAAGGCAGTTTAAAAGCTCTGAAAATTATATACTTATTTTGGTTCTTCTTTATTTTGGAATGTTAATCTTCAAGTTAATCATTAGGTAGAACAGTCTAATGAACAGTAATCGATGAACATTGACACTTTGCTCAGAGTCTGGTAAATGGCAGGCTCACAGTTATACATATTTGATAAACGTGTTCTGCATCAGTTAGCTTTGTTGTGGGCTTGAGTTGGGTGAGTGTTATTTTAGAAGTTTTAAAGTAGAGTTAGTAGTCTTAGGATTTAGTGTTATTAATGATATTGCCAGTTTGCTGGGTACTTTCTAATATTTAAGATATTACTGTTGTATAGAAATGTTAGTATAAAATGTAATTGTGACTGTTTTGGTTTTAGGTGCACACACTTCATTCACTAGCAGCATCACTTTCTGCATCAATTTACCAAGCATTATGTGACAGTCATAGCTACAGGTAAAAAAAAAAAAAAAAAGAAATCATGCTAAATTATTAATACAGCAAAAACACTGAACTGTGCTGAAGTTTATATCAAAGTTCTCTTTCTTAGGGATGGAAAAATTCTCAAATATGACTACCATGTATACTCGAATAGATGAGAGAGAAGGAGAAATAACATAAGATGACTTAATTTAGTGGTCACCTAGTAACAACAGAGGCATATAGAGAATGATAAATAGTAAATGGAAATTATCATCATCACAGTCTTTTTTGATTTTAAGAAAATAATCTTTCACGATTCACTAACGTTTCTTTTAGCATTGGATCAGCTCGTATATTGCTTAAATGGTTTTCAGTTCAAAAAGGAAATACCTTTTTAAAAACCAAAAAGTACATTTCTTACAAAGAATTATTAAAATCACTTTTTCCTACCCATTTACATGTAATATAGAAGTCTTTGGAAGTGATATCAAGGGGAAGTAATACTTTAAATTTCTCTAAACGTCATATTACCTTAATGTATACTGTACATTTTAACGATGAGGGCAGTATAAGTAGCAAGAAATTGAATCACTTGGAAAGATGACCCAGATTTAAATGAATGATATTAATAAATGAAAAGTTTGTAACATAAATAGAATCATATTAACTTTATATTAAACATATGTCTAGATTTTTTTTTCTTGTAAATTCAGAAGACTCCTGTGAGAAGATTTGATATTACAAAAGGAATTACTCCCTCAAAATGTCCTATACTCAGCTTTTAGTTCAGTAAGGCCACATCTAAGTACCTACAAAGACTTGGAAATATAAATGAGGAAAAATGAGTGTATTTAATTGAATGTGATCATCTTAATGAATAAAGCCAACTTGTTTGATATCAGTCACTGGTAAAGATGGCACTAAATGAGAATTCCAATAAATATTTTTTAAATGTGTATTTTCTCATCCTTAGGCTATGATGGACTCTCAAGGGAGTTAACTTTACTCTCTGCTTTTGTTTTTTCCCCAGCTCCACAAAGATGAGGGAAGTATTTAGTCACATTTGGCTTTAGGGTTTGATATTTCTAAAATATTCTCCGAATTTTTGTTCATATTTTAGTTCAAAGTTAAGATTGGACAACTTTGCAGAGCTAAGAAATGCAAGAAATAGCACCCTGAAGCTTTCTAATACAGTCTAGTATCAACAGTAGTCTTCTTACTTTCCAACTCTTTATTTTATAAAAATGGGTGAATATAGAAAAGATTTTCAAGTATTAAGTGGCATCTGGAAAAGATTTTAAAAGGACTAAATGGGATTATAATTGTCTAAAAAATGTATAAAGTGCAGTTGCTGATTACCTCTGTTAGAGTGATAAATAACTAACCCTTATTTGTTTTAGTAGTCAGACAGAAGGAAACCAGTTTACAGGAATGGCTTATCAAGGACTTCTTTTAAGTGATCGTCGAAGACTCAGGACCGAAAGTATTGAAGAACATGCAACACCGAATTCTTCTCCTGCTCAGTGGCCAGGTGAACATTTAAGTGTTTTTGTTTTTAAATCTTCTTATTTGGCAATTCCATTTTATTTTTTTTTTTAATTTTTTTTAATGTTTTATTTATTTCTAGGAGAGAGAGAGAGAGAGAGAGAGACAGCGTGAGCAGGGGAGGGTCAGAGAGAGAGGGAGTCACAGACTGAAATAGGCTCCAGGCTCTGAGCTGGCAGTCAGCACAGAGCCAAAAGAGGAGCTCGAACCCACGAACCGCGAGATCATGACCTAAGCGAAAGTCGGACGCTTAACCGACTAAGCCACCCAGGAGCCCCTGGCAGTTCCATTTTAAAAAGTTACTAACTGGTTTACTGATTGTTATTCTTTGTGGATTTGGTGAATGCTTTTTTGTTTGTTTTTGATGATGTTTTCTGCCATGGATTAGGAATTCTTAAGTACTGTAATGTTGTCTGAAGACTCAGAAAGTTAAGGCTTCAAAACCCAGCTGTGTTGACCAGTATAAATAAACAAGGTTTAACATCTTTCATAAGGGTGAGCACATACTCTTCCTTATCCTTAGAAATTCTAAATTAGAGAGCACTATCACCAGAGATATTTTCACAGATGTATCAGAGAGAATACAGTTACTCTCCAGTGTGAATTTGTCTGTTGGAATGAGTGACCATTCTGTGGCACATCTGTCATGCTGTCTGCCAGTCCTTCTCTTTGGTTAGCTCTCTTTCTCATCCTCCACGTCAGTTATTTCAGACCTTCTCCACTTTTTTCCATACCTTTTCCTGGTCCACTTTGTCATTCAGTTTTTACTCTACTTGCTTTATAACTCTGAGTTCACACCCTAGTGATTGCTGTGAAGAGTGGCAGTAGAAAGAAGTGACAAACTCAAACTGGATATTTAAAATTTATTTGTGCATAAGTTTCTAGAAACATTGTTTCCATTTTCATTTTTATTGGAATAAATAAGGCTTGTAAGAAGTTGCAAAAACAGTAGGAAGGACTTTTTCGTATAGCCTTCACCCAGATTCTCTACATGTTAACATTTTGCCATACCTGCTTTAGCATTCATCTTTCTCTTTCTCTCACTGTGTGTGAGTATTTATGTATTTTTTCTAAAGTATTTGAGAATAAGTTGCAGACATGGTATGCTTCTACATTTAAATATATCAATGAGTCTTTGCTAAACACATTGTCTTACGTAGTCATAGCACAGTATTCAAATTCAGCATGTTAACATTGTACAGTATTGTTCTTCTCATCTATAGATCTTTTAGAAATCTCGCCAGCTGCCTTACGCATGTCTTCAATGTAACATTTAGTTGTAATGACTCATGAGTCTCCTCTGTCTTGGAATAGTTCTTCATTCTTTATTATTTTTTATTTTTTATTTTTTTTTTGTCTTTCATGATTGAAAACTTGGCAGAGTACTAGCCAATTATTTTTTAGAATGTCTGTCAATTTGGGTTTCCCTAACCTTAGTATTTACATTCAGGCTGTGTATGTTTGGCAAAGATACCACACAAGGGTTGTTGTGTGCCCTTAGTTCTGACTATTAAGAGGCACATGATGTCAGTTGGTTCCGTAACTGGTGCTGTTAAATTCTCATCACTTGTTAAGGTAATTTCTGCCAGATTTCTCGTTTGTTAAGCTAATACTTTTTCTTTGTAATCAATACGTTTCTTTTGAAGAGATAATTTGAGACTGTAAAATATTATACTTTCACGCACTCATTTTTAGCATCATTTCTTGCCTGAATTGGATATTACTGTGGGGATTACTAGATGGTCATTTTTCTGATTTTATCATTCCTTCTACTTTTAGTTGAAATTGTACCATGAGGAAGAGCTTTTCCTTTCTTCCGTTTTTATTTATTTACTCATTTATGATATCAGTATAAACTGTGGTCTTATTTTATTCTATAAGTTATAATCAATTTTTATCATTTATCTTGTTGCTCAAATTATGGATATGATAATATATTACATAATATGAATACATAATTTAGGTTAAGTTACAGATTTGGATTCTTTTCTTCTGGACCTTTTTGTTGATACACTTCTTGTGATATTATATACCCTTACAGGTGTGAGCTCACTCATTAATCTCTTGAGTTCAGCTCAAGATGAAGACCAGCCAAAATTGAACATTTTGTTGTGTGAAGCTGTTGTTGCTGTTTACTTAAGTTTATTGATACATGCTCTTGCTACAAATTCCTCGAATGAATTGTTTCGACTTGCAGCCCACCCATTAAATAATCGGATGTGGGCAGCTGTTTTTGGAGGAGGTGTGAAGCTTGTTGTGAAACCTCAGAGGCAATCAGAAAATATTGCAGGTAAGATAAATTTCACACCAATAATGTATGTAAATGTAAATAATTTCCAGTGTTACAGTAAAAGATTTTCTAATGTTTTAAGAATTTTTATTTTGAAGATCAGTGATGTTTAAAATCTCATTACTCTGGTTAAGATAGTAAATAACTAAACTCATGTTGAAATAAAAAATGTAGTTTCAGTTGGACATTTTTTGATAAACCAGGACAAATTTGAGGAGGATATAAAAGAAATAGAGGACAGGTAAAGGAAAGTGTGAAGGAATGGAAAGGGAAAAGGATAGTTTTTGGAGAAAGAAGATTTAAATAAATCCTCGTAATCTTTACAGAGCATGAGAATAGTTGGCTTCATTTTAAGTCATGGTCATGTACTCCCCCATGTACTCCCCCATATGTGGGTGACTCTTCATCTTTATCTTGTTCCTGTCTTGTGTAGTCAACCTAAATTTGTGATACAGATATTGTTCCATTTAATTGTATCGCTGAACTCTCAAACTCTTCTTTCATGTTCCTGGATCAGTTTATCTCTCTCTTTCTCAGCATTTTTTAAAACCTTAAATTTGATCCATTCATCTGTTGATGGACACTTAGGCTCTTTCCATGTTTTAGCTATTGTGGAGAGTGCTGCTGTGAACATTGGGGTACATGTGCTCCTATGCCTCAGCATTTCTGTATCCCTTGGGTAAATTCCTAGCAGTGCTATTGCTGGGTCATAGGGGAGTTCTATTGTTAGTTTCCTTAGGAACCTCCACACTGTTTTCCAGAGGGGCTGTACCAGTTTACATTCCCACCAACACTGTAGGAGGGTGCCCGTTTCTCCACATCCTCGCCAGCATCTAGAGTTCTCTGATTTGCTCATTTTAGCCACTCTGACTGGCATGAGGTGGTATCTCAGTGTGGTTTTGATTTGTATTTCCCTGATGAGGAGGGATGCTGAGCATCGTTTCATGTGTCTGTTGACCATCTGGATGTGGTTTATCTATACCATGGAATACTACATGGCAATGAGAAACAGTGAAATCTGGCCATATGTAGCAACATGGATGGACCTTGAGGGTGTTATGCTGAGTGAAATAAGTCAGGCAGAGAAGGACAAATATCATATGTTTGCACGTATAGGAGGATTAGGAGGAACTTGACGGAGGAACAAGGGGGAGAAGAAGGGGGGAAATGGTGGGAGAAAGGGAGAGAGGCAAACCATGAGAGACTCTTGAATGCTGTCAAAAACTGAGGACTGATGGATGTGGGGGGAGGGGGGATGGGCATGGAGGAGGGCACTTGTGGGGATGAGCACTGAATGTTATGTGGAAACTAATTTGACAATAAACTATTTGTAAAAAAATAAAAAAAATAAACAAAAAAAACCCTTAAATTTGAAAGTTTTCCCTTCAAATCACTTTTTTCTCTTCCTGAAATTTCTATTATACTTTACATGGTAATTAATTCATTAAGTCATCCATGCTTAAAACTTCTGAGTACACATTGATGTTTGTATCTACTTAACGTCTGCTACATGACAAGCAGTGTTCTAGGCCTTGGGGTGAATACAAATCCCTTACCTTCATGAAGCTTACATGTAGTGGAGGTTAGCACACAGTAAACAAATTAACAAATAATAGTATTTCAATTATGGTAAGAACTATGATAAAAATAAAAGGAGAGTTAAGTGGAGAGTGATGAAGGAAAGGGTATGGGAACAGTTTAGTTAGAATGGTCAGAAAACACATTTCTGATGAGAGCATATGAGCAGAGTCCCAGAGAAGTCAGGGATGATACCATGCAGATATCTGGGGTCAGAGCCATTCAGGCAGATGGTGAAGGGAGTACCAAGGTCATGAGCTAGGAGGTAGGACTGAGTTTGGCATTTTCCAGGAACTACAGAGGAGGCCAGAATGGCCGTCTTGAGCTGGAGGAGTTTGGATCGAGATAGGGTAAGACAGCTATCTGGGGGCACGATCATTTAGGATGGTGAAGACCTCAATAGTTGTTCTAAAGAAAGAAAGGAAACTATTGGCAGGAGTCACCTAATCTGATTTAGGTTTTTCAGTTCTAGCTACTATGTGGATAATAAACTATAGAACAAGAATAAAAGAAGGACACTATGTAATGGTCCACTTAAAAGATAATTGTGGGTTACCATCAAGAATGAATGGTATGTATATGTATATATGGTGTGTATATATATATACGTATATGTATGTGTATATATGTTGTGTGCATATATACATACATACACACACACAATGGAGTGTTACCCAGTCATTAAAAAGGAACAAAGTACTGATACATGCTATCACCAGCATAAAGCTCAAAAATATGCTAAGTGAAAGAAACCAGACACAAAAGGTTACATATTTTATTATTCCATTATATGAAATATCCAGAATGGGTAAACCCATAGAGACAGAAAATAGATTGATTGGTTGCCAAGGACTAGAGGAAGGGAGGAGTACTGTGTGACTCTTTAATGGCTCTGGAGTTTTGGGAATGAAATGGGATGAGAATGCTTCAGAACCAGATAGAGATGGTGGTGGCACAACATTGCGAATGTACTAAATGGCACTGAATTGTGCACTGAAGAATCTTTATTTTTATGTACATTTTAACTAAAAAAAGATAAATATGGTTTAGCTTAGAGTGGTAGTTGTAGAGTGTAAAGTGGTTATATTTTGGCTATAATTTGAGATTATTCCTGATGGATTTGTTGATGAATTGTGTGGGGGATATGATGGAAGAGGGAGTGAGATAGAACTATCCTTTCCTGTGACGAGTTTTAAGAGAGGAGCTGTTGACCTCTTTTTGGCCTTCCCCTAATTAGTTTCTGAATCCTCTTGGTGTTTTTTTTTAATGTATTCCTCATATCTTACTCTTCTCAGCTTTATTACGCACTGTACTAGTTGTCCCTTCTTACATCATCATCTTCCATCTTCTCTGTCATTGACTGAGCAAGCAGTACCTCACCCTGTGACTAGCTTAAGAAGTGTTAGTGAGGATCATCCATAGGATAAGCTCCCAGCTTCACATCCACTGCATAGTCCCAGCCCACCTCTGGACTGTTCTTTTTATCCCCCTCCTCAGTGCTTGTCTGGCAAAAATAGTTTACTCCTTGTCAACCCAGGAAAAAAGAAAGCAAGATTGCAAGCTGCAAGGTAAAATGTTTGTGTTTATTCAGGATCTTAGGGATTGCAATCTGGGAGACACAGAGTCCACCAAAATCAAAAGCATGCTCTAGAGAGACAAAGGAGGCTAGAGTTTTTAAGGAGGAAAGAGGGAATTTACATAAGTTGTTTTGAAGGAAATGTGATTGGTACTGGTATGGCTACAGTGACACTCATCTATATGTGATTGGTTGCTAGGGATAGTGTTAGGTGGAAAGTCCACCCATGTCCATTCTAAATGCAGCAGATGCCATGGTTTTTAGTGGGGTTCAGCAACAGTTATAGGGAATTTGAGACAGGAGTTGTGCGTAAGCCCCACTTCCTCAGTGTCCTCCTGGGTCCGTTTTAAATAGCGCTCTTAGCAGTGTTTACTCCACTTTATTCCTCTCTTATCATCCTCTTTCATCTAAAGCTTTAGTTACTGGTTTCTCTCATCCCTTCCTCTTTTCACATGGAACTTCTCACTTCTCTTTTAAAGCCATGCTTTATATCCTACAGCTTCAATGAATCTTTCTTAAACAGCGTAACCAGAAATAATTACTCAAGCATTAATTAATATTCTATTTACTTAATGCATTGTAACTAGAATTACTTTAGCCTTATACTGTATAGCACACACACTGCTTCATGGCAAGATAGTTTTTTATGCTCTGTCCTCATGTGCATCTCCGCCATGGTTCCTGGAAAACTAGTGCAGTAACTAGGAAAGTTTAGAAGCACAGATACAAGTAATTTAGTTTAAACCAAAAGATGGCAGGAGTATGTTGAAAGGGAAGTTAACTCTTTGAATTGATAATGGAAAATAAATGCTGTGTTTTCTCTCTATCTTTATTCAGCACCTCCTGTTCCTTCCGAAGACATAGATAAACACCGTAGGAGATTTAACATGCGAATGCTCGTCCCTGGACGACCTGTAAAAGATGCTACTCCACCACCAGTGCCTGCAGAAAGACCATCTTACAAAGAAAAATTTATTCCTCCAGAACTTAGTATGTGGGACTATTTTGTTGCAAAGGTAAGGGGTGTAAAGATCATAAGCTTTTATGTGTTTGTTTTATTAATTCTTATGTATGCATCACATAGGAATAGTGAGGTAGCCTCTGGGTGGAATAAGTATAGTTTAGATATTTAATTTCTCAAGTACAGAAACTCAGTAGTCATTCAGTATGGGATTTAGGTCTAAACCAGAATCAGTTTTATTAACATACAATCAGCATCATTGTTTTCTAGTGACTGGAATACTTGTGTCTGCCATCTAGGTTCCCTCCATCTAATTATCAGTAGTTCCCTTGGTCACCATGGAATTAGAGCAAGAGGAGATGCTTGGGTATTTAGGGGTTTCATCAGGCCAGAGTTCAGCCCCATGACATGTCCCTGTTTCTCCAAAGCAGACAGAACTCTGGGGATCAGAATACTCCTGGAGACTAGATTTATTGTAGTCGCATCTCATACCATGTTCAGTACATGCTGCTAGTACTTTCTGCACTTTGCTTTTTCAAGCTAATCACCTTCCTTCTCTTAATGTTGCCCTCTTTACACGTGCTAACACTGTGGTCACCTTGCTGTGTGTGCACATAGGAAATACATCTTTCATCATGCCTCCTCCCATTTAAAAATTTTATTAGATCTCAGAGTTCTTGAGGTATTGATCCCACTAAAAAGTCTTTCAAGGTGAGTTCCGAAGATTTGTTTTTGTTATCCTAACCAGCTGTCTTTTCTTTCCTCCCACTTTTGTTATCTTTGTCATAGATTAATTTCTTATACACATACTACTTTGGACTGTATATGTCCATTGATCAGTTGCTAGACTGTACTTCTTTTAATTTCTTGTGTCCATATCCACTAAAAATGGTGTTTTTCCCCTTAAAAAGACTTCTCAGCTAATCTTGTCTATTTTTTCTCTATGAACTTTGCATTCCTTATGAAGCCTCAATAAAGGAAAAGAAATAACCAGGGGGATTTTTATCGCAATTAACTTAAAACTTACAAATTGTCAAGAATTATAGTTTTTACATGTCTCAGTTTTCTTATATAGCTTTTAGAAGGATATGTGATTTCCTTCACTACAGCTTTATGTTTTCATAAGGGTTTTCCTTTGGTGTTTATGTTTTTCAGTGTGTCTCTTTTCTTTCAACTTTTATAACTAGTTCTCTTGATGTATAAGAAAAGGCATGATTTTTAATAATTCTGTGACATACTTTTTTTAAAGAATTTATTTGAAGGAGAGAGCTAGTGGGGAAGGGGGAGAGAGGGAGAGGGAGAGAGAAAGGAAGAGAGAAGGAGGGAGGGAGGAAGAATACCAAGTAGGCTCCATGCTGTCAGCACAGAGCCCCATGCCAGGCTTGATCTCACAAACTGTGAGATGACCTGAGCCAAACTCAGGAGTCAGATGCTCAACCGAGCCACCCAGCCACCCCTCTGTGACATATGCTTTATTATTTCTTTTAATTTATTTTTTATTGAAGTATAGTTGATATACAATGTTTCAGGTGTACAAACAGTGATTCAGCAGTTGTATATATTGGTCTGTGCTTACCATAGTAAGTGTAGTCCTCAGCTGTCACCATACAACATTATTACAGTATGATTGACCGTATTCCCTATGCTGTACTTTTCATCCCTGTGAATTATTTATTTTATAACTGGAAGTTTGTACCTCTTAATCCCTTTCACCTGTTTTGCCCATCTCCTACTGTTCTGGCAACCACCAGTTCTCTATACAATTCTCTTTCCTTTTTTTTGTTTTTTAGATTCTACATATAAGTGAATCATATGGTATTTGTTTTCTCTGACTCACTTCACTCAGCATAGTACCCTCTAGGTCATCCATGTTGTCACAGATGGCGAGATCTCATTCTTTTTAAAGGCTGAGTAATACTTCTCTCTGTGTGTGCCACATCTTCATTATATACTCTTCTATCAGCCGACACTTAGTTTGCTTCCATAACTTAGCTATTGTAATTAATGCTCTGGAAGTATTTATGTTGTATCTGGCTATTCAGCTATTTTGTTGAATCTGAGAGTTTGACTAGTTTTCTAGGAATAGTATCATTTGTGAAAAGTTTTTATTTAGACGCCACATAATAATGTTCAGTATTAAGTTAAGACAAAAACAACCTGATTATATATATAAAAAATAACTTTACCTTTTATTGCAGCCATTTCTCCCTTTGTCTGATAGTGGTGTTATATATGATTCTGATGAAAGCATTCATAGTGATGAAGAAGAAGATGATGCTTTTTTTTCAGATACACAAATACAGGAGCACCAAGATCCAAATTCCTATAGGTAAATAAGGCTTCTCCCTCTGCCTCTCTCTCTCTCAAAAAAATCATGATGTTAGTAATTTTAAGTAATGTTTTCATGAATTTATACAAGAACTGGCTATAGTTTTGGGTTAGTAATTCTGTATCTTTGAGGTAAATTTCTAGACAGTAGAGTATTTCTTTCACATCTAGTTTCAAAGAATAGCTTACCTATAGGATGGAAACACAAATATTTTTAGTGAGAAAAAATATGTAATTTCTTATGTGTCATTCGAACTTAGTATATGTTCATTGATATGCTATTAGATTCCATGTTACTGTAAATCTTTTTCCATTAGGTGGTTTTCAGATATTTTAAGTGTGATATATTGTTATATATTTTCTGTTATCAGGGATAACAAAGGTTTAAGTTGTTAGAAAAGAACAGCTTTTTTTCTGAACTGGAAATTGGGCTAAACAATTGACAGGAATCATTACTATGCTTCTTTCATGATGTTATTTTCAGTGAAGGAGAATTTTTTGTTTGTTTCCCTTGAACAGCTGGGCTCTTCTGCATTTGACAATGGTTAAGCTAGTACTTCATAACATCAAGAATTTCTTTCCCATTGCTGGATTGGAATTCTCTGGTAAGTAATGAATGTTCTTAAATATAGTATATTAGCATCAAGTTCTCTTCATAAAAATCTACATAAAAGAGCATTTGGTACTGAAAATTGGAGATTTTATGAGGTCTTGTGTACTTTAGGCTCCAGTCTATGGTTTTAATTCATAGCAAGAACCACCGTTTACTCAGAGGGTTGAAAGAGAAAGCAGGAAATCAGACTGGAGAAGCTAGACCTTTTCTTGCTCATTTTAGAGAGATGGTCTTCTGTTTTGCTAAAAGCACTAAGAATCCAAATAGTATTAGATTAACATTTTCAGTTTTCTTTGTATTTTCAGAGGTTTTGGCTCTGAAAATTTCAGATTTTTTAAATATGTGGATGAAGATCAACATTTTTATCAAAACAAGATGACATCTTCTGTCCCCTTTTAGAGTTGCCTGTAACATCACCATTAGGTATTGCTGTGATTAAAAACTTGGAGAACTGGGAACAGATACTGCAAGACAAAATGGATCAGTTTGAAGGTCCGCCACCTAACTATATCAACACGTACCCAACTGACCTTTCAGTAGGAGCTGGACCAGCTATTCTTCGAAATAAGGCAATGCTAGAACCTGAAAACACTCCATTCAAGTAAGGATGCTCTTACAGCCCATGAGAATGTAGCCTGGTTTAACTTTTCTGGAAGGTATTTTGGCAAAATATGCCTATGTTATGTTTCTATAAAAACATTCATAACTTTGAACCTACAGTTCTATTTTTAGCAGTATATGTGAGGAAAAACATTAGAATAATCTGGATGGAAAACATTTTTCCCAGTATTACCTATAATTGAATAGACTTACTACTTTTATAATAAAGAAAGAGCATTTATTATATTTTTGCCATTATTTTAAGAACTCCTACAGAAATATTTTGGGATAATAATTTACATATACAAACAAGGTGCTACTTACATTTTGGTAATATTTTAATAATAAACATAATTAAGATTTGTTATTGATGTTTCAGTCTTCTACCAGCCATCTTGCCTGTCCTTTGGGTAAACAGCATGCTTTTTGTGAGGCACCTATCCTGTGATTAGGAGTATCACTGATAAACTTGAAAGAACAGGCTTTTCAGCTTTT
Organism: Hyaena hyaena; assembly: GCF_003009895.1. Lineage (NCBI taxonomy): Eukaryota > Metazoa > Chordata > Mammalia > Carnivora > Hyaenidae > Hyaena > Hyaena hyaena. The sequence continues at coordinate 1,550,081 of NW_024080752.1, forward strand.
GAGGGCTGTTAAAAATGAAATCTGTGGCTTTATGTTAAATCTGTGTCTTTATATATGCTATGATCTGTAACCAACAGAACCAATGTACAATATAATTTAAAAAGAGAATAATAAGAGCTTCTTTTGACTGTCAGCTCAACCTGTGCATTCAGAGAACCATGTAATTAGAGAATTAATTGCCAGATGAAGGAATGATTTTTAGAACTAAAAATTAAGGGAAAAAAATCATAAAACTTTGTTGAATTTAATGATGCATCTTCTTTGCAATAGATAATGGAGGTTTTAAGTTTCTGCAAATATGAAGCACATTTTCTACAGAGTAAAATAAAATGTGTTAATTTTTTTAATAGGTCCCGGGATTCTTCTGCACTTCCAGTCAAACGACTCTGGCATTTCCTTGTGAAACAAGAAGTCCTTCAAGAGACATTTATTAGATACATCTTCACTAAGAAAAGAAGGCAGAGTGAGGTATTTTGAAAAAAATTTTTTTGTTTTGTAATTTTTGTTTAGTTTTAACATTTCTAATTATTTACTTTTTGATTGGAACTTAATTTTATCTTTCATACATATGGGTAATAGTTTACCAGACTACAGTGAATTTCTTTTATAAGATAAAATCTTAGAATTTTCACTTTATAACAATAAGACAACATAGGTCCCTTGGTAAATCACGTATAACCAAGTGAAAGTTGTTATGTCTTTGCAATGCTTGCCATTCGGCTTTTACAAATAATAAATATTGTGATGGATGATTTGGGTAATTTAATATATAAATGAGTATACTCTCTATTAAGATTCTCTGAATATCATTTAATAGGAAATCTAACATAGCCCTTTAAAAGCATTTTGTTTAGTTAGCATTTAAAAATGAACAGGATAAACTTTGGAAACAAATTCAGGATAATTTTTGTGAAAGGGCATAAATGACAGAAATATGACTATAAGATGAAGGGAGTTTGCCTTAAAAAGCAACACAGAGTTTCGGCACCGCACAGTGGTTTTAAGCTAACTGTGAATTAGCAGTGTAATGCCATACAGGGTTCAAGAAGAATCAGGAATTTGGGAAACTAGACTCTAGAACTTAAAATTACCTCTTACAAAACGAGGAGTGCACAGATCTGTTACAAGAGCACATCAGTCCATGTGGCTACTTCATGAGGTAATGAGCAATGTAGAAAGTGTTCAGAGTAGAGTGTCACATGAGACTAAAGATTTGTCAAACAAGATCTATGAGAAAAGAACATTGATTTTTCACTTAGAAAACTGAAAACTGAGAGGGACAGTTTAGATGGTTCCATTGCCCAAGGTAAAATAATAAAGAGCCACAGCTCCATTTTCCCCATACCTGGACTAACAGAATCTACCCGACTCTTTCTTTTGATTAGTCACCCACTTATCTAGATGGTAGTTAGGGTCAGCTCTTGTGAATAGTCATTTACTTTCTGTATGGATTCAGAAATCATGTACCTAAAGGAAGAAGTAGGAGAAATGAGCAGCAGAAATCCTTTTTTGAGTCTTAGAAGCTTTTTTGATAACAAAAGATCCAGATGGTATTAAAATCATTGATATGTAGGGTTTGTTAGGGAAATCACAGATTTCATTGTCTCATTTAGTTGGCTGTTTACAGTATTCCCTGTAGTGGTCCTGAGTCCAGATTCCATAAACTAAGATAGAGAAATCTAAGAAATAGATTTAACATAAAAGATACCTGCTCAATTAGTACTCTCTTATTCACAGAAAGCCAGTTCATTAAAGGATCACTTTTTTGAGTGTTTAGTTCTTCAGATTATTAAATGTAATGATTCATTGGAAATATGTTTTAATTATTCAGAATGTTTGTAGCAGTGGTTTGGTTGGGTTGCAGGGCCTCAGAGTTCTGTGGGAACCAGGTGTCCAGGTTGCTTGAACCCTTAGTCTTGTCTTCAGGATCTGTTCTCTCAGGTTTCCTTCTTCTTTAGATAAGCCTCTCTGTCTTTCTGCCCCTTAGTCTCTCCTTTATACCCCTCAATCGCTGTGTGGTTGGTATCAGCAGCCCCATATTCAGTGTGTTCTCTTCAGATTTTCTACAAGCAGAGGGCCATGAACAGAGAGGTGAAATTTCTTAAAATGCTGTGTAAGCATTGGTTGGCTCCAGGGATGGGAAGGAAATACATGGTAGGAGTTTGGGTGGGAGGAAGAATTTTTATCATGCACCCTTTTGTACCTTTTGAATTCCAAATTATTGAATGAAATTACTATCTTGTTCAGTGCTGTCCAATAGAACTTTCTGTGATAATGGAAATTTATATCTGTTCTATTCAATACAGTAGTTCTCAGGCACATATGGTTGCTGAACACTTGAAATGTAGCTAGTGTGGGCATCTGGGTGGCTCAGTTGGTTAGGTCTCCAACTCTTGATTTCGGCTCAGGTCATGATCTCACAGTTTGTGAGTTCAAGCCCTGCGTTGGGATCTGCGCTGACAGTACAGAGCCTGCTTGGGGTTCTCTCTCCACACCCTCTCTCACAATAGGTAAATACACTTAAAACATAGCTAGTGTGATTTAATTTTGTTTAAATGGTCACATATGGTTAACAGCTGTTTTGAATAGTATGGGTTTACTGAAAATTTGTTTTCATTGAGGACAAATTGAAAAAAAATGTTAAAGCTGTTAAGACAAAATAAAAACTGGTCACAAAGTTCAGAAATATAGAACATTTATCATAATCCATTCAGTAAGAGTGGTTTATCTTTTTAAATTATTAAATAGGTTTATAGTACTCATAAATTTGGTAAATTCAGTGAATTGATTAATTAGTAAAATTGATAAACATCCTAAAAATTCTAAAACGTTGGCTCATTTAAAAAAATTCCTTAGAAAAATCTCCTAAGAAGTGCTGAAATTTTAGGTATATTCATAAGAAGATAATTTTGCTCATTGACTATATTAAAGAAAACTATTCCACAAGGCAGTTTTTTGTGAAATCCATGAATGTTGCAAACTCAGCTATTTATGATTAAAGGCAAACAGGTTTTTCAGCAGGTTGGCTTTTGCTGAGTGGGCCTTGTGCAGAGTTCCCTTTCCATCACTGTCCTGTGCAGCAGCCCTAGGCAGTCGCTGAAGGCCTGCACAGAGAATTTGGCCCTTTTGGTTGAAAGTGAAGCAGTCACTCATCAGGTTATTATGAGGGGTCTGTTGCTATGACCAAACCTTCAGAGGCTTCTGCAGCAGAGCAGCACTGTGGCCATCCTTAATGACCCTGTCATCAACCAGGAGCAAGCTCTTTGTATGATTTCTTTCCTATGCCCCATTTTATTGAACATTTATTTACTTGTAAGGAGAAAATATCATTTATAGCAAAGAGTTGATGTGAATTCCAGTCCCTGACTCGTTCTCATGGATCTGTTTCTTATGATTAAGAGTGAAATAATTACCAGTACTTTGAATCTGTGTTCAGAAATACTGTTAATTTGTATTTAAAATAAACTTCTGTAGGCCAGGAATCTATGCATCTTCTCATACAAGCAGATTTTATTTTGTAGACATTGCAGTTTAAATTAGAGCCTTAAGTTACATAACTGGTATACAAATAACTAATTTTTATTGTGAAACAGTTTTATGTAATCGGCACATTAACTTTAATTTTGCCTGTTTTGCTTGTGTTGTGTTCATGTGATGACATCACATTTTACTTAGTTTTTCTTTTTTGATTTTGTGCTTTTAAAAGGAAATTTTACAAATTACCATCTTTAAGTTATAGAATGACCATTTCAGTTTGAAATTTTTTATTCTCTTTATAATTTCCTTTCATGCATGTGTTTTGTGTTTGTGACGGTGTGGTGTTACTTAGTCTGTAGAAGAACGTGTGGAACAGGTCAGACAAAACTGCGTAGCGGAGGATTGCCACAGCAAGGTAGTGTTCCACACTCTTGTATTGAGCTCATTCTTAAAGTTCGAGGAGCTAACCTTCATCTCTGATACTAACCACATTGGCTAGCCAGCTAATCAAAATACTCGTTGCTCCCATCAGCCTCAGTTGGCGTAGGTTAGGAAACACTCCGCCATGTCTGACTTGCTCTTCCTAAGCATTTTCTTCTCTTTCCTTCTTCCTATTACATCTTCACTCTGTCCCCTTTTCTAGCCTGTTCTTAAACATGTGGTTGTTTTATCTTTCCTCCTTGATTTTGCATCTTCTTTCCTTCCATCACCTGTAACCCTAAGACAGTGCACCTTCCTCTCATCAGTCTCCTTCATCCCTTTCTAACTTTTCCTTCTTCCTGTCTGATTACCCTATTTTAAAATGTTTAATTTCTTACATGACTTCTTTGTCTTATGGTCTTTTTCCTCCACCTTGTGGCTCTTACTGTGTATACATCCTTAATGCAATGTCCTCACACTTTTGGAAGAGACACAAGTGGCACGTTGCTATTACAAATGCTAATGAAAACTACAGGAGTTACCTTTTGTGACAGTTAATCAGTATCCTGTCATCACAATGGAAATCTTTATAATCAGGACAATTACAGGGCATCAGAGAATTTAAGCTAATTCCAGAGTTAATTCTCAACATACTAAAATTACTGGTACTTTTTTTCTTGCTCCTGCTGCTATGTTTTCTTATCCTTCTTTTAATTCTGTGGAATGTGTGTGTTTATCATGGGGAGCTCTACAACAACTAACTGCCAGTAACATTTTGTAGGTTGAAGCTGATCTGGGCTATCCAGGTGGAAAGGCAAAAATCATTCATAAGGAATCAGATATGATCATGGCATTTTCCATTAATAAGGTAAAAGTTTTGGTCATTGTAAAGATTGTACTATTTTTGTTAATGAAATTTCTTAAATTATTGACTCTGCCTTTGCTTTTTAGGCAAACTGTAATGAAATTGTCTTGGCTTCAACACACGATGTACAAGAACTCGATGTTACTTCTCTGCTGGCCTGTCAGTCATATATATGGATTGGAGAAGAATATGACAGAGAATCCAAAAGGTTAGTCTGCCTGTGTAGTCCATTTTAAATGTACTTTTCTTTAAAAAGAACACATTAAATGGTTATGCAGATTTGAATTATCTTGCAAAGTATGTATGTCTCTTTATTTGGGTATGAAACCAATATAATTGGTTTAGCTGCCAATAAAAGGCTCTTCTTACATCAGTGAACATATTACTCATACTTCTGCCATTAGACATGGAACTATTCTTAGTGTTTGATTCAGAATAATCCCCAGCACCAAAGCCTAATGCCAGTAACTACAACATTGACATTTAACCCCCCAAAAATGTCAGGAACTATGCAGTATTCAGCAAATTTAGTTGATTTGGATAATTAAAGCAAAAAGCAGAATACACAAGTATGTTAATAAGACTGATTGATAGGTCACATTTAGTGAGTAAATTTTCACTGTTTCTTCTTGATTATAACCTTTTAAGCATACCTTTTTTATAGATAAAAATGTAGACAAGTTAACTTTTCAGTAAAGCTGTGAGTACTACACCAAGAGTGTTTTGCAACACTTTACTATTTTGGGGTTTCTCCTCCACATTTGCCCTCCCTCTGGCTTTTTTCCAGACTCCTGGGCATTTTGTGTGCTCGAAAATGGTGCCATCATTACCTCTCTCCTTGTTCTGTAGGGTTTTCTCTTTTCTTAGGACATAATATTACTAGGTCTCAGTATCATATTGTCAGAGTAACCATGTGATATGATACAGTCCATCATAAAAACTACTGTAACATTTTTAACAAAAATATTACAGTAATTTTTATGTGATGATTATTATAGTACTTGAAAAAACCTTAAACTCAGATTTCTTTAAAATGTATGAATTTGATACATAGGATATCTGTATTTGAAGAGACCTTATAATCTTTTTCTATACATGATAAAAAGAATATTTGTGTTAAATTCTTCAAAACAAACATTTGTTCCAACTTCTGCACAGTAAAATTGTCCCCGAACAACTTTAAATTTGTATTTTGTCTCAAGGGGAAAAGTTAACCAGTACTAAAATGGCCTCTGCTTAGTAATTGCACCTAAGTTTTCCTTATAGATATTTATTCACATTCTAAAAAATAGTGTCCTGTGGACACATAAGCAGCTCTGGAATTGGAATGTGTGTTAAGCGAACACGGCACCTACATAGTAACACACAGGTGTTGTTCACAGCTCAGATGATATTGATTACCGTGGCTCCACTACAACCCTTTACCAACCCAGTGCGATGTCCCATTCGGCAAGTCAGGTGCATCCACCTTCCTCTCTGCCATGGCTGGGCAGTGGGCAGACGAGCACAGGAGCAAGTGTGGTATGTTATTTACTATTTGGTGTGGCTTCTGGGTGTGGACTCACTCCAGAATAAGTGGAAGTCACTGTGATGCAGGAAGGATCCTCAAAATCAGGACAATGACTAGTTAGCACCCCATAATAATAGCTCTTATACTGTGACTTTCTGTCAGGACTGTTAGGAGCATGCTCTTCCTCATAACAACCCGAGGTGGTAGGTGATAGTATTATCTCCCACTATCATTTTATAGATGAGCAAACTTGAAAGGCTCAAAGTCGTAAAGCAGAGACAGAGGAGTTGTGCCTACTCTAAGTGTTTGAAACATGCATCTGTAAGATTGTTGTTAGTCACTGTAGTTGAAGGGGTCTCATTGTCATGTTCTGCTCTGACCAATGTGGAGACACTCCTGATTGTCCTTAGGGAGGGCACATGGAGGAGAGTGCCCTTTATCACTAGATAAAGCTGCTTGGTACCCACATGGTCCGTACGGGCCAGAGCTGTGCCAGTGCGTGACTGCTTCTGCAGTCTTCAGACAGGTGGCATGTGTTCATTGGTTCAGAACACCCACAACAGGGTACATGTTAGTAATACTCCAGTTGTAAGAGAATAAAGGCTGTGAGCATTAGAGTTGGCTTTCCTCTTCTGTGATACACAAAATGAATGTTTTTATCTTCTTTTAAAGCTTATGAAAAGGAATCTCCATAATGTTAAGAGAATGACCTCCCACCCAGTCCATCAGTACTGTAAGTATTTTGTTTATTATCCAAAGGATTATAAATGGCCTCTGTCATTTTGAAGTTTATTTATAGAGTGGAAAATATTGGAAATCTTAAGCTTTTTCATTTCTTATTGTCAGCTTTTCCTTTTGTATTTTAGATCTTACAGGTGCTCAGGATGGCAGTGTACGAATGTTTGAATGGACACGACCTCAGCAGCTTGTCTGTTTCCGCCAGGCCGGCAATGCAAGAGTTACCAGATTATATTTTAATTCACAAGGCAACAAGGTTGGTTTTGTGGGGAGGGGTGTTACTGCTCAATTCATCTGAAAAAGGTATTTATGAAGGGATGTTTAATAAAACTACATCTAAAAACCAATTGAGTGGCCCTGGATTTAAGCTAGGCAGACAGTTTATTGGTGCCTTGGCTCCCTATAAAGCACAGATCTTCAGAATTTGATATGGATCAGTCATCTACTTAAAGATATTAAATACTCTGTGAAGGAAAAGAAGTCTATTTCTGTTGGTAGTGTCTAATAAGGGACCTGTAATCTTCCAGTTTCTTACTAAATTATCTTAGAGAAGTATGGAAGAAAACAATGAAATAGGTATGGAAGAGCACTTAAAAGGTTGCAGGGTATTTATAGTGCTTGGCTTTCCTGGAAACTACAGTTAAAGAAATAGGTGCAGGCCGAATGTTAACTGAGGTTTGAGTGACTCTCAATGATTTTGCCTTCCATATGGTTACTAAGAAGCTGTGTTTAATATTTATGCCATTCTTACAGTGTGGTGTTGCAGATGGAGAGGGTTTTCTGAGTATCTGGCAAGTAAACCAAACTGCATCAAATCCTAAACCTTACATGGTAAGTATCACTCAGCATTCCCCAAGCACGTCCAGAGGTTGCATAGTGTATGAAGTGTCTATTTCAGACATGAAATCTCAGTGCAACTTCACTCATGGGATCTGTTGAGAAAGGGACACCTCTGCCCAGCAGCACAGCACCTGCTATTTGCCCTAGTTTTAAACAGAAGTGACTAAAAAGCAAAACTTTGTTCTCAGAACTTGAAGGATGACCATTGTATTTGAAAATGTTCAGAGGCTTCCTCTGTATGTGTTCCTACTTTTTTGAAAATTCTAGTTTTGTGATAGATTTTTTTTTTAATGATTTTTTATTTATTTCTAGGAGAGAGAGAGAGAGAGAGAGAGAGCGTGAGCAGGGGAGGGTCAGAGAGAGAGGGAGTCACAGACAGAAACAGGCTCCAGGCTCAGAGCTGGCAGTCAGCACAGAGCCCGACACAGGGCTCGAACCCACGAACCGAGAGATCATGACCAAAGCGAAAGTCAGACGCATAACAGACTAAGCCACCTAGGCGCCCCTGTGATAGATTTTTAATAGAGTACCTAAAGTGAATCACTACAAAATTCTGACCGGTTTCATGTATTCTAGTTTGTTCCAGAAGTTTTCTTACTACATTATAAATTAACCAGTCCCAATAGGCCACTTCATTCATTAATCCAAATCATGTTAAAACATTTGGTGATGGAGACAAGTGTATCTTCACTTGATGGGGGCTCAGTTGGGGGAGGAGGGTGGGTAGGTACTGCTATCCTGTGCAGAACTTCTGGCTTCATATATATTTTTAATTTACTTTTTTGACTGTATATATATGTTCTTAATTAAGAAAATATATCTGGTCTCATATACATAAATTAGTGCCCTGTAAACTATCATTAAGTCTTTACAGAAATGGAAGTGATCTTGAATCTGTCCTCTAGCCTTCACTCCCATCTATACCATGATCATTCCAAACAGAAGAATGCATTTTAAAATACCTGGACACCCTCCTGAGTCTTTACCTCCAGATTTCTATTCATTCACCTAATCCAACATGAAAAGTCATGCCTGGCTCAGTAAATGGTTTCCCACATACTGGAACATCCTTTGGGAGTGGTTTTGGGCAGCCTTAAGCCTGTAGAATGTTTGTAGGACCACATTTGACCCTGTTTTCATTACTGCACAAATCGGAAGGGAAGGGAAAGGCAGGGAGCACAGAGGTGGTAAGGAAGGTGGAGGCTTGTATTTAGGTTGCAAAGTTTATTTGATTTTACTTCCTCACCTTGTAGGGTAAGACTAGATGGGCATGGGGGAGTTTCCCTCGTCGGGCTCTTGTTGCTTAGTGTGATTTATATTATCATGTAAAGTTTATTAAAGGTATTTGAGAGCATTAACAAAAATTGTTATCAACTCTTCTAGTTTTAAAATATCATTGGATATTAGTTAAGAATATGCAAATAGCTAATTTGCTTATCATTTATTCTTTAGTTTTTTAAAACTTGTTTTTTTGCCCATGTGTACACTAGCAGAACTGTGTGTTTGTACTGTACCAGGTTTTATTGGATTTTTAGGTAACATCATTTGCACTTTGTTTTTCATAGAATTGGCAGTGCCACAGTAAAGCCACAAGTGACTTTGCATTTATTACCTCTTCAAGTCTAGTTGCCACATCTGGACAGTCCACTGATAACAGGTAGGTTGAGAGAAGCATAATAATCACATTTTTAAGCAGAAAGGTATTCTTGCTACAAAATATGGGTTTTTTTTTACTCAGGAGTTTTTTTTGCACCTCAGGATAAAAGTCTTTGCTATGTAATTCTTATCTCAGTAGTTTTCCTTACTAAAAGAAAAACAGTGTAGGCTTATCAGTAAGTGTATGTAATTAGGTTAAGCCTTTTTTTTTTTTTTTGGCACTATTTTTTTTTAGGGTTTTTTTTTTTTTTTTTTTTACAGATAGTTTATTGTCAAGTTGGTTTCCATATAATTTTTTTGCACTATTAATACTGTCAGCTTTTTAAGACACTGTAGCCACCATACTCAATACTTTGACCTAACATTGTGTTCATAGGTGACACATACCATGAGTAAACACCTCATTTCCCTCCGATGGTTACCCCTGGGGGTACAGAATCATCCTCTCCCCTCAGGAAATCATGTCTCCATTTCCCTGGAGTGGTAATGGAAAAGAGATGGGGTTGAGGGATGAGATGGTAGAGACAGGTGGGGCCCTGTGAGACACAACTGTGTGGTTTGAACAGGATGAACACTTACAAGAGGTATATCCCCAGCTTCTCTCCTTTCATCCTACTTGAGAATCATTGCTTTAGAAATCTAAGTGAACAAAAAAGATAGTAAGATGCAATTAAGTAAAAATATTTGACTTGAAGACATAACAAAAAAACACCTCAAAAACAATTGTGTTTTCTCTATAAGAAATGTATGCCTCTGGGACACACTGGTATCACCTGGAAACAGTCTCATTCATGGTAAGTGAGTTAACATCTATGATTTTAGAGTGGCTATCTTGCTCGGGTAAAGGTCCAACTAGCATAGTATAGTGCTCATTTTTTTACATTCAAACACATGGTATGGAGATTGGTGTTACTAATGAGAAGAATTTGAGCTCAACAGAAAGGAGCTATGTTAAAGAATTACCTAAAAATAAAGTAAGAACAAGAAATATGAATAGTGTTATTTAAATATTATTCCTTTTGGGGCGCCTGGGTGGCTCAATAAATTAAGCATCCAACTCTAGATTTGAGCTCAGGTCATGAACTCAAGGTCATTAGATTGAGGCCCGCATTGGGCTTCATGCTGAGTAGGGAGCCTGTTTGGGACTCTTTCTGCCCCTTCCTCATTCTCTCTCAAAATATTAAAAACGCTTTTTTAATATTATTCCTTTTAAGGCAGGTTTTCCAGTTGGCATCCTAAAGATCCCCTTTTCTTTCTGTTGAAAGAAGGCTCCATGCTCCAATACATTTGGGTTAAACGTAGTTAGGTGGATTCTTCTACAGAATGATTTCTCAGTCTTTTATTATACTGGTACACATTCTGAAAGTATAGTTATTTCTCAGTTCTTTTTGATTGCAATTTTTTTCTGTGATAGCTGGCTCTTAAAGATTTGCCCCATATTAGCAGAAGACTTTAATTATATTAAAATGCAGAGAATCCTGGGAAAGGTAACTCCTTACCTTGTAGCTGGCCATTTTCACATCACTGTAGTTGAGTTTGTTACTTACCATTCAAGATGTCTGGGCAGGAACTAGGATAGTGTAGATGTTCATTGTGGTGGGGATTAATGTGATGGCTGAGAGAGTGTTGTTGGGAAGCTTGGTCTCTTCTGCAGTTTGGGCTTAAGGTTTAAACTTCTTGCAGGTGTTTTCATAGTGAGATTATGGATAAGAATATCTTTTCTGTCATTGCTTGGGATCTTTCCTTAGTACTTGGATCATAATTACACAAATTGAACTGAAAAATTTGTAATTTCTGTATTATTTAAATGTGCATTAAAACATTACCAGAATTGCCAAGATTGTTTGGGAAAGACTCGGTGTTTTTCTTCTTCAGGGTTCACGTGCCATGATCACGGAGCCACCGTGCTGCAGTACGCACCCAAACAGCAGCTCCTCATCTCCGGAGGTAGGAAAGGCTACGTGTGCATCTTTGACATCAGGCAAAGACAGCTGCTTCACACATTTCAGGCGCATGACTCCGCCATTAAGGCCCTTGCTCTGGCTCCCTGTGAGGAGTATTTTACTACAGGCTCAGCAGAAGGGAACATAAAGGTGAGTTAGTATAAGTAACTCTGTATCTGCTGAGTGCAGATATTATCTGTATCTGCTGTGAAGACAGGGGAAAATATGACCCCACTGCACTCTTTGAAATGTGAGTGTAAAGTAAGGCTTTGTGAGACAGTGAAGGCCTCTTGACATCCTTTCTCCCTTAGTACTGTGTTAATGGATAGAATTTTTTTGTAACATTATTTTGGCTCCTCAGAACCTCCTGCCTCCCTCCTTCTGACCCTAGGACCTTACTCTGTTGCGTATGAATTGAGGTGAGGGTTCTGGAGAAGGGTAATGGTAAGGTTTCTACTTATATTGCCCCAGGGTTTCCCTTGACATTAGCAATATATTTAATTCAGTTACATATTTAATTGAATTAGAGATGGGGGTATATGTGGATAGTATGAAACTACAAGAGGATGTGAAGAAGAGAGAGACAGTGGAATGTAAGAGCTGTAAATAAATCACGTGATGACATCATTTCCAATCAGATAAGCTGTTAGGAAAGAGGCGGGAGTCTGGGAAGTTGAGCCAGTTCAGGGCAACAGAAATGAACGCTGTGGTTCTGCTTTGGGGCTCTTTCTCTTTTTTAAAGACTTACCCTTTGTGTCTTCACTTTATTTTAAACTAGGTTTGGAGATTAACAGGCCACGGCCTAATTCATTCATTCAAAAATGAGCATGCGAAGCAGTCCATATTCAGAAACCTTGGGGCTGGAGTCATGCAGATTGACATCATCCCGGGCAACCGGATCTTCTCCTGTGGGGCAGACGGCACACTCAAAACGAGAGTTTTGCCCAATGCTTTTAACATCCCTAACAGAATTCTTGACATTCTATAGACTTAAAGACTGGGGCTTTATTTTTATAAACATTCCAGTGAAAAAAATACTCTAGTAATTAATTGGCATTTCTGCTTTCCAAGCAGCTGTTAACACCTTGAAAACAGTACAGAGAATCTCTGTAGAATTTGGAAGATCAAGCTGAGTGTTGCCCATACAGGTTGGTAGAATGACTGTGCATGTACCTTGTCATCATGCTCACATACTTAAAATCAAAACCTAGTGTTATATGAAGGGTAGCTATTCTTTACAGCATTTAGCAAACCTGATTCAGAAAACATTTGAGGTTAGAAGTTAGTATATTAGTAATTTATAAGAATGGGAAGGACCTTCTTACCAAATTAAAGAAAAAAATGTTGCTGATTCAGGTTTTTCTTTCTTATCTTCCCACTGATGGAAGCATGCCTGCAGCCTCTGTGCTGAATGAAGGATAGTCACAGGTGTTAGAAGCTCTAGAGCACCAGACACACTTCCTGAGCTGTAGAGCAGTGTGTAGTGGCCACTTCTCTGCTCGGAGAGGTCATTTCCATCCTTTCTGCTGGTTATTTTTCCTGTTAGTGTTTATACTGAGCTAGTACTGTAACTTGCAAATGAGTGCAAATATAAATGCAATGTTTTCCTCACAATTTGCACACTCACATTTTTTGGACTGCTTGTTTTTCTATTTAAATATTTGCCTTCATGTTAGGAATGTAATACTTGTGAACATGACATATTTGTAGTTGACCAAACATACTGGTTTAGTACTTTTTCTTTCAGGGTTAAACACCCACAACATTTAAGGCTATGTTGAAACTACACCAGTAGAGCATTTCATATCATAATTTGAATGAATGTTAGGCTTTTTGTGGCCAGTTAATAGTTGATGAGATTGGTGATATTATTTATTACCACAGCCTATTGTATAAACTATGCAGTTAAATATTATTTGCTTATAAATTATTAGCCAATGTTGTCCTATTTTGATGTACCTCCTTGGTTATGACCAAAAAATGTTCTTGAGATACTGAAACCAATATCTGTGTGTTTAAATGTTTACCAGCAAATTGTCTCATCATGTTAATGAGAATGTTCAATGCCTGTGTGGTAAATAGTAAAATACAATGGCATAAAAGCACCTTTCTCTGAAGGCGTTGTGATGTTCAGGCTGTGAAATACATATGTAAAAGAAAAATAAATGTTATTTGTTAGAGTTTTACCTTAGTTTCGTCTGGAATTCTTTAATAATATTTTTAACTACTTGAGATCATTTTCAGTTTTATAAAATGGTTTATATAGAGTTTGTAAGCTGCTAGGCAGTTCATTTATTCACAGATACTTACCGAGTACTTTCTAGATCAGAAGCCATTCTAGGAAATAGGATAGAATGGTGAGCCAGACAGAGGGCACTCAGCATTGGGATTTAGTTGGGTAAGAGGTAACTTCACTGTACCTTATTTCGTTTATTGAATTACATGTGGAGTTTGGTGTGGACACTGGTGAAGGAGCCGAGTTGGGAGGAGTGCTGTGAGGAGAGGTGAGGGAAAGCAGATGTCTGAGTCCACAGAAACGCAAATTGGGCAGAAACTGCAAATATATACACACACTTCCCACAGATTAGTACATAGATACCTGTGCTTGTTGCATCCTCTCCATCTTTGTATCTGTTCTACTAACCTAGTACCAGCTGATTCAGTCTGAACTGAAATTCAGACTTCACAGTAGCTGCTGCTATTTGTTGGAAAGACTCATCTTTCTCTACTGAATTGTCAAAGGTTAGTCGACTGTATTTTGTAGACCCACTTCTGGCCTCTATCCCAGTGATCTATTTGTCTCTTCTTTGGCCAGTACCATACTGTCTTGAATAGCTTTATAGTAAGTCTTAAAGCATTTTCTGCACCTATTGGTTTATCTGTGATTTTTCTTCTTTAGCCTATTGATAGGATAGATTACATTAATTGATAAATTAATTTTTGAATATTGACCAGTTTTACAAAACCAGACTTAATCTCAGCCATGGTTTGTAATTCTTTATATGCATTTCTGGATTCAGTAACATTGAGGAAAGAAATTGAAGATGACACCGACAAATGGAAAGCTAGTGCATGCCCATGGATTGGAAGGACAAATATTACTAAAATGCTCATACTGCCCAAAGCAGTCTACAGATTCAGTGCAATTCTTATCAAGATACCAACAGTATTTTTCACAGAACTACACCAAATAATCATAAAATTTGTTTGGAACCACACACACACACACACCACACACACCCTCCCCCACCCCCCCAAATAACTAAAGAAATCTTGAAGAGCAAACCTGGAGGTTTCATAATTCCAGATTTCAAGATGTACCGGAGAGCTATAGCAATCAAAACAGTGTGGTCCTGATAAAAATAGATGCAAAGACCAATGGAACAGAGTAGACTACACAAAAATAAATCTATCTTTATTTGGTCAATTAACCAAGACAAAGGAGGTAAGAATATTCAACGCAAAAAGATAGTCTCTTCAACAAATGTGTTGGGAAAACCGGACAGCCACAAACAAAATAATGAAACCAGATCATTTTCTTACACCATACCTAAAAGTAAGCTTGAAAGGGACTAAAGATCTGGGGCTCCTGGGTGGCTTAGTCGGTTAAGCATCCGACTTTCGCTTGGGTCATGATCTCGCGGTTCGTGGCCCGCGTCGGGCTCTGTGCTGACTGCCAGCTCAGAGCCTGGAGCCTGTTTCATTCTGTGACTCCCTCTCTCTCTAATCCTCCCCTGCTCACGCTGTCTCTCTCTCTCTCTCTTAGAAATAAATAAAAAACATTAAAAAAATAAAAACTTCATTCTAAAAAAAAAAAGACTAAAGATCTAAATATGAGACATGAAACCGTAAATACTCTAGAAGAGAGCACAGGCAATAATTTCTGATATTGGACATAGTAACATTTTTCTAGATAGGTCACCAGAGGCAGGGGAAACAAAAGCAAAAATAAAATTACTGAGACGGAGGCAAGATGGCAAAGAAGTAGGGAGCTCCGTACATTTCACTTGCCCCCATAGCTCACACGGAGAAGGCCTGAAGCCATAAGAACCCTTATAGAATCCAAGAATTTGGGAGGAAAAGGAGACAGAGTCTGCTAAGAAAACCTTATAGCATGAGTGTGAACTGGGGAAGATAAAAACGGGCCGGGACCCGGAGACATGGAGGGAGCCCCCTTTACAGGGAGCCGCAGTGAGTCAAGGGGAAAAAAAGAGTGGCTGAAACTGCTCAAGACACTGTCCTTGTCGCTGGAGAAAAGAAAAACCTTGGCTTGGAACACAGGGTTCCAGTTTCCAGCTGTCCAGCTGACCGTGAGCAGGACGCACTTGTCCCAGCCGACCCCAAGAGAAACTGCTCCTCGCTCGCCAGCTAGACCTGGGGGGGGCGACGCAGCGGCCCCTAAAGCCACGCCGCTGTGCTTCTGGCTCAGCTCGATTCCCAGTAGGTAGGTGAGAGGCTTGAAACTGCTTGCAGGGACTTGGCCTGGGGGCTTATATTTCGGGTGATATCAATGGCTCACAGACTAAGATCTGGAAAAGAGGCGTGGCTCGGGACATAGAGCACAGCCCACCTCGGCTACTACTGCGGCACAGGAAGATCAGACCCAAAAGAGTGAGTTACAATGCTTGGTTTAAGAAGGGACTGGGGCGCCACCATATTTCTCCCCACAACCACCAAGGTGGGAACTCAGGGAGTGCCCACAGGACTCAATGGAGGCTAAGACCCGCCTACACCAAACCACACTCATCCCCGCTAGAGAGCCTTTTTTTTTTTTTTTTTAACCAGAGCCCTAGGGCAAGACCAACATGGATACACTGCTGTGATTAATTCTATATCAATTCTTTCTGGTCAGATATATTTTTTCCCTTGTCTCATTCGTATCCGTCCCCTCTGCTGGACTGGGCACTCTGGCCACTGGTTTGCTTAAACAGTCACATTTAATTCATTATCTAGATGTATATTCTACACATCTACAGCTACCTTTCTCTCTCTCTGGAGTAATCAGACTATACAGTTTCTCTGAGTAACATTATCTTCATTTATTTCTCCTCACCTCTAACCATATTCTCCTCTTTCTCTCTCTGAATTAAACCTCTTAGTCTCTCTGCCTGGTCATTTCATTTCCAATTTCACTTCCTCCCCACCCTGTCATTTCTCTCTTTGTATATACTCTTCAATCAGCACTGCATACACCTGGCTCTTTATTTGTAGATGGGAATTCTGGTTTTATGCTTTTAGACTGTCCTTGGTCTTTTGGGTTTTTTCTTTTTATTTTTTTATCTATTTTTATTTTTATTACTGGTCTTCCCTCGTTCCTCTTTTCTTTTGTCCTTTCCTTTTTCTCCCCTGCCCCCCGCCTTTCATTTTGCGTGTTTGTTGGATTTCTGTGTTTGTGTGCCTTTGTTCCCTGTGTGTTTGTCTGTTTTCTTTTCCAGGGCTACCTCAAGAAACAAGCCAAAGTAGGGGCACCTGGGTGGCTTAGTCGGTTAAGCGTCCGACTTTCGCTTAGGTCATGATCTTGCGGTTCGTGGGTTTGAGCCCCGCGTCGGGCTCTGTGCTGACTGCCAGCTCAGAGCCTGGAGCCTGTTTCAGTCTGTGACTCCCTCTCTCTCTGACCCTCCCCTGCTCACGCTGTCGCTGTCTCTCTCTCTCTCTCTCTCCTAGAAATAAAAATATTAAAAAAAAAAAAAAAAGAAACAAGCCAAAGTATACATGATGGAGAGTCCCAAATACCACCATGAATAGGGAAATACAATAACCAAAGTCTCAACAAGAGAGACCAAGAACACCATTCAAAGAACACTTCCTGAACGGACAGGTCCTGGACAATAAAAGAGCCTTCTTTAACAGCAGTATTCGCAGGTGCACAGTGCATAACAAGCTTTTAAAACTAACAAGAGATAGAAAGGTAACCAAAATGATGAAACAGAAGAACTTCCCTCCACAGAAATCCCAGGAAGAAATGACAGCTAAAGAACTGCTCAAAACAGATATAAGCAACATAACTGAACAAGAATTTAGAACAATAGTCATAAAATTAATCACTGGGCTTGAAAAAGGCATGGAAGACATCAGAGAAGCTATTGCTACAAAGACTATGGAGCTTAAAAATAGTTGTGATGAATTTTAAAAATGCTATAAGTGAGGTCCCTAATAAAATGGAGGTATCCAATGCACAGACTGAAGAGGCAGTGAGGAAAATAGGTGAATTAGAAGACACAATTATAGAAAACGAGGAAGCCCAGAAAAAGTTAAACTGATCCAGTAACACAAAAGGAGAGTTCCAGAGCTGAGTGATACAATCAAATGGAACAATATCTGTATCATAGGGATTCCAGAAGAGGCAGAGAGAGGGAAAGGCCCTGAAGGGGCCCTTGAACAAATTATAGCAGAGAACTTTTCCAATCTGGGGAAGGAAACAGACATTGAAATCCAAGAGGCACAGAGAACTCCCCTCAGACTTAACTTGAATAGATCTTCTGCACAACGTATAGTGAAACTGGCAAAATATAAGGACACGGAGAGAATTCTGAAAGCAGCTGGGGACAAAAGGGCCCTAACATACAAAGGGAAACCTATCAGAGTGGTGACAGACCTATCTACTGAAACTTGGCAGGCCAGAAAGGAATGGCAGGAGATCTTCAATGTGATGAACAGAAAAAACATGCAGCCAAGAATCCTCTGTCCAGCAAGCTTGTCATTCAGAATAGAAGGAAAGATAAGAGTCTTTCAAATAAACAAAAATTGCAAGAATTGTCACCACTAAACCAGCCCTACAAGAAATCCGGACAGGGACTCTCTGAGGGAAATGTTGCAAGGAACACAAGATGCTAGAGACACAACACAAGCATGAATGCCACAAACGACACAATGACTCTAAACCCACATATTTCAATAATAACACTGAATGTAAATGGGCTGAATGCTCCAATCAAAAGACATAGGGTAGCAGAATGGATAAAAAAACAAAATCCATCTATTTGCTGTCTACAAGGAACTCAGTTTAGACTGGAGGACACCTTCAGATTGAAAGTAAGGGGATGGGGAAATATCATGCTACTGGAAGTCAAAAGAAAGCTGGAGTAGCTATACTTATATCAGACAAACTGGACTTTACAGTAAAGACAGTAACAAGGTATGAAGAAGGGTATTATATAATAATTACAGGGTCAATCTATCAGGAAGAGCTAACAATTATAAATGTCTATGCACCGAATACGGTAGCATTTAAATACATAAAACAATCACAAACAGAAACAATCTTATGGATAAGGAGACTTTATCCATAAAGTCTCCAGGAGACTTTAGTACTCCACTTGCAGCAATGGATAGATGAACTCAACAGAAAATCACTAAAGAAACAATGGACTTGAATGATACATTAGACCAGATGGAATTGACAGATACATTTAGAACTCTACATCTTGAGGCCATGGAATTCACTTTCTTCTCAAGTGTGCATTGCACATTCTCCAAGATAGATCACATACTGGGACATAAAGCAGCCCTCAATAAATATAAAACAATTGAGATCATATCATGCACACTTTCAGATCACAATGCTGGGAAACTTGAAATCAATCACAGAAAGAAGTCTGGAAAACCCCCCAAAACATGGAGGTTAAAGAACACCCTACTAAAGAACGAATGGGCCAACCAGGCAACTAGAGAAGAAATTTAAAAATATATGGAAGTAAATGAAAATGAAAATACAACAATTCAAAATCTATGGGATGTGGCAAAGGCAGTCCTAAGAGGAAAGTACATTGCACATCAGGCCTATTTCAAGAAATTAGAAAAAAACACAAGTACAAAATCTAACAACTCACCTAAAGGAACTAGAAGGAGAGCAACAAGAGCACCCCAAACCCACTAGGAGAAGAGAAATAATAAAAATCAGGGCAGAAATAAACAATATATTATCCAAAAAATAATTGAACAGATCAATGAAACCAAGAGTTGATGTCTTGAAAAAATAAACAATATTGACAAATCTCTAGCCAGGCTTCTCTAAAAGAAAAGAGACAGCACCCAAATACACAAAGTCATGAATGAAAATGGACTTATTACAACCAACCCCTCAGAAATACAAGCAATCATCAGGGAATACTATGAAAAATTATCTGCCAACAAACTGGACAACTTAGAAGAAATGGACAAATTCCTAAACACACACTCATAAAAATTCACATGGGAAGAGATAGAAAATCTGAACAGACCCATAACTAGTGAAGAAACTGAATCAGTGATCAAAAATCTCCCAACAAATAAGAGCCCTGGGCCAGGTGGCTTCCCTGGGGAATTCTACTAGACATTTAAATCAGAGTTAATACCCATTCTTCTCAAGCTATTCCAAAAAATAGGAATCGAAGGAAAACTTCTGGACTCATTTTCTGAAGCCAGCATCACTTTTGATTCCCAAACCAGACAGATACCCAGCAAAAAAAGAGAACTACAGACCAATATCTTTGATGAATACAGATGCAAAAATCCTCAACAAGATACTAGCAAATCGAATGCAAAAGCACATAAAAAGAATTATCCATCATGATTAAGTGGGATTCATTCCTGGGTTACAGGACTGGTTCAATATTTGCCAATCACTCAATGTGATACATCATATCAACAAAAGATAAAAACCATATGATCCTGTCAATAAAGAAAAAGCATTTGACAAAATACAGCATCCCTTCTTAATAAAGACCCTCGAGAAAGTCAGGATAGAAGGTACTTACTTAAACATCATAAAAGCCATCTATGTGAAGCTCTTAGCTAACATCATCCTCAATGGAGAAAAACAGAACTTTCCCCCTGAGATCAGGAACACGACAGGGATGTCCACTCTGACCACTGTTGTTTAACATAGTGCTGGAAGTCCTAACATCAGCTATCAGACAACAAAAGGAAATAAAAGGCATCAGAATTGGTAAAGAAGTCAAACTTTTACTTTTCACAGATGACATGATACTCTACATAGAAAACCCGACAGACGCCACCAGAAGCCTACTAGAACTGACCCAAGAATTCAGCAAAGTTGTAGGATACAAAAATCAACGTACAGAAATCAGTTGCATTTTTATACAGCAACAATGAAGCAACAGAAAAAGAAATCAAGAAACGGATCTCATTCTCAATTGCACAGAAAAACATAAAATACCTAGGAATAAATCTAACCAAAGATATAGATCTGTATGATGAGAATTATAGGAAACTTATGAAGGAAAATTGAAGAAGACACAAAGAAATGGGAAAACATCCCATGCTCATGGATCGGAAGAATACATATTGTTAAAATGCCATTACTACCCAAAGCAATCAACACATTCAATGCAATCCCAATCAAAATTGCACCAGCATTCTTCTCAAAGCTGGAACAAACTATCTTCAAATTTGTACGGAACCGCAAAAGACCCCGAATAGCCAAAATAATATTGAAGAAGAAAAGCAAAACAGGAGGCATCACCATCCCACACTTTAGCCTCTACTAAAAAGCTGTCATCATCAAGACAGCATGGTATTGGCACAAAAAGACACATAGACCAATGGAATAGAATAGAGAACTCAGAATTGGATCCACAAATGTATGGCCAAGTAATCTTTGACAAAGCAGGAAAGAGTATCCAATGGAAAAAAGACAGCGTCTTTAACAGATGGTGCTGGAGAGAGAGAGGGCAAGATGGCGGAGAAGTAAGGAGCTCCGTACTTGCACTCGCGCCCATACATCACACAGAAAAGATCTGAAGCCATTGGAAACCTTACAAAACCTGAGAGATTGGGAGAAAAAAGACGCAGAATCCACTGAGAGAGGCTTCTAACGTGAGTGCGAACCGGGGAAGAGAAAATCGGGCCGGGATCGGAGACTCCAGGGTGGGAGGCGATCCCCCTCTACCCTCTACGGGGAGTGAGAGGGGAAAAGGAGAGAGTCCGAAACAGAAAAACCTCCGCACGGGGGAGAAAAACCTCCGTTAGAAAGACCGTACTTGCCAAATACCTGCACACCAGGTCCCCTCGCGCCAACTGGTCCTGGAGGGGGCTGAGCACACAAACTGCTTCTTTGTGCTGCTCCTGGAGGCAGGACTTCAGAGTGGTGGCGCGCCTGCCGCCATTGTAGCTCCCGGGTGGCTGGGGCCCCTGAAAGAGCCGCGCAGACACCGGGCGTCCGCGCCCCTGGCTGGCTGGGACTCGAGAGGGAAGGCAAGGAACTAAAAACTGGGAAATTAGCCTGTGAGTTCGTGTTTCGGGTGACGAGCCATAGAGGGACCCGGTTTTCCTCACTCCAGCGGGCTCGGGCTCAGAGCACCCGGCAGGCAAGCCCCTGCCCATGCACGCCAGCCCAACCCAGAGAAGGAAGCAGCGATTCTGACTCCGCCCCCAGAGCTCGGCAGGGGGCCTGGAATTGCCCGAGGGGGTTGCCTGGGAAGCTGTGTCTAAGGCAACTTCAGCGGGGCGCGCGGACGAGGATTTGGAGATTGGGACTGGCCTGGGTTGAAGAGTGCAACCGACTTCGGCTGCGCCCCCGGTACGGGGAGTTTACACGCCCAAAAAAGCGAGGTGCAGCGCGGGGTTCAAGAAGGGACTGGAGCACCATCACTCTCCTCCCCACAACCGCCAAGGCAGAACTCCCGCCTGAGGCATTGGATCACACCACGCCCATCCCTGCCTGAGAGGTGCCCTCCTCCCTTTTTTTTTCTTTTTTTTTTCCCTTTTTTACTCTTTCTTTTTTTCTTCTTCTTTCTCTTTTCTCTCTTTTTTCCCCCAGAACACTGACCTGATTAACTCTGGTCGCCAGCTTGCTTAAACGATCACGAGTCCATTGTGTAATGGAGCACCAAGTAGATCGACACTTTCCCAAATAGACCATAGCCAGCAGGAATGTGAGAAGGGCTCAACATCATGAACTAGAACGATGCAAATCTAAACCACAATGACGTAGCACCTTATACCTTTTAAAACAAAGAGATAACATGAAAAAGAAATGTAACAAAGGGATAACAAGTATCAGTGAGAATGAGTAAAAGGGATTTGCTTTTCACTGTTGTTGGCAATATCAATTGCCAACATATGGAAAACATTATGGAGGTTCAAATTATTAAAAATTGAACTTTCATATGATTCCACATTCTAGCCTGGGTATTTATCCAACGGGAATGAAATCTCTATCTGGAAAAGCTGTTTGCATCCACATGTTCATTGTAGTCATAGCTACAATTACAATGACAGCCTAATTTGGAAACAACCTATTTGACCATTGATCTATGACTTGATCATGTAAATATGGTTTATATATATATAATGGAATATTTTTCATTGGTTAAAATGTAACAAATTCTGCCTTTTGTGACAA
This sequence comes from Hyaena hyaena, assembly GCF_003009895.1. Taxonomy (NCBI): domain Eukaryota; kingdom Metazoa; phylum Chordata; class Mammalia; order Carnivora; family Hyaenidae; genus Hyaena; species Hyaena hyaena. The sequence continues at coordinate 1,572,874 of NW_024080752.1, forward strand.
CCTGAGATTCATGCTTGAGGCATTATGCTCAGTGAAATAAGTCTGGCAGAGAAAGATACTCTTATCATCTAACTTATACGTGGAATCTAAGAAAACCAAAATTACAGAGACAGAATAGATTGTTTGAAGAGGGGCTTATTAGTGGGAAATACATGAATGTGAGGTAAAGATAACAGCTTCCAGTTATAGAATACCTAAGTTCTGAGGATATAATGTATAATGTAACTATATTTAATACCATATTGCATAATTAAAAATTGCTACAAGAGTAGACTTTTTAAAGTTTTCATCACACACACACACACACACAAGTTCCCATCACAAGAAAAAAATCTATGTGAGGTGATAGATGTTAGCTAAACTTACTGTGATAATTTTTTCACTCTATATACATATATCCTATAATTATGTTGTACACCTAGAAGTATGGAACATTATCAGTCAATTATCACTCAAACTGGGGGAAAAAGCAAGAAAGACCTAATTGCCTTGCCAAAAAATGAGCACAAAAAGAATGTAAAATAAAGACTTCAACATGCAAAAGGTAAATGAATTTATCACCAGCATATCTGCACTAAGAAATGTGAAAGTCATGTACAGGAAGTCAGCCTCTCAACCCAAATAGGAATGATACCAGATGGAGATCTAGCTGCACAAAGAAACACAAAGCACCAGCACTGGTAACTACATAGGTGAAGGATATACTTTTTTCAACATCATTTAAATATCTTTAAAAGGTGATTGTCCACTTGAATCAAAAATAATAATACTTTCTGGTTGCATAACATATGTACAGGTAAAAATGTACGAGAACACTAGCACAAAGGCCAGGAAATGAGAATGGAAATATATTCTTCTAAATTTCTTACATTGAAGATGTACAGGTACACTGATAAAAATATACACAATAAACTCTAAAGGAAAATAAAATAGTAAATTTTTTATAACTCATTATACTTATTATAATAAGCCAAGAAAGAAAATAAGGTAGAATTATTTAAAATTTTTTATCATTTCAAAAGACAGTAGAAAAGAAAAACAAAAGATGAGACAATATCAAGATTATAGATTTAAATCAACCATAATGGGGCTCCTGGGGGGCTCAGTCGGTTGAGCGTCCGACTTCGGCTCAGGTCATGATCTCATGGTTCATGGGTTCAAGCCCTGGGTTGGGCTCTGTGGTGACAGCTAGCTCAGAGCCTGGAGCCTGCTTCTGATCCTGTGTCTCCGTCTCTCCCTGACCCTGCCCTGCTCACGCTGTCTCTCTCAAAAAAGTAAATAAAACATTTAAAAGTTTTTAAAAAATAAATGTTAATGGTCTAACCAAGGGTCAGCAAACCTTTTCTTAAAGGGCTAATTAGTACTTATTTCACGTTTGCATATGTAGCAACTACGTAACTCTGCTCTTGTAGCACAAAAACAGTGTCAGTCAATACATAAAGAAATGACTTTGGTTACATTCCAATAAAACATTACTTACAAGAAAGATAACCCAACAGACTGTAGTTTACTAGTCCCTTGTTTAAATACCTCCATTAAAGGCAGAATGATTGGTGTGAGGGGTATCTCATTGTGGTTTCGATTTGCATTTCTTTGATAATTAGTGATGTTGACTGTCTTTTCATGTGTTTGTTGGCTATTTGTAGGTCTTCTTTGGAAAAATGTCTATTCAGGTCTTTTATCCATTCTTTAATCAGATAGTGATGATGATTTGGTGTTGAATAGAATGGCTAGTATCAAAGAGACCAGAAACAACAAATGTTGGCAAGGATGTGGAGATAAGGGAACCCTTGTGACTCTTGGTGGGAATGTAAATTGGTGTAGCCACTATGGAAAACACTATGGAGGTTCCTAAAAAAATTAAAAACAGAACTACCATATGATGCAGTAATTCAACTTCTGAGTATTTACCTGAAGGAAACAAACACTAAAGATATTTGTACACTAAAGTGTATTTGTAAAGATATACACACCCCTGTGTTTATTGCACTGTTATACACAATAGCCAAGATAGGGAAGCAACCTAAGTATCCACTGATAGATGAATGGGTAAAGAAAGATGTGGTGTACATACACAATGTAATTACTTGGCCATACAATGAGAAAGAATGAAATATGGCCTTGTGTAGCAACATGGATGGACCTTGAGGGTGTTATGCTGAGCGAAAGAAGTCAGGCAGAGAAGAACAGATACCATATGTTTGCACGTATAGGAGAATTAGGAGGAACTTAACGGAAGACCATGGTGGAGAAGAAGGGGAAAAATAGTGGGGGAGAGGGAAGGAGGCAAATCATGAGAGACTCTTGAATGCCAAGAACAAATTGAGGGTTGATGCGGGTCAGGGGAAAGGGAAGGAGGGTGATAGGCATGGAGGAGGGCACTTGTGGGGATGAGCACTGGGTGTTATATGGAAACCAGCTTGACAATAAACTATTTAAAAAATATAAAAAAGTATTAAAAAATAAAAAAATCAAATTGAACAAAAATATATTACTTGGCCATAAAAAAGAATGAGTTCTTGCCATTTGAGACAATATGGATGGACCTAAAGGATATTGTGATAAGTGAAATAAGCCAAAGACAAATACAGCATAGATTTCACTTAAATGTAGAATCAAAAAACCAAAATACACACAAAAAAAGCAGAAATAGAACCATAAATACAGAGGAAAAAAAACTTCAATAAAACAATAAAAAGAGAAACAGACTCATAAATACAGAAAATACACTAAGTCCTTTTGGATTTTTAATGGAGGCTTCATTACATAGCCATGATTGATTAAATCATTGGCTGCTGGCAACTGATTTAACCTCCAGCCTATCTCCCCTCCCTGGAGGTCAGGGTGGGACTCAAAGTCGAAACCTTCTAATGACATATTTGCGTGCCCTGGTAACCAGCCTCCATAATAAATAGGTTATTTAGGGCCTTTTCAAAAGTCACCTCATTAACAATAAAAGACAACTCTTATGGCTCTCATCACGAGAGATTCCAATAGTTTTAGGAGCTCTGTGTAAGAAAAGGGGACAAAGAACAAATATGTATGTCTAACTCTAAATCACAGTATCACATCAAGGGTCAGCAAACTGGGCTGTAGGTCGAATACAGCCTACCACCTGTTTTTGTACAATCTGTAAGTCAAGAAGGGTTTTTACATTTTTAAAGAGTTAAGAAAAAAGCCAGAAGAAAAACATTTTGGGACACTTGATATTGTAAAATTCAAATTTCAGTGTCCACGAAGTTTTCTGAGATATAGCTATGCTTCCTCACTTCTGTGTTGTCTGGGGTGTTTCTAGCTACAAAAGCAGAGGTAAGTAGTTAAGCAGAGACAGTGTGGCCCACAAAGTGGAAATTATTTACTATCTGGCCTTTCGCAGAAAAAAAAAATCACCAACAAGCTTCACGTACTCCAACCCTGAATTTCCTCTGTATTTCCAAATGACCATGAATACAACACACACCAAATTTGGAAGGAGCCAACCAAGATACCCCCACCCTATTTGGCAGATTCCCAATCTTTCCCTGGCTGGATGGGTCCTCACCTGGGTACAACAAACTTGTCTCACTGAGCGTTTCCCCTTCTTCAGAGCTTGGCAACTCTGATCAAGTCCAGGGTTGGGTCCTCGGTTTTTCCTGCTCTCTACTGCAAGAGAGGAGAGCCTCTTTGTATGCTGCGAAGGAGGCTCTACCGGGGCTTTTCCATAGCTTTCACTTGGCAATTAATTGGTTTCAGCATTTTATCTTTTTCCTGAGGGTCAATCAATCTTAGCAACAGCCTCCTGGTTTTATTAAGTTTTTAGTCCCTATTTCTCCCTAATTCTCAATCATCTGATACATAACATTAGCTAAGGGATTCCTTTCCACTGGCACACCACTCAACACCAATCAAAGTTTTAACAAATGGACCATCTCATTGTCCCAAAGGCTAATTGTGCTCAATCTACTATCAGCAGTGGGGTTCTCACTGTCAACAGGTGGTGAATGATCCAGCTCCAAAACCCAATCTCTGTGGCCTCTTTTAGGACTTCATCTGTTTAGGGTTGTAGGACTCCCAGTCAAATTAGATTTTCAGATAAACAAGTTTTAATTGTGAATATATTCTTCTGTGCCATACCTGGAACATACTTACACTGAAAAATCTTGTGGTTGTCCTTTATCTGAATTTAAGTTTTAACTGGGCATCCTTATTTTATCTGGCAACTCTACAGTAAGTTGGGTTTCCCAGGAAGCAAGCTCTGGGCTGGAGTTCAGCCAGGAGGGTGTCATTGAGGAGTGCCCTTGATTCAGCACCTGTGGAAGGGTTGGGGGAAGGGCAGAGGGAAAAGTCAAATTTTTTCACTCTTAGGACCAGTTTTATCGTAAATCTGTTATGCTGCTAAGAACCACTTTTGGTGGTGTGAAGTGTTAACTGCCTAATCAAATAGGCCAGCAGACAAGCTGTGCTGTGGTTTCCCTGATGCATTCCTGCAACCCTTGAATAAGGCTGCAAGAATCTGATTCTCCTTAAAGATGAACTGTAAAAGTAACAACAATAATTTATCAAGAATTGTATCATTTTCATAGCATTTCTCATTTCATACAGAAAAACCAAAGGAGGTAATACTATTATACATTTTACAGATGAAACAGAGGTTAAGGGATTAAGATACCTGCCCAAATTCGCACCAATTCAGTTTTTTAAAAATCTGTCCTATTTTCAGGAAACTATCAACACCCTAGAGGAGAAAGCAGGAAACAACCTCCTTGACCTCCACTGCAGCAACTTCTTACTTGACACATCCCCCAAAGCAAGGGAATCAAGAGCAAAAATAAACTATTGGGACCTCATCAAGATTAAAAGCTTCTGCACAGCAAAGGAAACAACCCACAAAACTAATAGGCAACCAACGGAATGGGAAAAGATAGTTGCAAATGACATATCAAATAAAGGGTTAATATCCAGAATCTATAAGGAACTCACCAAACTTCACACCCGAAAAACAAACAACCCAGTGAAGAAATGTGCAGAAGATATGAACAGACACTTCTCCAAAGAGGACATCCAGATGGCCAACAGACTCATGAAACGATGCTCAGCATCCCTCCTCATCAGGGAAATACAAATCAAAACCACACTGAGATACCACCTCATGCCAGTCAGAGTGGCTAAAATGAGCAAATCAGAGGACTCTAGATGCTGGCAAGGATGTGGAGAAATGGGCACCCTCCTACACTGTTGGTGGGAATGTAAACTGGTACAGCCCCTCTGGAAAACAGTGTGGAGGTTCCTCAGGAAACTAACAATAGAACTCCCCTATGACCCAGCAATAGCACTGCTAGGAATTTACCCAAGGGATACAGAAATGCTGAGGCATAGGAGCACATGTACCCCAATGTTCATAGCAGCACTCTCCACAATAGCTAAAACATGGAAAGAGCCTAAGTGTCCATCAACAGATGAATGGATCAAGAAGATGTGGTTTATCTATACCATGGAATACTACATGGCAATGAGAAACAATGAAATCTGGCCATGTGTAGCAACATGGATGGACCTTGAGGGTGTTATGCTGAGCGAAATAAGTCAGGCAGAGAAGGACAAATATCATATGTTTGCACGTATAGGAGGATTAGGAGGAACTTGACGGAGGAACAAGGGGGAGAAGAAGGGCGGAAATGGTGGGGGAAAGGGAGAGAGGCAAACCATGAGAGACTCTTGAATGCTGACAAAAACTGAGGACTGATGGATGTGGGGGGGAGGGGGGGATGGGCATGGAGGAGGACACTTGTGGGGATGAGCACTGAGTGTTATGTGGAAACTAATTTGAAAATAAACTATTTGTAAAAAAAAAATGCTACTGTTATCCAAGTAGAAACTATATAAATTGGACATATTTTCCCACTAATATTTATAATAAATTTCTCTCAAAGTATTTGAAAAAAAAATCTGTCCTGTTTTATTTTTAGACCAAAATATTATGTCCTTCCCAGTTGCTTTGCCTATGTAAGTAAGTTAGTAGATCTTCACTGCATTTATGTCTGTCTCCAGTTGTAGTTACTGGTTTTTACATTGTCCAGGTTTTCCTATAGAGAACACATAGTCCATATCAATTACTTTTCGGTATTCAGGAGTCAGCAAATTGCAAGAGTTTCAACAGAGGAGCAACCAATGTAATTCTTCCACAATACTCTTTTGGGTTGTTATTTTTTCTTTTAAATGTAAATTAGCAGGAGGTAAAAAATAAGCATACACTTGTTTCAACGTGTGACTTATTTTATTGACTAACGTTAAATAAATGACATCCAAAAAAGAGACATTCATCATGATTCATTTTTCAGAATTGTTCAGATCTGTGGTTACAGATTGGACATCACATCTTTTAGTAGTGTGCTACACCAGCTTCCAGCAGAGGCGGGGAAACTGAGAAGCCCTATCACATACTTCACATGGTTTGACATCAGTCATAGCCAAAATGTACCCTTGCAGTTGGAAAATGACTCCCGGCTCTTCAAGGATCATAGCGTCTCATTTGACCCTCACTTGGCAACCTTCAAGGGAATGACTGGGAAGGAACCTAAACCCAGAACTCCTCATTTTATTTTTTTTACTATTTATTTATGAGACAGAGACAGACAGAGCATGAGCAAGGGAGGGGCAGACAGAGAGGAAGACACAGAATTCGAAGCAGGGTCCAGGCTCTGAGCTGTCAGCACAGAGCCCGAAGTGGGACTCGAACTCACGAACGTGAGATCACGATCTGAGCCAAAGTCCAATGCTTAGCTGACTGAACCACCCACGTGCCCCTGAACTGCTCATTTTAAAGCTTTCACCCCAGAACTCTTTCTCTGTCATAACATCTAGGCTTAGTAATCCACTGAGACCCCGACCACCTGCACAGCTTTGATAGGACACATTATCACTTTGAAAGAAAATGCTTTGAAATAGCTTCTGGCCTACTTTTGAGGTTGGGAGGAGAGTTGTATTTACTTTCCAAGGGAAAGCTATCTATTTTAGATTAAAGAAGAATTAGCCAATTATCTGCTTTGATTCTGACATCAGAAGTGCAGATATTTGAAAAGTACTTTAAAGCAGCTTTGATTGTAAGCAGCAAATGTAAACTTCTAAAATGATATCTTGACTTAAAAACATTAGGTTGTACATTCTACTTTAGCAGTAAGCCCAAACTTTTTTTTAAAAAATAAAGTAGTGTTTGCAGGCACGGATGAGTAAAATCCGACTTCTTTGCCTTCTGTGAAGACAAACCTTCAACCCCATTATAGTGTTACCCTACACCCTGAATAACTCAGTTATCCTGATATTAGTTTGACATGGGAAAAAAATATGAGCTTCTCTAGCGATAAGTATATGATCCCGTACCCACAATTAAGGGAGTCAGGATAGCTCAGATATCAAGACTGAGGTTTCTATAATTTTTTTTCTAAAAGGAATATGTGCTAATTCAACAAACTTCTTTGGTTGCTACCGTATATAAAATTAGTGTTGGATGTAGATATTACTACTACCACCATTACTATGAAACTGTATTCATATCCAAGTCCAATGTGTCCAGAAACAGAAATGCATATATTCAAATACTTTAAAAGACTAGTATTCATTAAATGCGTTAATCTTAAGCATGAAACTATTTTATTTTATTACAAAACATGAATCTGAAGAGTATTTTTTTTTAAACTTTAGACAAGACACAGCCAATCTAACAGAAACGTGGAGGAAAGATTTCAAATATCCATTATTTTGAGAATACAACAACAAAGAAGTCCCCAGTAGCTGCCTAAGTGTTTTCAGGGGGTGGGGAGATTTAAATACCCAAATCTGTATAGCCCCTAAGTTTTAAAATGTTTCTGTTAAATAAGTTATCAGGCCACACTCTGGACCCCCAAGTATGAAAAACCCTGAGGGTATAGCTCTCCTCCAACACACACATGAATTCAGTGAAATCAAAAGGATAAAAAAATCTTTACGTAAGATTTTCCCTAGGTCCCTTCCTTCTTGGCTGTGGGACCCCAGTAGCTTTCTTGATTCCTCTCTCCTCTCAGCAGCCCTGCCCATACCCCAGGCTGCAGGATGTCTGAAGAACTGAATTGACAGAAAATATGTACTTAAGGACATTCAGGTGCAAGTTAAGCTGGATTTTTCTCCTGGCTTCCAATGGGAGCAGAACATATCCTTTGAAACTATATTAGGGAAAGAGTGGTTTACTAACTGCTTTTGGGGCAGGTCACTTAATTTTATGCTATTCTAACCCTTCCCCTATACCAAACACTCAAACCATACACAGGATTTCTTCTTTGTATGGAATAAAACAAAATATAACAAGCAGCGTCTGGCGAATAAGCCCTGCCAACAATCAGACTCACTCTATATCCTAGATCACAAGTCAGCAAACTTTTGCTGTAAAGGGCCAAAGAGTATATGTTTTAGGTTTTGCGGGCCCCTTCTCAACTTTTTTCCAACAACTCAGTTCTGCCACTGTAGAGTAAAAGCAGTCACAAACTGATACACAAGCAAAGGCGAGTGACCCTGTTCTAACACAACTTCACAAAAACTTGCAATGGTCTAGCATTAGCCTAAGGGCCATGATTTGCCTGCCCTTGTTCTAGATAATAATCACAAATGGTGCCTCTTCCAAAAACTGCAAAGGGCTTCCCATGGTTCTAGCCAGATTATCGTCTACTCAAATAATATTTAGCACTTGGATAGCAGATGCATAGCAGTGAAAGCAGCAGCCAGGGGGCTGGAGGATTCAGTGTTTGTGATCTACAGCATGATCAGACCAACAAGAATCCAGAAGGGGCTGTTTCTATTTCATTAGCAAACCCGAGCGTGTAGCTGTGCCTGGCTCTTGTTTACCTGGGAGTGGCAATCACGAGCTGAGGATGATGGGCATTCTGGTGCTGTGGTGGCAGGTGCGGGTGCAGAGAAAGGTAATATATTATGGGTAATGTGGCCCCTTCAGAGCCTTAAAGGGTCCATGCAGCTTCCCAAAGCACTGACCACAAGTCAGTACTAAGGAATTCATTGTTCAAGTACTCGAGCTTATCAACTCGGAGGTAAAATTTACTCAACACGTGGCTAAAAACCCAAAACCAAAACCAAATATATAACAGCTGTGAAAGCAGCAACAGCCGAGAAGCACAGAAATTCCTACAGGTGGAGGAAATCTTGCCAATCATCTTTGGCAGCCCTTTCATATTACCAGTCAGGAAAACAAGGCCCAAAGAGAGAAGGATAACTTGCCCAGATGGTCTGTGGAAAAATCACCAAATCATAGCCATCTTGACTTCCAGACTGCTGCTATTTTCCTCTAAGGAATCAGAATTTAAAGGCGGTTCTCTGACCATATAAACACTCAAGTCACGAGATTATGACAGCTAAGTATCTGGTTACCCTAAAGATTTATGTTGGAATATTAATGGTAACAGAGAACATCTGAAATTTACCAAGGGGGAACAGAATGCATCTCATCACTGGTTTATTGTAGCTGACAAAAACCGCACAGGATAAAGCATTAAATGACCATCTTCCCATGAATATAAATGCTGGTCTCTCATATTGTAGGATAACATGGCAAGAACAGACTGGGAAGTTCTTAAATCAAAGTTTGCATTGATCTGTTTCCCTCCTAACAAATCAAAGGCAAACGTTATCCTCAGATCTTTGGTGTCCGTGACATAAAGGATCCCTCGGGCAATGAAGGCGTTGCCGGCCTTGGTCTTGGGGTACGTAGTGTTGATGTGCTGGACCACAGAGAATGTTCTCTGATCCAACTGAGCGACAAGAATGCTTGAGCCATCCACACTTGAGGCATAGATAATCCAAAGGCCCTTTTCATCCACAGCTAAATTGAAGTAAGTCTTGGAATTGGCAAAAAGGTATTTTCGATCAAAATACAGGGCATTTTCAAGTTTCAGAGTTTGGGATGTTTCTTTGCCAAATTCAAATCTGAAATGTGATAAAAGGAAGATATAAGTCAGCACTTTTGTGGACAATGGTGGGTTTTTTGTTTGTTTTGCCTCCTCTAATAAACTGGGGTGGGGCTTGGGATTCTGCATTTCTAAGTTCCAAGTCTACTGGTTTACCCACAATGCTCTGTGCACCAAGGATGTAAAGGATGCTGACTACATCTAAGTGTCCACCTGTGAGCCATGTGACACCAGGAAACTTCCTTACCCTCAAGATTCCTCAGATGTTTGCTAACCTCCTGAAATGCCCTAAGATTCTTAGACCTGAAAGGGCCTTAAAAAATGATTGAGTCTAGTCTTCATTTTACAAATGAGAAAGAACTGACTAGCCCAGGAATATGAGTAAGTAGCCAGAGTTTGAATTTAGGTTTTCTAACTGCAAGTTTGGTGGGGTTTCCTCTACCCTGTGCTGGAATTTTTAAGACAAAAATGTCACAGTGGTTTAAATGAAGAAGAAAGTTGTCAGCTGGGAAGAAACGTAGGCAAATCATGGCCATGAAGTCAGTTTTCTTGTCAGAAAAGTGAGTGGATATGTTTAGCTATGGCATGGAATCCCATGTCCTCAGCTCCTGGAGGCTGTCTGGCCAGGCAGACTTCAAAACCAGACCATATCTAAAAGTTGATTATGATTCAAAAGTTAACCTAACTCCAGGAATGAAAATTCGGGAATGTTAGGCTAAGTGAGAAGAAAAACACAAGAGGGTGCCATTGAGCTGGAGAAGAAATGGGAGAAGAGGGAATTTGTGGATATGCGGTGGATCTAAACTAACAAACTTGAAGCCAATTAAGAGACCCTGAGGTAAGTGTGAGAAGAAACCAGAGGAAAATGAGGCCTTGAGAACAGCCTGCTTGCCTTCCTCTGCTCCTTCCTCTGAATGCCTGGAGTTCAGGACTGCCAATCGGTCCATCCGTACTGTTGGTCTGGTACCTAGCAGCTACGTTTCTTGAGGAGGCCTGTCCCCTCACAGGAAAAACAGGGTCTAATTCCAGGCTGCCACCCCCACCCACCCTTACTGTGGCCTGGCATAGAGCAGGCCAAAGCAGTGTCAGACACATGTAGCTCCGTTAGAAGACACGCTTGGAGAGGCCAATTCTCTCTCTGGGGCTCACTCACCCGGGAACTCTCTTACCACCCTCATCCCTATGTAAACACTGCTGTGGCAGGCAGTAGAGAGCTGCAGGATTAAATGAGGAGAAATGTCACAGGAAGGAATCTGTCTGGGGCGCGCTGGCTTCTGAACAGGAGGTGGGTTGGTTGTTGTTTTCTGTGAACACAAGACTTGCCCAAAGACGTAGCCAGGGAGATATGGAAATGACGAGGAAGCCTGGGAGAGGGAGGCGAGGGGGAGATGCTTCCAGCCACAACTTTTGTGCGCCCCGTCCCCATCCTCACCCACACTCCAATGCTAGCAAAGTTGTTGCGGTTGGACCTCACCAAGTGGAGGAGGGCAGTGAGGGCGAGAGAAGAGGGACCCAGCCCTCCCTCAGGTCCTTATCTCTTGTTTTGAATGACTTGGACTGTAGCTTTCTTAATGCTGGAATTATCTCAGATAAGGCCACAGCTGGAGGGCTGCTGACCACAGGAGGTAGTGTCTTGTCTGAGGCCATGGAGTGAGTAGGCGAAGCTGGAACGTGACCGAGCTCCCTGCTCTCTTCATTTGCCCAAGATAAGCCACTTTGGCCCAGAACTTGATTTCTTCTTGAGCCACAAAGACAACATTTTAGCAAGTCTTTCAGGGAGCCGGGAGGACATGGCTGCCACCCCGAGAACAGTCTTACCCAAGAGACTACTTCCGCTCAGGAAAACAGAGAAGAGGAGAGGTGGCCTGGCTAAGGTGACAGATCAATCCAAACGCATTGTCATCCTTGGTCTTCAGTGATCTCAGCTGTGACATGAAATTCTTCACACCCACAGTTTTTCAGAAATTTTGAGTGTGTGTGATACCTTCCCACCTGGGGAGAGCGAGGTTCTGGCTGTTGCTTTTCTCATATGATGAGAAAACTGCAGCCCTTATCACTCCAGGTCTACTTCTCTCTGGCTCTCACCTTACTCTTGGTGAGACACCAGCAATGTTGCAGATCCCGGGTCAGGTCTGGGTGAGGGGGCTCACTCATTGTGTCCTGTGGTTCATTCACTCAGCAAACCCTGACTGACCTCTGTGTGCCAGGCTCTGGGGACAGGAAGATGACAGCACCACAGTCCCTACCCCTAAGTAGCTCTCAGATTACTAAAGCGCCACCCAGGGGCTGTCTGGGATGCAGGAGAAGGAGGGCCGTGGCCTGAATGACTCACCTCACTATGGTGTTGGATCCTCCTTTGTGGTAGTAGAGAGAGTTGTTGTGAACGGCATGCCCACAGCCATGGAAATAATACGGGAGGTGCACGAGAGTGTAAGTGCCATTCAACAGGGAGGGTTGGTCTTTGAATTCCTTCACCCTGATGCCTGCAGGGAGGAAGCCAGGAAGAGGCAATCACAGCTTGGAAGTGAATCAGGGGAGCAAGTTCAAAGAAGGAAAATTGAGAGTGAGGTGTCCTGCAAGGGTCCATGTCCAGGTTGGAGTCTCAGACTCCCAAACTTAAGTCCAGTTCTCTTCTCTGGATTCATGAACTGTGCTTCAAAGGTAGGAGCCACAGAATTGGCTTTGCTCCTCCCAGGAAAACTGTATCACTCCCTCCCAGTGCACCCTAGATGGTTCATAAAATCTATCAGACCCATATAGGCCCCTACTGGGAACAGCAAACACTTGGCACTTGGGCAGTCACCTCCTACCTCCTCCTGCCACTAATTCGCAGTGTTTCTCTTTCCTTCTGAGTCAGAGTCCTTCTCAGCTAGTAACCTGCACAGTTACTACCCACTGATCACTTAGCCCTGATGAAATGAAGCACAGTGTCTCAGCTATCGCTCTGATCAGTGAATATGGTCAGACCCTTTCTGGAATGAGACTACTGCAGTCCTCACTGGCAATCCCTGACCAAGTCCCTCCAGGGCAATCTGACTAGGGTCGTGCTTAGATGCAGGCTGTCTGCAAGATGGAGCCTCACCTTCTCCCCTAGGCTCTCTGTCCAACAGATATCTAAGAAAGGTGGCTAAAAGTACTCTCCTTAAAGAAAGGTGGACTGGGCACAAGAATTTGTCTCTTACATTTAGTCCACATTATGGTTTGGGGCATTTTAAGGCTGTAGTCATAATGCTATTTGTTTCCTTCTGGATAATTTGCCTAAAACTGGATCAGTTATATTGGGAGTACCCCAGTCATGTCCTTGTCACCAAAGACTGCAAGGCTTGTCACCAGTGTGCTCAACTAAGAAAAGTGTTCTGCCCTCTCATATGTGCTCTCTGAAATAAAGGGCAGTTTTGTGACACCTGTCAGCAGGGATTTCAGACACAGAGATAGAAGAAGCTTGAAGGAAGGCAACAGATGAAAGGCATAACTCCCACACAGATGTGGGTCATTGCCAAGTGAAGGTACCTGAGAAATGTTCAGTCACCCAGATCCGCTCATCACTCTTGTTAGCAGACTCTCTTATCCAAGTCCCAAATGTCTCTGTAACTTTCAGTACTTGTGTTGGATTTCCAATGGAAGCAATCATGGATTCTATCAAAAGAAGAGATAGGAAAGTCACTCACTTACCAGTTACGACTTTAAGATATCCGAGTTTTTAATTTCAGAACAAGATGTTTTGCTTCTGCACCTGCTCGTGGAGAATGGTGTTCCCCGCCTTTCTCATCCACTTTTCCAACCAAGGTATCATCATTTGGTATGGCACATGTCTCTCCTAAAACAACGACAATGGCAATGATCAGAGCCAATGTAGGCAGTCCAATGAGACTCGTGTAACTTTGTCACTGGTGCTCTCCCCCATCTCATTCCAGACTCTAGTCCTATAAGCATCCCTTACTTGATAGGTCTATCAAGTTTTTTGGTTGCTTGCTTTTAAGCAACAAGTCACGTACTTCCAATTCCCCACCCTCACCTGGCACCCCCACCACTTGGTGAGTTCCTAATAAGCTTTCCAGAAGCACAGTTTCTAAAATAATAAAATCTGAACAAGCTGTCAGTAAAAGGGAAAAAGTGGTCTGTTCAGGCCCTCAGCATTCTGGGGGGAGGGAGGAGTGAGGGCAGGAAGAGCCTTACTGAGACTTTCCTGGCTTCTCTGGGCAGGTGGTAGGTATCACTATCATGGATTGCATTTTCCAGGAAGGATTTTCACTTTCAGGGAAGCTTATTGGGCCTCATGAGAGGGTGGCCCCCTTTACCCTGTCTTCCTGGATGACAGAGGGAGGCATCACAGAAGAAGAAGGAGCATGGAGGTGTTTGAAATCTCAGCCACCTCCCACCTGTGTCTGCATGAAATACTATGGGATGTGGGTCCTTGACAGATGCCCAATTTGTAGTTGGTTTGAAGCTATACTGAGCTAGAAGTCATCAAATCTGGGTTGTAGTTGTTACCTTTAACAGATGGGCTAAATTCAGGCCTTGGTTAAGAGGTGTCTTGGGGCAGTAGAAGACAGAGAAGGTGGGGAGGAACACGTCAGCGTGAAGGTAGGGAGCAGATTGGCTGGGGAGAAGGATCTGGTCTAGGGCAGGTTGAAGTAAATCAGGCTTTCCAGACAAGTTCGGGCCCACTTGCCTAGACAAATTCTAAGGGGTTCAAGTCACCTGTAGTTGCTAGGTAGAAAGGATTACCTCCAGTGTCCCAAGGAAAGCTCCCAGAATAATCTGGAGAGGTTTTTTTTTATCAGTAAAATAAAGGGTAGGACTCTCTGTATTCTAAGCTTCTTTCTAGTGGGATGAGCCTATGTTTGCCTTGAGTCCTCCTGTGCCCTGATGAGAGCAGTTTTGGGGATATGTTATGACTCCCTCTTCCCCATGCAATCCTGCTGCCTCTGAGTTTCATCTGGAGTTTCTGCTAAAGAACTTGGGTTTTGCACAGGAAAGGGACAGAGAGACCCTCCTGTTCTTTATCTGAAGAAAAGGCTCTCATTAATTCATGTTGTACCAGCCTGATTCTAAAGCTGTGGGGGCGGGAGGGAGCTTAAAGAAATAGAATTGGAGCAGAAGAGAAGGCCAAGTTGAGATGCTGGATGCCTGGCAACCAAGGACTCATTTCTAGGAGGCCAAGTGGAAGATTATGGCCTTTCCTTTTAAGCAGTTTTCATCACTCTGAGCCCTGGCCCCTACTCAGTAGGCAGGCCAGGCAGAGATGGGTGCTTCTTCAGCACCTGTGCCCTGGGTGACAGTCTTCAGCAAACTGGGACTCTAAAAGCTCAGGTCATATTCCACCTTTTCCCAGGTGAAGGTTTCCGCTCAGCTCATTCTCCAAGGGAAGCTGAACAAAGGGCTGAAACTAAGGGAGGGGGTGGTGCTGAGTCCCAGCCACAGAGGTGGGCAGCTCGGTTGTGATTTCACGTGGTGCTAACTGCTGGGCAAAATTATAATTAGGCTGCACTGACTGGGGGGCAGGGTGGTAGTGATCTTTGAAAGCACCAATTTTCTCACTCTGACAGCTGAGTGTGTGCCCCCAAAATGCCTTTCTAAAAGACCAGGGCACCAAACAGAACTAGAGACCATGTAGGGAAGCTGCAGGGAAGCCCATAGCAAGTGCGAAAGAAACTCTAGTCAGGATCCTCCTCTCCTTTTTGCCACTGATGTGATGGCATCAAGTGGTGTCTTCTTGTGGCTTGACCAGGAGTCGGTCCTGGGTCATCACTCTGGGAAGAAGTTCTAGCATCACCTTAAAAGTATTTTCTATTTATATGGCCCTTGATTTCTAATTAGCTTTCAATCCCATGGCTACCTCTGTCACAGATCGGCCAACACACAAGTCCTCTGGCCTGCCAGAGATCAGACATCCCTTGCCCTGGGTTGGCTTAGTCTCTATGTGTGGATTTCCATCTCTGAAAGGAAGATGCTCTAAGAGCAGGACTTTAGAGCCAGTCAGACTTTGGTTTGAATTCCTGCTCTGTCACTTACTAATTGAGTGACCTTGGGTAAGCTACAATAGCTTCTTAGGGTTTCAGTTTTGTATCTATAATTTGGTGGTGATACCAAGTCCTGTATTATTTTGTGAACCAATCACTTAGCATTGTCCCCTGCACGTGGTTAGCACACAAAGCTTCATGGTGGTGAGGGCAGAACTGTGGTACTGTGGGAAGTTAACCAATCTGAACCTCCCTCTTGTCTCCCCAGCATCAGCCAAGCCCTTCATGTTCCCAGAGTGAATGGCTTAGCCTTTGAGACTCTTTCAGGGGAGAGGGATGGTGGATTTGGCAAGGAAGAGGAAGTCTGGTGATAGATGAAGGGAGAGTGATGAGGGAAGGGCATGGGAGGCCCAATTCTAAACCTGCTACAAGTTCTCACCTCCAGGGCAAACTGCTCAAGCCACCCACCAACATGTTGCATGGGGAAACTCTTGTTTTAGGCAAAATCTCCTCCCTCTGTTTAAAAAATCTGGTTGTAAAGCCTGAGAGTTTGGGATCATTAGCCGAAGGGGTGGGTTCTCTGGGGCAGGGGCTGGTGACCTGGGCACTGGCCATTGAACATGTTTGGCTGCCGCGGGCCTTTAGCTCTTCTACTTCCGGGGGGTCCTGGGGGACCTGGAGGGCCTGGGGGCCCAGGTGGGCCAGGCAGGCCTTGGTCACCTTTGGCACCTGGAGAGAGAGAAGAGGGGCAGGGAGAGAGATTGATTCAAGAGCCATAAACAGAGATGGGTTTCTCCTGGGGGGAAAGGAGAATGAACAGTCCTGGGGAGGATTGATAAGCCATGATTCCCAGGCATAACTGTATTCTAGCCCTGGCTGTGCAAAGTTGAGGAAGTACTCGTAGTAGATGTTGAGTTCCAACTCTGTGCCAGGAACTGCACTAAGAATTTTACACATCTTCCCTCCATTGTACCTCCCAACCATTCTGTGAGACAGTATTAGTAGTCCTTCAGTGACCTCAGTCTTGGGGAAGTTCAGTGCTTTGCCCAAGGTCACAACTGGGAACAGGGCTGCAACTTAACTTCAGGTGCATCTCATGCCAAAGCTGATGCTCATTTCACTGGTCATGTTGAAGGATCTCAACGCTGACTGCCTCTTAGAGTCACATAGAGTCAGTCTAACACAATTCGAATGCTAGGACGCCATCCAGAACAGTTAGAACAAAATGGTAAGGAGATTGGTCATCTGTGTTTTTTAAAGCTGCCTCATATGCTTCCAGGTATGAGAAGCACTGTTCATAACTGTAGGAGAAATCAGGAGATCTTGCCCAGCCTGTGACCTTGGGCAGGCAGGTTAACCCTGTGAGCCTGTTTCTTTACTTCCAGACTAAGTTTCATCCTCCCTGTCTTGGCCTGTGAGAACCCACTGAGATCACTGGCACGGGTGCTCTAGCAGCTGGAATTCCTATACATCTCTAACTTTAGGTGGCCAATATGAATGGGTGCAGTCCTTTGCAGGTGCTGTTGTCTGGAGCATTCAGAAGATGCTGGACCATTTAGCCCTTTGGCTCTACCCTCCTGAACTAAGCTGACTGATGATCCAAGGTCTTATTAGCTGCCTCTTCCCAGCAACCAAATAAGCCTTTCCAGTCTCTGTAGAGTGGGCAAGCCAGGGTCACAGAGGCTCGAGGCAGGTCCAAGCCCACTCAGGAAGGGGCAGAGATCTGTAGGCAGAGCAGACATGATCTACCTTCCTAGGCCTTGTTTGCTCTCTGACCAGGGAATACTCAGCTCTGCTTGGTCTCTGGAATTGGGGTACACTCAGCGATGTTGCCTTTCTGAATGGTTTGTCATTACCCCTCACTGGTTCAGTAGTACAGGGGAGTGCAGTGTTCTGGATGAGTAGATTCCCATATAACTGAAGTATAACATGATCTCGTGCTTCCAAAGTATATTCACAAATATATGATCCTGTCAAGACACTTCTTAAATTTTATATATTTTACACTGCAACCTTCCTATTTTGGAAACAAAGCATGCTACTCATAACTTGAGCTTTCCTTGATGCTTTGGTTTGAGCACAGTGCCCGGCAAATAGTAAGTGCTCAATAAATTTTGGCAGGCTAGATGGGTGACTGATTCAGGGTCATTATTCTTGAACATCTATCATCCTAGCTTCTTGAGGACAGATGTCCTGACTTACTCATTTTCATATTCATATTCTCAGCTACAACAAAAGTCTCTAATTCATGAATGGTGTTCTTTGATATTTAAAAATGTTTATTGACTACATTAACAGGATAGTTATGTCTCTGAAGTACTGTGCTTTTAAAATTCTTCTGTCCCTTCCTCCTCCATGACTGTCAGCTGTCTCCTGTCTTTCCACCATGTGATTGTCCTTCCAGATTATTGTGCCTTTACCTCCCCTCCCCACCCCAGATGCCAACTATCTGCTTTGAACCTGGGCTGGAAGACAGAAAAAAAAAAGATCAACATCCATATCTGCCCAGTTCTACGTCAAAAAGCTGAGGATAAAGATCTGAAGATGATCCTACTTTGTGAAGAAAATGCCTGAGTTTTCTGTCAGTTTGTCCTCTGAGGTATCTTAAATTGCTTGCTTACTTGTCTGGTTCTAGATTGTGCTAGACTTAATACATATTTGGAGAAAGGAATCTCCCTTCATCCTAATTCAATCTAATCATGATGTTTAGACCTGAATTATCTAAACTGCTTAAGCTTAGATCTCAGATTCGGTCTCGTCAACCTCGGGGTAACCTGCAGTTTTCTCCTTTTTGGAAGCTCAGAACTCTAAAACATGTGGCAAAGCAGATGGGCATGAAAAGTAGAAAAGGAGAGAAGACCCATGCACCTTTGTACTAAAAATCAGGCTGGTTTGGGGGCCCATTCACAGGCTGGTTTGGGAGCCTGTTCACCCTGGGAGAGAGCCTGAGTGCTAGCCCCTTACCTGTGGGGAGCACGTCATTGGACACGTCCCCTTTGTCTCCTTTGTCACCCTTTGGCCCTGCTGGGCCCTCATTTCCAGTCAAACCCAGCTCACCAGGGTCTCCCTTTTCCCCTGGAGTTCCTGTAGCTCCAGGTAGCCCTGAGGGGGGAAAAATAATGGATTAGCCTATAGCACAAGAAACTCTGGTACACGACTTTGTGATATTATACTTTGTACCTCTAAGATAAAGTGGCTCAATACCAAATACAGAAGTCTCTCTAACCATTTTAGGACAGCAGCATGATTATAAATTCACTAACAAGTAATATTTCCAGGTGGCTCTTCTGAATATTTTAGAGATATTTGGTTGAGCCAACAGGTTGGAGAGACGAGTGGACCAGAAAGGGACAATCACAGCAAGAGCAGAAGGGAGGTAAGGCCTGATCAGAAGTTTGTCACATGGGAAGGATGGAGCACTCAGAGGGGACTGTTCAGTGCTAGAAGGGTATGTGTTATCATCTGCATTACCTGGTTTATTCCTTACAACATGCCAGAGTGGTGAGCTGGTAACTCATCCTTACTGTCATTTTTAGAAGCCAGAACTCAGGCTTGCAGTGGTTATCACTGATGTCACTAAGTGAGCAGGCAGAGATCTGATTCCACCTCCAGTTCCCTTTTCTGTGACATTCCAGTGCAAAATGCTTTTAATCAAAATAGCAAAACAGGTAACATTGCTCTAGCACAGGCATGAAGAGGCATGGTGATAGTGTGGACACATTGCTGTGTATGAAATGTCCATCTCTGTTCCTGGGGAGTCATAACTGTAGGATTTGCAGACAGAGCTAAGAATCTATGCAATGGTCCATCTCAGCATGGACCATGGACAGCACAGCATTTTGACCCATGGGAGAGAGGAAGCAAACTCGGTGCATAAAATGATTATTATGCACTCCTGGCAGGGTAGTTTCTAGACAGCAGCACAGAGAAAGGAAACCAAATAGAGCCTAGCAATTTCACTGAGGTGAGGAGATGAAAGACAATGTCTGAGGAGATAGAGGTGGTGAGGATTCACGTGACAAAACATGAGAGAGGAGGTAGTTGTGCAGAAGGAGCTCTGGAGAACTTCAGAGGGGTTTCCTTGAATCTTTGGCCGAATAATGAGTTGCAAGGTAAAACTCTACAAAGTGGGGAAGAATGAACAGGAAGTTCGCTATACAAGTCTCAGTGCTTGAAGAAGGAAAGGGCCTCTTCAGTCAAAGCAGAGAAATCTCAGAAAATGATGTGATGTTGGGTAAAGTCCTTGGAAAGGTCTTGTCTCAATAGTGAGGCTAAATTAGCATTAGAGTCAACGCCTCTGGAGATCCATCATAAATAACTTTAAAAACAAGCTTCAAAAGGATTAAATACACCTGGAAGTAGTTTAACTGCCTGAATAGAGTCCACTATTTGAATCATTCAGGAAATATAATGCAGTACATTAACACTTTAAGAAAAAAATCCTATCCAGAGGCGCTGCACCAGTTACATTCCCACCAACAGTGTGCAGCTCCTCTGGAAAACAGTGTGGAGGTTCCTCAAAAAATTAACAATAGAACTCCTCTATGACCCAGCAATAGCACTGCTAGGAATTTACCCAAGGGATACAGGAGTGCTGATGCATGGGGGCACATGTACCCCAATGTTCATAGCAGCACTCGCAACAATAGCCAAAACATGGAAAGAGCCTAAGTGTCCATCAACGGATGAACGGATCAAGAAGATGTGGTTTATCTATACCATGGAATACTACATGGCAATGAGAAAGAATGAAATCTGGCCATGTGTAACAACATGGATGGAACTTGAGGGTGTTATGCTGAGCGAAGTAAGTCAGGCAGAGAAGGACAGATACCATATGTTTACACGTATAGGAGGATTAGGAGGAACTTAATGGAGGACCATGGGGGAGGAGAACGGGAAAATAGTTGGGGAGCGGGAGGGAGGCAAACTAGGAGAGACTCTTAAATACTGAGAACAAACTGAGGGCTGATGGGGGGAGGGGGGAGGGAAAGGGGGGTGATGGGCATGGAGGGCACTTATGGGATGAGCACTGGGTGTTATATGGAAACCAACTTGACAATAAACTATTTTGAAAAAAAGAAAAGAATTCTATCATCTCAGCATACGCAGAAAAGGCATTTGATAAAATTTAACATCCATTCTTAATAAAAATTCTCATCAAACAAAAATCAAAAGAAACTTCCTCAAACTGAAAAGGGGCATCTATAAAACTACTTCCAGCTAACCTCATCCTTAATGATGAAAGACTAAAGCTTTCTCCTTACTACCAGGAACAAGACAAGGGCCTCTAGACTGATCACTTTTATTTCACACTATACTGGAGGTCCTAGCTAATGCAATAAAGCAGGGAAAAAGAAAGAAAGGGTGAAAATATTGGAAAGGGTGAATTAAAATTGTCCTTATTTGCAGACAGCTGATTGTTTTTGTAGAAAATCTCATGGAGTCTATAAGAAATCTACTAGAACTCATAAGCCCTTGGAGACAATGGGGCCCTGAGGGGAAAAGGAATTGCCTGATATTGTGCAAAAAGTATTGCCAGAATCTATGGACACGATCTCCTATCTGCAGGGATCACATCCTCATTTTCACAATGGCTTCCTGGAGATACTGTTCACTAGAGATACTGATCAAAATGCCAGGGATTTCAAGGACAAGAAAGAGCCAGAGGCGTGTTTTTGCACAAACAACCCGTTTCTATAACCAAGAGGGCTTAGGATCCATTTTCTTTTCTAATTACCCAGCCAGTCCCCATGCCCCTTCTTCTGGGCTCTGGCTAATTGACACCGCCCATTCACTGCCCCTCTCTAATGCCCATCAATTTTGCCAGTTCCCTGTCTCCGGCTGTCATCCTTGTGCTATTGAATTGTCCTCCCTCCAGATCAGAACTGCAGATTTTAAAATCTGTACCTACTTCCTACCAGCTCCATAGGATTCCAGCAGAACTGCCTCAAGAGAATCAAAGAATTCGGGAGTGGAAGGCACCTCAGGGGTCACTCTGATTAACCTCCCTAAAAGCCCTTCTACATTATCTGATTGGCTCTTCTCAAGTCCTGTCACCGGTGGGGAGGTTATTACATCACACCCTATCATAGATGGTACTGGAATACTCTGTGCTGCCATCAAAGGCAGTGTCCCCCAAAGCCTACAGCTGGAGCTCTTAACGCATTCCCTTTATGCTGGTGAAGTGAGAAATCCTCAGTGCGGTTTTTGCTCTTCCAACTTCAGGGGACCCTACACAGACCACCACAAGAAAGACAGCAGTGTACTCAAGAACCTTAAAGTACTGATCACTGTTAGTGCAGTGAACAAAGAAACATTTGCTAGATCTCAGCCAACCATAAAAACCACACCTACATGAAAGCCATGAAATAAATTCGGCTCTTGCAGAGGGAGTAAGAGGCGCCAGGTTTCTTGCCTCTGTCAGTGGTGATGTCAGGTGGGTGTTGTGTGAACACAGTGGAAGAGGATGTGAAGAAGAGCAGGGGCAGCCCCTCCGTTGTGGGCACTTGCTTTGTGGTGAATTCACACAGACAGGAAACCATGCCTGCTGGGGGTGGGGGTGGGGTGGCTCATCATGCATCTCTCACAACAGCTCAAAACCTATGGTTCTGGGTCATCCCTGCCCACAGTCATTAGGATATCTTGCTGGAAAGTGGTTCACTCACTTAAGAAGAGCCCTTAATCAGGGACCTCTGCACGCGAAAATGTCCTTTTGTCAGTATTTTAAATAGGCAATTGGACACATTATCTGAAGGACATAAAAGACGAGAACGTTGCCATAGAGTCTGGCCAGCACAATGCACCAAGTATAACTGATACCTTCTAAAGGTTTCACATGACCCCAATTCAGCAGTGCTCAGGGAAATGATATCTTCTAGTTACTTCAAGGTTTTCTTTTTCAGAGATTTATTCTAGTCACAAAGAGCCTTACTGCATCAGCATCCAATTTCCCCTTCTTTGCCTTTATTCCTTCCTCATATGTCTTTTCTTTTCCTTCTCAAAAAGGCCACGTATGAAACAGGAAAACGTTCATCACCTAATGTAGCTGTTGTAATGCTGCCCACACAGAGGTGAGTATACAAAGCCAAATATCTTAAAGACCTTTGCTTAAGAATATATTTTGACTCTTAGCTGATTGTGCATGATTGTTTTTAAGCTTTTCTCCCGAAAGGGTGGGGGATGTTTTGTTTCCATACAGTCTTTCTCTTAAAACCAACATCTCTGACAGTTTCCTCTCGTCCCACCTTGGTCGTGCCCTGGCCGTGGCACGTCGGAAGTACAGCACCACCAAACCGCATTCACCAGCAGAGGTACTTTCCACCCTGGCTGGCCTCAGCAGTGCACGGCAGTGCTGTCCCATGGTGTGGCCTGGCCCCCGACACGGCGTGTCCCATGATTTCTGGCACGCCTGAGTCAGCACATTCTGCAGAGAAGAGGGGCCAGCTTCTTGCCTGACTCACATGCTACAAGTGTCTCTTTGCTATTTTCCTTCTTGGGCGGCGCCCACGCTAAACAAACTGTCTTAGCAGCTTTAGAGTTTGGGGTTGTGTGATGTTGCTGGGGTCAACGCCAGCATCTTCACTGCAGGGGGTGAGGGAGGACAGCTTATTTCTGGCAGAACCATCTGTCACTGACTGAGGCGGGGAGGCAGAAGGGGGCCAGAGGGTGTCACAGAAAATCCAGTCCCAAGACAGAGGAGGGGATTTATTTCTGTTTTAGGAGGATTCGATTTTTAGAGAAGACACTGCAGTCTTCTCATTAACTGTTAATGAGAAAGTGAGAGACAGATGGAAAAAAAAGAAAATGCTCAAGAGAATGTCAAACTTCATCAAGGATATTAGTTGCAAAACTGACAACATTTAAGTCCCTTTAGGTCTCTCTCTCCAAATCTCAGTGTTTTCAAGTGAATACAGACATTTCAATTTAGATTTCCTTTTGGTTTAAAATCAAGTTTTGGAAACAACAGCTAATACTAATATAGCACTTAGTATGTGTCAGCACTATTCTCAGCACTATATATATATATATCCTAAATGACATTATGAGGCTGATACTGCTATTGTCCCCATTTTACAGATGAGGAAACTGGCACAGAGTGATTAAGTAACTTGCTCAAGGACACATAGCTAGTAAGTGGGAGAGCCAGGGCCCAAACTATGCCATCAGACTCTGGCTCCATGCTATTCCATCATTGTTCAGCCCAGGGCAGAACCTGAGGGTCATCTCTGCTACTTCAATCTCCTGGCAACAGTGGTTAGGCTAAACCCCTATCCTCTGGTTTCATCAGGTTATTCATCTTCCCAAGAGCCCACAGAGGCCCCCAGCTGCCTCCTGAAGACATGCATCCTGCCTGGGTCCCCACTAACATCCAGGGGCAGTCCCACAAATAGCCTCTCCAGGCTAGGTCTTTCTGTTCTCCCCAGGCAACGTCCTCCCCAGCTCCCCTCTAATCACTTCTAAGATGTTGATTACACTTCTCTCTCTTGTTCCTTACACTTAGCCCTACTATACAATGCATCTTCTACACAGGGTCTTATTTGTCCATTATTTGCACTGAAAGTTCAGCTTTCTCTTCTGGCGATATTACCTGCTGTGCAGTAGAAAGCAGTCTTCAAATCAGAACAATTAGCTCTCGAGTACCTGCCATGTATAAGATACATTCTCTCTTTCAACTGGATGGGGAGCTCTTATGGATGGAAACTATGCTCTATTCTTCTCATTCATGCACACATACATGCACACATGCATGCATTCTTCACTCAATTCTTTCTTGAGCCTCATCTGGGCCTGGCAGAGAGCTGTGCCAAATAAGAGAATATGTAAGACATGGTCTCTCCTTTAGGGACAAGCATGAAAGGAGACTATTTAAAAACTGGAAACCATGTTAGAGTTGTAGGAACTGAACCTCCTCAGTCTATGGGACATCCTCCCGATGGTGCAGTGACCTGTCCAAGGCCTCAGAGCCAGTCGGGGATAGAGGCAGGTGCTCCTGGACTCATCCCACTGCAGTCCTCTGCCTGAAAGCAGAGCAGAGGCACAAAATCAAGTCTGCCTGGCTGCCAGGTTACTGCGCACTGAGCTCATGTTCCTGCACGTGTCCTGCAGGCTTCTCCGAAGCCTCCTGGCCCTCTCTGTAGATGCAGCATCAGGCTGAGGCCTGAAGGGGTGCGCAGCCCTGTGTCTTTCAGTAATTAACGGCACAGCTCCCACCCTGTGACCCCTCGGGTGACACCGCTCTCACACCTCGGGGCCAGCCCCTCCAGCCTGGAAGTTCAGTGTGGTCTTGTTTAAGAGCCAGGGCCAGGAGTCAGAGAGACCAGGTTTCAGGTCCTGCCTCCTCCACTTCTTACCTTTTTGACATTGGACAACTTATGTCTATTCATTTCAACAATGACTCTGTTGCCCCCCTTCTCTGGGTGTCCCAGGCCCTGGAGGTTAGGACTGCACAGACAGATATGGCTTGGGCATTATGGACCTCACATTCTCCCTGGGGAATCAGACCATCAGTGCAATGACAAGCAAATGCAAGGAATTTTGGAGAGGGATATGTGTTTTGAAAGAACAGGAAATGTGATTATGTATGTGAGGCAGGGGCTAGACACAGAGGTCAGGGATGAACTTGAAGAAGGATGACACATGAGCTGAGACCTGCACCAGGACCAGATGCAGGAAGGGCAGGGAAAGGGTGTTCCAGTCACTGGGCACGGCAATGCAAAGGTCCTGGGGCATTGGTGGGCTTGGCCTGTTGTGGAAACAGAAAATAAGGCTTCTTTGTCTAGAAAAAATATGGCCAACCAAAATATCCATCTCCTTGGGGTTGTTTTGAAGACCACATAAGGTAAGTAGAGAGTAGTTGGTAGCATGCCTGACAATAAATGCTACCTAGTTGCATGCTATTGTTCAGAGGATCACCACTAGAGGGTACGGTCTGGCCTGAGTCCTGTCTCAGTGGAACACAGGCTCTTTTTCCTGATTTTAGAAACAGCACTTGTTGTTCCCTCTTTCTGGAATGTGCGGTCACTCCTCCTCTCTCCCACTCCTGCCTGGCAAACCACTATTGATCCTGGAACTCTCAGCTGGAATCACAATGCTTCCTTCTCCACAGTCACGACCCTGGTCCAGCGGGTCACATCCTGTATCCAATCCTGTGGTGCCTTCCTGAGAGCTGACCAGGAGACCCAGGCCACTAACCTGAAGGCTCTGGAAGGGCCTGACTGCTGCCTCCAGCCTCACCTGTCAGTCTGTGTGCTGTGGGTGTGGGCCAGCCTCTGTGCGCTCTCTTCCTTCAAGTCTGACCTCAGACTTTATTTCCGAGACCGTCCCTCTCTGTACTCTATCTCTTAACACCCTGTTCTTTCCTTCAAATGGGCATCTCACACTGTGACTGCAGATGTATTTGATTATTGACTGTTAATCTTTTGCCTTCCCACCAAAGATAGAAAGTTCCAGAATAGGGGCTGCATCTGTTTTGTTTCCCCTCAAGAACTGGGAACCTGCTCAATAAATACTTGCTGACAGATGTCCCCACCCTCTCCTGCTATTCCTCTTGCTACTCAGTCCTGTCCTTGGCCTCCTTTGCTGGCTCCTCCCCTTTTGCTTGGTCTTCAGATGTTGTTGCTTCTCAGGGCTCAACCCAAGCCCTCCTCTCTTGTTAGCTCCCTTCAAAAGCGAGGGTGCCTGTGCCCACATGCCCACCACTTCAGATGAGCCCCTCATTTATACCTCTAGCCCCAGGGTCTCCTCTGACTACAGACCTGCCTGCATCTCCAAGGCCCCCTGACACCTCCGCCCGGGCATTTCAAGGCATCTCAGCACCTCCCATGCTGAGTTGTGCTTGAACCTGAGTTGATACGGGGCTCCCCTCCTCAGGAAAGATCAGTTATCAGGGACAGAGATCTCAGAGTCAGTCTGGGGGTCTCCCTCCCCCTTCCTCCTTATATCTACCCACCACCAGGTACTGCTGATTTCATCCCAGGGTATCACTCACCTGCACTGGTCTCCCCACACCCTGAGCTACGGTCCCCTCTACCTGGACACTGAGTAGCTTCGGAACTGTCTGCCCTGTCCTTGCTCCTTTCATGTGCTCTCCATGTAGCAGCCATGGTGTTGTTTTAGAAAAACAGGCCTGGTCTCATCACTCTCTCCTTGTTGTGACCCCTCAGTGGCTTCTCGATGCCCTCAAAACAAAGCCCGGGCCCCCCTGACTAGCTGGTCTTTCCTCCCTGCAAGAGCACTGAGTGCCGGGTAGGAATGCCAACCCATCCAGGCCGAGGGCCAGCTTCAGGGCCCCAGCAGGGTGACTGGGCCCTTGCACCGGAGTTCAGTTCCAGGTCAGAATCTGAGCTGACCCACAGCTGAGCGGTACTTCCAAGAACCTCTTCATAGAGCCAGGCTCATCAAGTAATCTTTGTGTGTGTACATCTAGGCTGGTGCCAGTGTCCCCTTCCCCTGGCCCGGGGTGGGAACAACTGCCCTATTGACTCAAGTTCTCTGCTCAACCTTAGTGTTCTCATTCTAACACTGCTGACTCTCAGAGGCCTCCCTCTCTGGGAGACAGCTGCAGACAGGGTCTGCATCTTTGCTGTAGGGTCCCCTGGATCTCCGGGAAACCAAGCATTTCGCCAATGTCCACTGATAAACAGACCCTGGCACCTGTCACTGCTGCCCGGGTGCCTCTTCCCTCCCCTCCTGCAGTCTCCCTCAGCTCTGCTGCCAGGATGATCCTCTCCCATTGAGTCTGGGCAGGGCTCTGCACTGCTGCAGACCCTCCCAGCTCACTCTGAGTACAAACCACAGTCTTTGAGATGCCCAGGGCCAACCTGATTTGACCACCATGTCTCTGACATCAACTCCAGCATATGTGCCTTGTATCCCTCTGTCTGGCCACCCTGGTTATCTTGCTGCTCCTCAGACCCTGTGGGCACACTGGACTTACACATTCTGCTAGGATCTTATCCCCCAGACATCTCATGTCTTCCTCTCTCCTTTCCTTCAGGTGTTTGCTTAAACGTCCCTCCCTCTAAGGAGGCCTTACCTGGTCTCTCCATCTACAGTGCCCCCCCCCCCTCCCGCTGTGCACACACACTTGTCATTCCCTTTCCTTGCCACTGTGTTTTCTCTGTACCACTTAGCACCACATAAAATGATATTGTCTACTTGTTTATCTTGTTTGTTGTCAATCTGCCCAGACTAGAATGTAAGTTTCATGAAGGTAGGGATCTTGTCAGCTTTTCCAGTTCTGGATGTCCAGCATCCAGAACAGCACTTGCCATATAAACAGATGTTATATACATGAATGAACTTGTTCTCTTTCCTGGCTTCGCTGGGTTGTGGGCTGTTTATGAAGCGTGCCTCTTCAAAGCCAGAGGCTCTGTAAACCTTTTTGAAAATCACTCCTCTGCCACCTGCTGTGTACCCATTGCTAGCATTGGGGGTGGTCTCCTGCCCTTCACAGTTAGCCCTCAGAACGCTCAAGGCTGAATCCTTAGGACCGGATTACATTTCTGGAGCCTTTCTGGAATAAACCAATGTCTGCACACTGATGCCCATCATTATTCAACACCGATGCTCATTTATAATTATGATTATTATCCAACACATAAGGATCAATTCTCTCTGCAATTAAAGCTGTAATGACTGGCCTTCTGCGGACTGAGCTGACATGGACCGTGTGGGCCTATTCTCATGAAGGCTGACCCCTGGGAACATGAACATATAGGCACTGCCACGTGGTAGAGCCACCTAACAATTTTGCCCCTTTCCAGTGGTTTGCATTTAAAGTGCTTATGGTAATAAGAACAAACGTTCTGGAAGAGGGTTACTGCACCACCTGGAAGAATGTTCTAGTAGTTCTTCCAGCCTAGGGCCTGTCCAGGTATAATAGAGCTAAGAGGCTGAAAATAAACAAGAGGGTTTGGTAGAGTCTGTACCCCCTGGAGTAGCTAAGAGCCAGGCCTTCCCTGGGGGGGGAGGGTCTCGACCCCCTGCACCAGAGCCTCTGTCATGCCATGTGCCAGCTTGCTTCTGGTGAAGCTTCCAGGCCTTCTCCATGGACTCCCCAGGCTTGGTGCTCAGAGCCCTTCAGAACTTGCCTACCCCTCCCACAGCCTCCTGCCAGGCCCTGCACAAGACCTTGCCTTCTCACCGCTCCCTGGATACATCTGACATCTTAATGCTTCCAGGGCTTTGCTTGATGTAGGGCAATGCTGCCACTCAAAGCAGAGCAGAAGAACTTCAGAGATGCCTGCCTGCCACAACGGTGTCATCATCCTGTGATGCCTGGACAGGAGACTCCGACGGCTGGGACCATGTGATCTGAGTGCCAGCTAAGGAGGCCTGGATGCTACCTTTTTACTCAAATGGCTCTAGCTATTCCTCCAAACAAGAAAACCTAGGGGCCAACACCAATCAGCTGATTTTCAGTCAAACACGAGGATCTGCTGGGCAGGAGGAGGCAATGAGAGGGCAAGGGGGACATGAGTTTCAAAAGAACTTGGGACCCCAGCACATGCATAGCCACCACACAGCCCAGGGGGGCTCCCTGGGCTGCCCCTGCCCCTGGCATCTGTCAGTCTGCATCATAGCAGGCAGAAGAGTAGGGGTCGGTTCCCAAGGAGCCCACTCTCTGGTTAGATATAAACCTTTGTTAGGGTTGCACTAAAAAGAATGCCCTTGGCACCTCTGCCCACAGCAGCTTCAGGGAAAGAGTTAAAGCAGTCCTGCATGGAGAGATGTAACATTTTCCTCCCACTACGTTCAGCTTCGGCCCATCCAAAAAGCAATAATCGAGACAAGTAACAAGGAAAAATTAACTAGGAAAGTTGCCAAAATACCCATTTTTCCTCTTTTCCCAGTTGCTCCTTTTTCTCCTTTTGGGCCCTGGGGACCAGGCTGTCCATCTGATCCATTGTGTCCTGGTAAGCCACCAACTCCCGGAGGTCCTGCGTCAAAACATGGGAAACAAGAACATTTAAAAAAATCTTCACTGAGGTTAACATGCTTTCCTTGAGCCAGTGAAACTGGACAGGCAATGTCTTTTCCAGATCTTCTCCTGCCTATTCCCTTCATTTTCTACCTGTGCTGACCCCGCCTGATACAGTGACAGATGGGGAGTGGTAATGGCAGGTTGTCAAGTGGGAGGAAACAGGAAAGCTGGTGATTTGGGGAGAAAGAAGGAGGGGGACACATTCATAGTCAAGGCCAACTCCAGATTCTTCCCCCCTTCCCACCTCAGTCTCTTCTGAGGGATCCTGGGGAACTAGCTCCCCCACATCCTCCCCACAAAGTAGGAAAATCCCTGGGTTCTTACCTGGTGGGCCAGGTGGTCCTACAACAGAAAAAGAAATTTAGATGATAAAGCATGGGTGGAAGAAAGTGCAGTCAGCACCACAACCCCAAATCAAAGAGTATCTACCCTCTCTTAACATATTCTAATCATCTACTGGCCCTAGGCAACCACTCCATGCCTTTTATTTAGAACCAAGCATAGGGACGTCTAGGTGGCTCCATCAGTTAGGCATCAAACTCAGTTTTGGCTCAGGTAATGACCTCACAGTTTTGTGAGTTTGAGCCCTGCATTGGGCTCTGTGCTGATGGTACAGAGCCTGCTTGGGATTCTCTTTCCCTCTCTCTGCTCCTGCCCAACATACACTGTCTCTGTCTCTGTCAAAATAAATAAACTTAGAACCCAGCACATTTGCCCGAAAGATCCTTAAAAGCAATTCAGCAATTAGCCAATAAAAACCACTTTTGCTTAAGTTTCAACGGACCAAGAATAATTTCTGAGTGGGCTTCACCACAGATTCAGAAATCAGTCATCTCTCAAGCAATCAACTTAATTAAGTGAGGTTTGGTAACAACACAGGAGGGCACTAGTGCAGCTTGGTACAGGTAAGCATCAACAAATGGTTGTGTTGTCATTGCAGGGCTGAGATCTGGTTGTCATGAGAAAGCAATCCCAAGAACTCTCATCCAGCCAGCTTGTCTCCTCCAGGCCCCCCAGGGTGATTGAGAGCAGAAGCTGGTTCTCAGGCCTCTTTCTGTTGCATGAAATAACCTGAGAACAACTGAGCACCCATATCAGGTAACAAAACACCTTGCTTAGTGTGTAATTACCTGAGGATCTAAGGAGTTCAGGTGAACCATTTACACATAATCTAACAAAACAAATAGGAGAGTGTTATTGTCAATTATTTTATTTAAACACTCAGACAAGCTGGTGAATTTATACCATGAGTAGGAGAGATCCTTTTGTTTCTCCAGAACATATACAGTGAATACCCACAATGGAGTAGAAAGGTCTTTCTATAAATCAAATTTCGTGACTTTGCAGAAGACCACCACTTACTAAGCACTTACTATGTGCACTAAAATCAACCAAGAATCAGAAATCTTGGTCCCTGTGTCTGCTGTGTTTACTATGCAGCTGGGGAAGGCAGACACTCTGAAACCACAGTGAAATAAGAGGGAGGGAGTTTCGGAGAAGCAACCCCTCAAGGGAGTACTGGGCAGTCTGGACACATGGTGATCTGAGAAGGCCTCCAGAGACAGTGAACCTTGAGCTGTGTCACTGAAGAAACAATGGGCCTGGCATGGCCATGGGGGTGAGGGCTGGGCATTCCAGGTAGGGGGCTGGCAAGAGCAAAGGCGTGAGGGTGGGAACTTGCATGATGCAGGATGAGAGAAAGGAGGAAGATTGGCCAACCCGGCATGAGTAGAGAAGAGTCTGAGTAAGCTTGGTGGGGGGATGTAGGGCAGCAGCATTTGAATGCCAAGCAGAGAGGTGTAGGTGCTATCTGCAAGGCAATGGGGAGCTACAGTAGATCTTAAGTAGTGGATAATGTTGTGAAATCTGTGTTTTTGAGATCTTTCTGTAGCTGGAAGTTGAATACAACTAGGGAATAAGATGAGAGAGAAAGAGAGGTGGGGCGGGGAGAAAATACCCAGAGGATCTTTGTAGTTAAAATTAGGGGCAAGGTTGTGGACAAACACAGTTGATAACTGTATAGTTGTGTAGAAAACTAGAAATTCAAGAGGTATTTCAGAAGAATGAGCAGGGTTCCATGTCTGATTGGGTAGGAAGCAAATGAGAAGGACTCTCAGATGACTGGAAACCTAGGATATTGATGGAAACAGGCTATTTGATAGACCAGAGGACTCTTGGAAGGGTCAGTGCCTGAACGCACACTTTCAATACACACTGGCCTACTTTGGGCAAAAATGATTTGCTGAAAATGGCACCATATTTTTAAAGTCAGTGTAGCTTTAC
The DNA here is from genome assembly GCF_003009895.1 of Hyaena hyaena. Lineage (NCBI taxonomy): Eukaryota > Metazoa > Chordata > Mammalia > Carnivora > Hyaenidae > Hyaena > Hyaena hyaena. Next base: position 1,605,030 of record NW_024080752.1, read on the forward strand.
TGACTTTACTGAGTGTGGCTACATGGCTTTACCACCAGATGGCACATGCATGTATACACACATAAGGGGGTGATGTGAAACAGTTGACAGATGTCAGAAGAAACCAATCATTATTCCTGACTACAGATGGAGCCAAATTCAGGGGTGCAGACTGGTAGAAAAAAAAGGTAAACAATCAACAATTGACTGTATATTATAGGTTTCAAGATTTCTCAGGACAGTCCAACAACCATTTCTATGCAGCAGTAGTACTGGAGAGAGGTCCTGCCTGGAGCTGTATATTTAGGACTATTCTTTCCTGGCTAAGAGCATCAGTATGGTGAAATGTTAAGATTAGGGTTTCCTGATATTGACCTGAAGGTCTCTGACACCTATGGCTACAGTTCTTAGTCATTTGAGTCCACAGAATCACCTAGAAAGCTTGCTACAAGGCAGATACCCAGACCTCAGCTGGAGATTCTATTTCAGTTTGGATTTAGAGTGAGGCCCAGGAACATGCATTTTTACCAAGCACTACATGCAGGTGGTTCAGGAGCAGATGGTCTGGCGTACTCCAGACCTGAAGGGAAACTTCTGGGAAAAGAATCAGTCACTATAAACAGACCCTTAAAGGGGTCCCTGACCCTAGAAAGGTTGAGAACTATTAGTATGGAGGCAAGAGTAAAATGTCCAAGCCACATTTGGGGATGGAAAGAGAGGGGAAACCATGCCACATCTGGAGGGAGGTGGGTGAGAGAAGAGCCATCAGGAAAGACGGTGAAACTGAAGATGTGGAAGGGAATCCAGGAGGTCCTGAGCCCTGAAACTAATGGAGAAGAGAATTTCAGAAGAGAGAGGATGACAAACACTTCCAAAAATCTCAGAAGCATAGCTAAAGTGATGGTGAGCCTCTCTCCCAGAGCCCTCTCAAGATGCCAACAGAACTGCCCAGGGGCCCCTTGTACGTGGAAGAAGCTCTAAATATGTGTTATTATAATGATGTCAAACATCAAATATGTGCCAACTTGGCCTTTAAGAAAACTGGTTTGCAGGATGTTTTCTCAGCTCTTAACTTCTCTTCTTGAATAACAGAACCCCTGGGAATACTTGTGGACAGCCAAGTTCATGTTAGCACGGCATGCAGGGCTGGTCTGATGGGATAATGGGGCATATCTCAGGGACTTGAAGCCTTGGTTCATATGTGCTCCTGTCTCCCACTACCTTCCTGTTGCTCACTGCCTCCTGGCCTCCCCAGGACAATTTTTCTCTGTTGCCTGCTCCTGTTTTTCTTTTTCTGTTCTTGCTTCTGATGTGTCTGCCCCACTCCCTGCCCAGTCAGTGATGGCTACCACCTTCCACACTGGTGCGGGCCAGTGTGAGTGTGAAGGCTAGGGTTGGACATGTGCCCTGCATGCCTTAGTCACAGATTGGGGTCTCCTGTGCTTGTGAGGGCCTGTTCTTGTTCTGAGAGCATCCCATGCCCTGAAGAGTATAACACTAAGTAGCAAATTAAAAGCCCCACCATAGCAGGTGGAGAAGGAAACCAATGAAAAAAGGAGGAAGCCCTTTTCCTACATTTTGAACAAGGGGGCCTGCATTTTCACTTTGCCCTGGGCCCTGCCAATGCCACAGCTGGCTCTGACTGCCCCAACCCACATTTCTAGCCAGAATAGATTAGAAGTGGGTGGATGCTATAGCTGAGCCACTTGGAGGGTTTTCCTCCTTGACATCTAAGATTGACCCATGATGCCCCTAGTTATGTAAATGAGAGGTCTGTAGATGGCCATGCAAGGTAAAACAATGCCTGTCTGCAGAGAGATGATCTTAAGAGGAGGTGGTGACTGATGTTGGTGTGATGGAACCACAAGATGGCAGCACTGGGATTGCAGAGTCACCAGAAACAACCTGGAGCGCCCTGGACTTTGTGCCAGAAAAAAGCCTTTGCTGTGTTATGCCACTGAGATTTTATGGTTTAATTGTTACCAGAGCAAGGCTTAGCCTATCTTGATAAATACATCCCTCTATCCTTACAATAACTGGCAACGCCTTGCCTTTTTTCTTTTCTCAAGTAAGCTCTGGTGGGTTTCTGGTACCAGCAAACAAGAATCTCAAACTAGACAGGGCATACAGGCATAACAGTTATGAGGAATGAGTACTAAAGAAGTATAATGCTCACTTCCTGTCTTTGAGGGTGGGCTGGGAAGCCTGCCCACAGGGCTCCTCTCACCATGGCCATTCCAAATCACAGGGAAAGATTTTACTAGCCTCCTCCTTCACCCTGGGATAGTTGCCAGACCCAAGGCACCTGCTTAGCACAGCAGTTACCACAGGGGATGTGGCTACACATTTCCCAAAGTCTTGCTGATCTAGGAAAACAAAGAAGCCCCCACATAAAAAAATCCAAATAGGAATATTTCAGAAAATGAGGTCTGGTTTTGCTGCTTTAGAAAGAGCTAGTAAAAGATGCAGCTTCATAAGCCTGATACCACCAGGCTTGGTGCCGGTGAGGTCTGCGGTCATGATTGTTTCCCTCTCCTCCTTCCAGCAGTGATTTCCTGGGGCTTGGGATTCATGCCAGTCACAGCTTTAGGGCCAGACAGGAGCTCTGGCCAAAGGGAATGTGACTCCCCTTTCCCTTGGGAGCCAGGAATAATTGGCTGTCCTTCAGAGATGGCCTAAGCTCTCACATGTGGAGCAGGGATCTACCGACTCTAATAGACAACGGCCTACTTGCTCAGTGAGTCCAGCTGAGGGAGAACCTGACCAGCTACACTAGCTGTTTCTGAAAACAGCCTGTCAGTCAGCTTACAAAATGTTGCACTGGCCACAGCTTTGAGGCCTCAGTACCCACTGTATGTGGACACCCTCTGCAGCTGTTGCTGCCACCGAGTATTGGGCCAGTCCCAGGATGCTTAACTTAGAAAGGCATCTTTCTTCACATGTCCCCGCTAAACAGCAGCTTTGGTCCAATCCCATTTATTTGGTGCATTTCAACCTTCAACTACGGCATGGCAACCTTAAAAATTAGAGTAGGGATAGCAAATAGATTTTCAAGCATTAATTCTAATCAATCAGTACAGCTCTCTGGAAAACCCGGAAAGAATTACATGGGGACATGCTCAGTGGAAACTGTGATTCATTATTAATGTCTGCCTGGGTACAGGATGAGAAGTGACTACTGCCATCACTGGGATTGGAGTCACTCAGCTGTAAGGAGAATAGGCACTGTGGACATGAAGCCCTAACAAGCAGGTCAGTAATGTGACAGTTTAGAGATTTTCCAGCAAGCCCATATGCAGAGTCCACTGGAAGTGAAGAATAACCCAATAACCTGCCTTCTTCAGGACACTTGCTTTTCCAGAAGGTATACTTCTGAGTTCCCAAGGAAATCTGGGCTTAGGGTTAGGATGCATCCAGAAAAGCATGCTCTTTGTACTCAAAAAGCACAAACTTGGCACTAGCAAAAACTCCTAGCTACTCTACCTAGTGAATTGCTCTCACTCTACCTGAGAGGTTACAGGCTGTACACACCTGTCCTTGTCCTCATAGCCACCACAGCTGCACCCAGAAAAAGGAGCAGGGATGGGGTTTCACAGTCACAGCTGGACTAGCCTCACGTCACAGCTTCTGCTTTTGCAAAGATGAGTCCACTGTAAAGCTGGATCTTGTTCTCAGGCCTCAGGCCCCCAGCCTGTAGTCTGCTCTGGCAGCCCTTCCTGCCAGCATCCGCTTGGGGCTCAGGACCAAGGCTCTCTGCCCTTCCCCCTGGAGTTGCCAGTTCAGTCCTGGGTCCTGTCACCTTCCTGCTCCCAGTCCAGACAGCTTGGTCTCTCCCAAGTTACCACCTCACTCTGCAACTTGTACTTTTCACACCTAAGTTTTAATTGAAGAGATTTCTGTGTAAAGGGGGACCCAATTTCCAGCAGGCACGATAGAGAAGGTGCTGGCTTTTGAAAAGATTTTGAGGTACCGAAGAATAACCTCCTCGAACCATTTCCACACATATGCGATTCCCATCCCCCTCCCCCCACATCTTCCCTAAGTGGTCTTGACAGCTCCGTCTGCATTCACTGAACAGCCTGGCTCTCCTTCTATCACGTCTATAAAAAAAATATCAAAAAGGAAGAGGCTTTTCCTGTACCTCTCAACAGGGCTTTTGTGTCTATAATTCCATCTATCTGAGCATTTCTCTAGTGCTCATTACTGTCACATGGGGGAACTCTGAAAAGGACCTCCAAAGATGGGAGAAAGGTGCTTAAGACACAAGAGTTTTAGAAATGAAGGACCAAGCTGTCCTGAAGATATTTAATTTTCTGTGAGGGCTGAAATGTGACTTGAGTAATTCAATTAGCACTTCCCAAGAAGACACAGCATTACAGCTTTTGTCTCTAGCTTCAAACTAAGAAAACAAGAGTCAGACTTGGATGCGGGTTTCCTCAGGGAAGTACCTTTCTTACTGAAAGATACCCCTGATTTAACCATTTACAGAAATGATAGATATAGTTGTTCAACAAAGTCCCATTGTGCTCCTAATACATGGTAGGTACTGAGCGGTTCTGGGTAGGACACAGCAGCACAGGACAAGGTTTCTTTCTTTTGTTTTCTTTTCTTTTTTTTCTATTTTATTTTATTTTTTAAAAATAGTTTATTTTCAAGTTGGTTTCCATATAACACCCAGTGCTCAACCCCACAAGTGCCCTTCTCCATGCCCATCACCCCCCTCCGACTCTCCCCACCCCATCTGCCCTCAGTTTGTTCTCAGCATTCAAGAGTCTCTCATGGTTTGCCTCCCTCCCTCTCCCCCACCACTTCCCCCCTTCTTCTCCCCCAAAGTCCTCCATTAAGTTCCTCCTAATCCTCCTATACATGCAAACAGGACAAGGTTTCTTAGAACTGGATGCACACTGCAGAAGTTCTTATTTTTAAGTTTATTTATTTATTTAGAAAGAGAGAGAGAGCAAGGGAATGGGGGATGGGGCTCAATCTCACAAACTGTGAGATCATGACCTGAGCTGAAATCAAGAGTCAGATGCTTAACACACTGAGCCACCCAGGTCAACAAACACTGCAGAGTTTCTTAACCCAGTACTGCCTGGTGAACAGGGACCTCCCCAGGGCCTAAGGCCATAGGAAAAGGCTCATCAAAAGCTTCATCAGGCTTCAAAGTCTTGTGGTTATGTTTTAAAGTTCACGACCATAAAAGACTCTTAAATACAGAGAACAAACTGAGGATTGCGGGAGGGGAGGTAAGGGGAGGGGGATGGGCTAAATGGGTGATGGGCATTAAGGTGGGCATTTGTAAGAGATGAACCCCTGGGTTCTACTCCTGAAGCCAAGACTACACTGTATGTCAACTAACTTGAATTAAGAAGGAAGGAAGGAAGGAAGGAAGGAAGGAAGGAAGGAAGGAAGGAAGGAAGGAAGGAAGACAGACAAACACATGGCTCACAAGAGCTCTGCATTTACTCTGTATTAGACTTTTAATGCAAAAATAATTTCCCCATTTCCTCAGCATGAAGGAGAGGTAGGCAATGCTGTGTCTGAAATCAGGGTCTGTAGGCCCATTCTTGGGTCTGGCCAGGGCCTCCCTCTGCCTGGGATGCAACACTGGGTGACCGTTCTGGGATCTAGTTCCTTACTGTGTTTCTTACTGCCAGCTTCTGAAGGCAGGAGGCAGGCACTCCTCTCCTCAGGCAGAGGCAGGGTTCTTTCAGACTCAGGGGTACAGGAGCATATCCACAGCACTCTCCTCCTCCCCTGCCCAACCCATCAGCCATTCTGTGTCCCTTGGCTTGATATGCCTTCGGGTTGATTTCCCTTCCTCCTATTTGTCCTGATTCATTGAGTAGAGGGGAGCTGTGTATGACATAACCTCCCATCTCACCTAGCACGCAGTAGGCACCACACACGGAGCACTCTTCATCAAGAGTGTTTTCTTGACTTATCAGTAGTTTACTTCTAGAACTTTCCATTTATGCCATATGTATGATGTAAGGAAAGAATTACTTCTGGTAAGGTCTCTTTCCTTCCTTTCTTTTCTCTTTTAAAAATTAATGTGAATAAAGAAAACATCTATGGCCCCAGTTCAAATGTATGTACCACACATTTCTAATTACCCAATACCCAGTTATTTTCCATGGCTATATTTCTATGGCAATACCAAAAATATTATTTTTCATAATTATACTACAATTGATTTTCAAGTCATTAAAAACATCTGGTAAAGGTAAAACCAACATGTGTTTTTAGCACCCACAGTGTTCCTAGGTGTTCATTCTGATCTGACCCTTTGGCTACCACATGTGTTTGTGGTGTGAGCCACTCCTGCCCAGTGCCAGGCTGGCCTACCTGTCAGGCAGATGCCCTTGGTGCTGTTGCACAGATCCACCATCACTCGGATCTGCAGGGAGAAAGGACAATTAATAGCAGCAAGTGGGCCCCGAACTTGCCCTTTATCTGGGCAAGAAGAAAGCAATGAGATAGATTCACAAAGTAACCTCAGGAGGATATTAAAAAATCTGAGGAAAAGTTAACCTAAAACTGAAAAAAAAAATGCTTAAAAGATCTAAAGATATGTGATAACAGAAGCTCTTCTGTCAATATTGTCAACCAATCTCTTTGATTCCTATCCTCTGAGAAGATAGGATGGAGAAGGAATTGCTCATTCCAGTTTTCGAGGCTGTATTGAGCCCTATCCAGCATCTATCTGAAGGGCCCAATTTTTCTGTGCAGGTTGAGTAAAGAGGGCAGGCCTGGTGGTTGGGAGCATGCACTTACTAGCTGGGTGAGCACAGGTGCAATACTTAGCCTCTGGACACCTGGGTTTTCTCTGGAAATGTAACTACTCTGAGCACTTGTCTTGAGTTCTGTCCCTGGCACATGGATGCTGCCCCAGATGGTGGTAATTCTCATGTCACGTGCATATTGCCCATTCATCACTGGATAGCCATCCATGGTAGGTGGTCACTGTGTCATGGTATTAGCCTGGTATCTGATTTCCCCACACTTGCTTTGCAGTCCCTTCCCCGATCTACTCTCTATGCTGCACCCAGTGAGTGTCACAAAAACACAAATCTGACTGGGTCAGCCCTGATTCACATATTGTTGTGATTCTTTGCCGCTCTAAAGTTAGAACAAAATTCCCCCTTCTTCAAACTCATCTCACACCACTCCCCTTTCCCTGTCTGTCTCCCAGCTATACTTTGCCTCAGTTTGCTCATCTATAAAATGGAGTTAGAAACAGTGCTTATTTCTTAGAACTATTGTGAAGAGTAAGTGAAATCATTATATGTGAAGTTCTTGGAACAATGCCTAGCATGTAGGAAGTATACACAAAAGTGTTTTCCATTTGGTGGGGGCAGCAGAGAGAGTAGAAAGGAGCATAGATTCTGAAGTCAACCTGCCTATATTCAAATCACAGCTTTGCCACTCACAAGCCATGTGATCTTGAGGAAGTTATTTAACCTCTCTGTGCTTCAGTGTCCTTATCTGTAAATGGAGCTAATAGCACCTACCTTATAGCAATGTTATCTGGATTAAATGAGCAAATACATGCAACACACTTAGAACAGGGCCTAACACACATGAGAATCACACTCTATGCTACTTTTTTGATAGTTCCTTAAATGTGCCAAGAATGACTTAGTTAATTTATTAATTTACCATCCAGTTGTTTTCAATTTACAGATTCAGTAATTTTTAGACTCAAATACTGCGACATTTCAAAACTGTGGAGAGAAAACTTATTAGTTAAGGAATAAATTTGAGACAGCTGGATGGACATCGGGGATAGATATCTGGAGGATAAACAAAAAGTTGAATCCTTACTTCACTCACTACACTAAATAAGTTCATTAAACTATATTGACAAAACCTTTAAAAATGAAAAACAAACTGGAAAAAACTTGGGAAAAAATCTTATAATGGCATTGGAGTAGGAAATAATTTTCCAAGAAAGAAAAAGCCCCCATACTATATGTAGAAAGGATGTATAAATACTGTCTAGTAATTTAAAATTTCTACAACATTGGGGTACATGTGCCCCTATGCATCAGCACTCCTGTATCCCTTGGGTAAATTCCTAGCATTGCCATTGCTGGGTCATAGAGGAGTTCTATTGTTAATTTTTTGAGGAACCTCCACACTGTTTTCCAGAGGGGCTACACCAGTTTACATTCCCACCAACAGTGTAGGAGGGTGTCCATTTCTCCACATCCTCGCCAGCATCTAGAGTCCTCTGATTTGGTCATTTTAGCCCCTCTGACCAGCGTGAGGTGGTATCTCAGTGTGGTTTTTATCTGCATTTCCCTGATGAGGAGGGATACTGAGCATCATTTCATGTGTCTGTTGGCCATCTGGATGTCCTCTTTGAAGAAATGTCTGTTCATATCTTTTGCCCATTTCTTCACTGGATTGTTTGTTTTTTGGGTGTGCAACACTCTCAACAATAGCCAAAACATGGAAAGAGCCTAAGGGTCCATCAACTGACGAATGCATCAAGAAGGCGTGGTTTATCTATACAATGGAATACTACATGGCAATGAGAAAGAATGAAATCTGGCTATGTGTAACAACATGGATGGAACTTGAGGGTACTATGCTGAGTGAAATAAGTCAGGCAGAGGAGAGCTACCATATATTTGCACGTATAGGAGGATTAGGAGGAACTTAATGGAGGACCGTGGGGGAGAAGAAGGGGAGGGAAATAGTGGGGGAGAGGGAGGGAGGCAAACCATGAGAGACTCTTGAATGCTGAGTACAAACTGAGGACTCATGGGGGTGGGGGGGAGGGGAAGGGGGTGATGGGCATGGAGGAGGGCACTTGTGGGGATGAGCACTGGGTGTTATATATGGGAACCAACTTGACAATAAACTATTAAAAAATGAATCCACATTAAAAAACAATAAAATTTCCACAAGAGGTAAAATACTACATAACAAATGAGAAACATAGGTCTTGAACATAATTGTGAAGGGCTAGTATATAAAGAGCTGTTACAAAGCAATACAGAACAGGAAACCAAAAGGAAAATGGGCAATGGACCCAAACAGGAAGTTCAGAGGAAAAAAAAAGAGTGCCTCATTTTCATTTATAGTTGAAGAAATAAATTTAAATGATGAAATGCTATTTCCCACCTCTTAGATTTGTTAATAAAAAGACTAACAGAGCACATATCATGGAAGTGTCAGGAAAGCAGAACTCCGTCTCTTTTTTCCCCAAAATTTCATTTAAATTATAGTTGGTTAACATACATTGCAAGATTGGTCTCAGGAATAGAATTCAGTGATTCATCATTTACATATACCCAGTGCTCATCACAACATGTGCCCTCCTTTGTACCCATGACCCATCCAACTCATCACTCATCTACCTCCCTCCATCAACCATCAGTTTGTTCTCTATCATTGAGTCTCTTGTGATTTGTTTCCCTCTCTTCTCTTTTTGCCCTCCTTCCCATATGTTCCTGTTTTGCTTCTTAAATTCCACATAAGAATGAAATCATATGGTATTTGTCTTTCTCTGATTGACTTATTTTGCTTAGCATAATGCATTCTAGCTCTGTCCATGTCACTGCAAATGGCAAGATTTCATTCTTTTTGATGGCTAAGTAATATTTCATTATATATGTATATACACACACCACATCTTCTTTATCTATCATCAGTCGATGGACATTTGGGCTCTTTCCATAGTTTGGCTATTGTTGATACGCAAGAAAGCAGCATTCTCCTATTCCTGTTGATGAAGTGTAAAGGCATGCTATCTCTTTGGAGGGCATTTTGGCAATCATTACTAAAATTTAAATGGGTCTACCTTTTGATCCATTAATTGCCCTTTGGGATTTATTCTTCAGATATACTCATATACATGTAAGGAGATAGAAGTACAAAGACGGTGGCTGTAGAAATGTGGGAAAGAACAAAAAAACTTAAATATTTATCAGAGGGGTCTGGTTAAATAAAGTGTAGCATATCCACAAAATGAAATACTTCAAAAAAGAATACATTTAAATCTGTAAGAATTATATTGAAACATCTCCAAGATAAATTTAAAAATGCAAAGTATAGGGCAGCATGTGTAACATACTTTCATTTATGTAAAAAAGTGGTGTGCCTGCAAATGTTTCTCTATACTTCTCTCTTGCTGCTTTCAAGACTCTCTGTTTTTGGCATTCTTGAACATTCATGGAAAGAAACCTAAAAAGCCTCAAGTGAAGGTGAATGGAGGGTTAGGGCAGGAGGAAGCTGTACTAAGCATGAGATACCCTTTTGTTTCATAAGAAATTTTTACAGATTACTCCTTCAACTAAGCTCTTTTTTGAAAGAATTATTTTTTAAAAAAAATTTTTAATGTTTTATTTATTTCTAGGAGAGAGAGAGAGAGAGTGTGTGAGCAGGGGAGGGTCAGAGAGAGAGGGAGTCACAGACTGAAACAGGCTCCAGGCTCTGAGCTGGCAGTCAGCACAGAGCCCGACGCGGGGCTCAAACCCACGAACCGCGAGATCATGACCTAAGCGAAAGTCGGACGCTTAACCGACTAAGCCACCCAGGCACCCCTAAAAAGAATTATTTTTAAATATTTTTATTTTTAAGAAATCTCTACACCCAATGTGGGGCTTGAACCTACAACCCCAAGATCAAGAGTTGCACATTCTACTGACTGAGCCAGCCAAGCACCTCTAGAAAAAACCTGTTTTGAGGGGAAAAATTGTTTTGACTTCTATGTAGGTTTATTCCATTTGCTAGGAGATCCAGACTAAAACTCCTGCTGTATTTACTTTTTGTCAAGCGTGTCAACAGGTTATTTACTGACAGTTTTAGAAATTTATTGTGAAACGTACATATCACAAATACATCAATGTGTACAATTGCAAGATGAATTATAAAGCAAACATGTATATCTGACCGCCCAGGTAAAGAACTGCAGACGCTTCTCCCCATAATGCTCCAGCCCCATCAACTCTCTGACACAAAGCATATTGTACAATATGCCTCTTCCTTTTATCCAAGTAAGAACATAGAAACTTAGAGAGGTGACATCATTTACTCAAGGTCCCATCACTTGTGGTAGAAGAGCTGGACTCAACTCCAGTCTTCCTGTTTCCAGGTCTGCTGTGCTTTCTATTATGGCTCTGATGATGATCTCAACACAATGAGACAAAAGAAATTTCGACTCACTATTTTTAGTCATTTTCATAAATGAATGTAATCAGCTGCACTATGGACAAAATTTATTATCTTAAAAAATGTATAATTGCCCATTGAGAGAACAAAATGCTTCATTTGTTGCCTGGGGGATCATGACAGAAAGAGTCGTTTGAAACAACAGAAGCATCAATAGGGAAAATTAGCCTTTCTCTTTCATATACCCATCATCTGTCAAAGACAGTGAAGAAGGAGTTTTCATTTCCAGACCTTTTGGCTCCATTTATATGCTAAATGTCAATCTAGATATTTACCAGTAAATTGTGTTAATCTTCACACAAGAATTTTCTTCTACCAGACGGGCTATATAAGATTGTATCAGTGTGAAACATATGGTATGAAAAGGTATGGCCATAAGAAAGTAAAAAACTTTTTCCTGTTAATAGTGATTAAGAATTTGGAGCAAAATAAGATAATTCAAAATTGGTTATCATATAAACTAGATTGTGACATTAAAGAATCACATTTGGCATAGAGGGCTTTCTAAATCTTAATTTAGGATTTGAGAATGGTAAAGCTGAAAGAGGCCTTACAGCTCATTGTCCTGAGGTGTGTCAGGCATAATCCATCTATGAGGTGGCTCTGCCCCCTCCCCAAGTCCATCTTCTATCACTTTCCCCCGACAATCTGCTTCAGTCACACTGACCATCATCACTGGTCTTGGCTGTGCCTGTAAGCTGTGCTCACATCTTCTCTGAAAGCTCAGCTCAAATGTTACCCCATCAAGAACACTTTCTCTGACTCCCCAAATGAATAGAGCCCCAGGGGCCACTCTCCATCACCTCACCTGGCTCTTTGTCTCTGTAATGCTCATCATTATCTCATATTATCTTACTTAGGTCTGCATTTTTTTTATTACTCGCTCCTGAGTGAAAGCATTTTGAGAAAATTTGCTGTTTTATCTCTATCCCCTATGCATAAAACAGTGTCTGCTTCCAAACCTAGAACTTCTGCACTAGAGAGATACAGTTCATGTAGGAAAATATGTCAGGGGTCTTCAAGGGAGAGCTTAACTTGACAGAAGGTGACAATAAATTGTTAACCTGGATTTATGATGTGGGAATCTGATGGTGTTAGGAAGAGGGTGGGGGAGGTGCAGAAACAGCTCCAGAGCAGTGGTGGGAAGTCCCTCCCAACCCACCAACACCATTTGGGGGATATATTGTATGAGGGAAAAATGGCTATCACCCTGAGTACAATATAAAGAATGGTACTTCTAAGAGCTCAGGGTTAGGGCACCCTTGGTCAATGGGTCATCAAGTTGGAATCATCTTCCCAGAAGGAACACCAGGGCTTGTCAGGATCATCTCCCTAGTGAGAAGATCAATACATTAATGGACAGGGACATATCACATTGTATGGGGACTTTTAGCAGTGACAACATGTGGTACTGATGAGAAAAATGATAGTCAAAATGTAGTTCAGTTTGGCCTGACTAGACCTTCCAGTTTTCTTTCTGGACAAAGAACTGATATTGCTGGATTAAAAGAACTCATGGAATCTTGAGAAATCTATAGGCAAAGAAGAGGCCCCAGGAGAAAAATAATGAATTTCCTACTAACTTGGCATCAGACACCATATGCTGGCTTTAAATTCAACTAAAAAGACATGGGACATAATTTAGCAGTATTCATTAGAAAGAAAATGCTATGAATTGGGAATATCACTTGTAGGAAGAGTATACAAGTGTTAAAAACAAAACAAAACAAAACAAAACTCTACTAAGCAAGTTTGAAGATCTGATTGGCTTTATTAAAAAAAAAGGGGGGGGGAGTTTAAAGGCAGAGGGAAGGCATTAGAAAAAAGAAGAGAGGAATTTATTAGCACAGAATGCAGGGCATTAGAAAAAAGAAAAGAATTTATTAGCACAGAATGCATTGTGTAGGCAAGGTTGCCCTCCTAAGGGAGGGAGCAGAAGGGGTCTATCCTATCAATACTAGGATCAATTTCCTAGTATTGATCAGGGAATTCCATATTGACTGGCTAAAGGTTACATTCTTGGGGTGGAGGGTAGGGTTCTGAGGTGGGAGTTGAAACTGCTATTAGGCTAGGTATTAACCTTGGTTTGCTGACTTGGCCTAAGTGATGCCATTTTGGAGCCTGCAGTATTCTTTTTAACAAATCCCCCCTTTGGTTAGACTCCCAGCTCAACTGAGAGACGTGATCAAAATTTAAGGGATTAGTATCACTTTCATCTACTGCTCTGAAATTCTTTCCGTTTCTGTTGTTACTTTCTATGGTACCCATAGGTCATGACATTTTTGCTTTTTCTCTGTCATATTCACAGGTGATGGCTTAAGGCTTACCTTCTTTAAGTTGGTCAAATTTTTTGCTCCTTTTCTGACAATCCAGTCTTAAGGAGACCATTTATGTGATGGCTAGTGGCTGTGAACATACATTTAGAGCTTTTGAGAGAATACCAGCAAGATTATGATTACTAGAAGCAGAGTAATTCCTAATTTTTGGAGTGCATTTTGCATGATTCCCAATACCCAAACCAATCAAAACCAAATAAGACAAAAAAAAAAAAAAAAAAGACCCCACTGAAGGAGCACCCTAGTAAGCTAAGGCCCCAAAAGGGAGGGCATTGGGTCCCTCATCATGAGGGTTCTTGGTTTTGCACAAGAAAGAATTCAACAGCAAGCCATTTAGAAGAAGAGACAAAGATTTATTAAGCAGAGAATTAAGAAAGGAACTACTTAAGAAAGTAGAGGTCTCTCCTCCCAGAGTGGGGAGAGGATCCTCCTTTTCCTGTAATGAAGGGCTTTATAAGTTTTTAAAATTAGCTAACTGTATAGGGAGGGGCTTACTCTTTAACTTTGGGCTTATCATTTACATGGGGAAGTTAGTTTTTCCACTGTCCTATGGTTGTGAAATTACCTACAGGGAACAATTTTAAGAATCTCCAGACTTTGTGGCTTTTACTGTTGGGAGGGAGTAGGGTCTTGTGGTCTTACATGAGTCAGATCTTGTGACTTTTTTAATGATGTACTGTTTTTTAAGTTAACGGTCAGCCTAAATGGCTTTACTTTAGTCAACTTATCTCCTGCATCTCCCTTTCCTCCTGCGTCAAACGTACAGCAGGTGGTATTGGCCATAGCACAGACACCTCCCTGCTCAGCTAAAAGATAGCCAAGGGTTATCGCATTATCAAGAACAACTTTGGCCAGAGATCTAACGATCTTTGCTGGGCCATCTTGCTTTAGCAGCAGATTCTGCAATAATTTCTAGAATTCAGAAGTTAGCATTTACATTTATCCCTAACCAGGGGAGTAGGGCAGATCTCCTAGCCTGTTCTAAATTCCAGAGGTTGCCCCCCTTAACAACAACCTTGGAAATGAAGTTGGGGCCATTACCTTTCCAGGCTAATGCCATAATAAGGGAAGGGAAAATAAGGAGAAAGGGTTTCATGTTTAGTTAAAGTAGGAAGTCTTGATGTGTCCTCTTGGGTGGAAGCAGTCTATCTTGATTTCAGCTACTTCTCTTGTCAATTTGATTTAAAAGTCTCCAGATTCTGCATAAGTGGAGACTTCTTTTGCTGTGTGATATGTACCCAAGGGTCAATACCTTCTGGTTTTGCAGCAGTGTCAGTGGTCAGGAGCACTTGGTGAGATCCCCTTTCCAGTGGGGCTTGAGGGCTGTCTTTTTCTAATGATGTTTTCAGAATACCCTATCACCAGGCTCTGACTTGTGATCAATTTAGATTATCTGAATTGGATCTCAGAAGAATTTTTTTTAAGTTTATTTATGTATTTTGAGAGAGAGGAAGAGAGCACAAGTAGGGAAGGGGTCAGAGAAAGAGGGGGAGAGAGAGAGAATCCTAAGCAGGCTCTAAACTGAGAGTATGGCTCAATCCCAGGAACTGAACTGTGAGATCATGACCTGAGCCAAAACCAAGAGTCAGACACTTAACCAACTGAGCTGCCCAGTTCTGCTCTGGGAAGGCTTCTTTAGCCTGTTGATGATAGGCTTGGGTATAGACATTAGGCTTACAGTAGTTGGTCATATAGCATGGGATGATAAGGGATAATAAGCAGAAGGTTTGTTACTCATCAAATTTTAAGAAGTCTGTAAAGTTTTTGTTAAGACTCATATAATTTGTCCTTGTTACAGAGAAGCATTATCTTTAGAGAGCCGACTGACTTGCCGAAGACCCTACAGCTAATTAAAGCTAACATATGGAATTAAAATGGCATTGAACTGAAGCAAGCTCCCCCCATGATCTGAAATATGACCAAAGTCAACCATTATGGATTTTAGGCAAATGTGTTAGCTTTCAATTCTTCTCTATGGGATGTGGTTTTCCTGAGCAGATTTCTAAAAATGCCATACTGTTGCTTTTTATTTTTAATGTTTATTTATTTTTGATGAAGAGGTTCGTGAGGAGAGGAGAGATGGGGGAAAAGAGGATCTGTGCTGACAGCAGTGAGACCAACTTGGGGCTCAAACTCACAAACTGTGAGATTATGACCTGAGCTGATGTCCGACATTTAACTGACTGAGCCACCCAGGTACTGCCATACTGTTGCTTAAATAACAACCCTGGGGTATTGCTATCCACAAGGTAAAGTCAAGCCTTTAGTTAAGGACCTGATATCAACCTACTAACCCAGTCAGGAGGAGAACCCCTTTCTCTATCTGGGTGCCCCATGGCTCTCATTGTGTTAAGTATCCCCAATCTTCTCCTCTCTAGTCCTTCAGGTTGACCCCTGACCTATGGCTAGAAGGAAAGTGGGGTTGCTTTCTTTCTGTAGTCATTGCTCTTGGAATAAAATGGATAGCTGCAGAATATTAAAGTGGCTCCTGCCTTTGGAAGCTAGGTTGAGGACCTCCTAAAAACTTTTCTATCTTAAAAGCTTATTTCTTGGGGTACCTGGGTGGCTCAGTCAGTTGAACATCTGACTTCAGCTTAGGTAATGATCTTATGGTTCATGAGTTTCAGCCCCAAAATAGGCTTGCTGCTGTCAGCACAGAGCCTGCCCTGAATTCTCTGTCTTCCTCTCTCTGACCGTTATGTAGGGGATGGGGGGGGGGGGAGAGAAAGTGCTCACTCTCTCTCTCTTTCTCTCAAAAATAAGAATAAACATTAAAAAAAATCTTGCTTCCTGAAAATTTCAAAGACCACTGGATTTTAAATCCATTTTCTGAGATGAGATTAAGTATGTGTAACCTGTAGAGACAGAGAACAGATCAATAGATTACCAAGGGCAGTGGCTGCTTAAGGGGGACAGGGTTTCTGTTTGGGAGGATGAAAAAGTTCTGGAACTAGATAATGGTGATGGTGGTACAGCACTGCAAATGTAAGTAGTGCCACAAAATTGTACACTTTAAAAGGGTTAAAGCAGTGAATTTTATATTAAATGTGTCTTACCACAATAACTAAGTATCTGTTTAGAAGCTTAATCCTTTTAGGATACTTTTATGTCCTCCTTTTCCTGGAAAAAATCAATATCCAGGGATCAATCAGGGAATGTGTTGGGGTATAATCTTAGGTTAAAATTTCCAACATTACTACACCACATGAAATTCTCAGGTTGTAAATATTTTTCTCTAGTCTTCACAATTATGACTAACACAATTTTGCCATGTATCTTTTCCCGATAGGAAGATATAAAAACTGACTTCTTAAAATCGATTTTGGGGGGCGCCTGGGTGGCTCAGTCGGTTAAGCGTCCGGCTTCGGCTCAGGTCATGATCTCGCTGTTTGTGGGTTCAAGACCCGCGTCGAGCTCTGTGCTGACAGCTAGCTCAGAGCCTGGAGCCTGTTTCGGATTCTGTATCTCCCTCTCTATCTGACCCTCCCCTGCTCATGCTGTCTCTCTTTCTCTCTCTCTCAGAAATAAATAAAAACATTTTAAAAAAAATCGATTTGGGTAGCTTCACATGTCATTATATTTAATTTATAGGAAAAAGAACAATATTGTCCCAATTTACAGGTGAGAAAACTAAGTACACTTCTGTACATTTCGAGTTCAGAATCTAAGGGGCCATTCAGACATTTAAATTACTTTTTACTATAAAGGCGGACATTGGAATAATAATAGTAGAGGTTACTTTCCACAGTATTAAATTCATAACGAGTTGGTGACAGTGCCTAGTATTGGAGTAAAGGGTTTGGAGGAGAGGTAGGATAAGAAGTTAAACTAATCTGGCTCCAAAGAAAAAAAACCAACAAATAATAGAAAGGTCTCACCCCCTTTTATTTTTTCCCTTCAGTCTTGGGTAATTGTGGACTTTGTTTATATTTTAAAGACATGAGAAAATGTATACATTAAGGAACAGAGAAAGAATTTAAGTTCTTCCAGGAAGGGCCTGGGTTTCCTAAAGCCAATAATCTACAAGTTTGTTTGAGACAAACAAGGAAAGTTTTGGATTTGGTAAAGGAATAGGTGAATTTTGAATTGCCTCTAGAGGTAATTTTTGTTTTGTAAAAAATTTGTAACATTTGGATAATGGCTCTCAGTTCCTCCAAGAATTGAGTTATAAGTTAAACGACATCATAGATTGATTCACCTATGCAACTACATTATTCTTCATTTGTTTCTTTCCTTTCGGGGACATAGTTCTAATTTTGAATATTTCTGGAAGTATTGCATAACTCCTCCTGGGTATAAGACAGGAGGGTGCAAAGGGCATTGCCTTCCCCAAATTCAGAGCCTCTCAAACACAGCCCAGAGAAAGAACTAGCAATCTGCTTGGACCAGTCAGGCAGAAAGCAAAAACCCATGTATGCAAAACAAGACAAGCCCAGAGGCAATAAGTATCCTTGGGAAAGTTGGAATCAACAAACAATAGTTTGGGATTTGGAAGGGAAGGCACAACATGATATTTTATTTTCCTCTCTTGACAGGGTACTACAGACAGAGATTCAGAAGAACTGTTTCTGGTAAGAATTTTCACCTCTCGCTGACTTATGCCAGTGGTTCTCAGGTTCCCTCTGCAGGCTCTGGTATCTACCTCAGAGTATCCCTGTTTGTTTGTTTGTTTTTTGTTTTTAGAGAGAGAGCACTCAAGTGGGGGAGAGGGGGAGGGAGAGAGAGAGAGAGAAAGAGAAAGAGAGAGAGAGAGAGAGGGAATCTTAAGCAGGCTCCATGCTCAGTATGGAGCCTGATGCAGGGCTCTATCTCACAACACTGGGATCATGATCTGAGGTGAAATCAAGTCAGACACTTAATGGACTAAGCCACCCAGGTGCCCACCCTTGGCTATTTAAAGGAATAATGAGCAGTTTGCAAGAAAACTCCTCAGTTTTGTCATCTTGGGGAGGGGTCCATTTGAGGATCCTCCTTTCAAGGTAGATATGGGAGTGTCTCTAAGGCCATTAATTTGGCAGCTTTTTGTTTACAGTTGTATAGTCTTTTCACAGTGGAAAAACAATTCAGACACAGGATTAGTAGAATGAGTATTCAGAGGAAAGGGGAGCAGAATTTCCATCAATAACTCAGACTTCCGCTTGACAATTAAAACAGGTGTCCCATTCTGTTTGATTTGGCAGACCTCATTTCAAGTGTACCTCTTATATGATTTTATCTAATTGGAACATTCCCTATCATGGGCATTGTATTTCTAGGCTGCAGTTCCTCTGAGGACTGGCAGCAGTTTGGTAGGATCCTAGCAAGTGGAGGTAACCTACATTTCTGTCTGGCCATATCTAGCCACAAATGGGGTACAACTCACATTTTGGGGCCTACCAACTGATGGTTACCAAGCCAAGTTCTTTAGCACATAAAATAAGCCTGCATATTTTTATGCCTTCCGAGAAAAAATTCTAAGATATAAAGTAAACAAGTGTGCTAGAAGGTAGAACACTTAACTCTTTAGAATTTAAGGATCCCATTAGCTAAGACTTTACTTATACAAAACAAGACAAAACAAACATGAGCACCTGAATGCAGCAGCAGTAACCAAGGACTGGCCATGAGAAGACCGTGTACACCACCAGCAATTCCCATGTGGACTAAACCAGCAAACCCCAGTAAATGGGGACTGTGGACTGAACCAGAACTGGGAAGGGACTACAATGTGGGACTGTGGACTGAACGAAGGGCTAAGGACTGGTGCTCTGTTAGAGCCGCTCATCAGTCTACACTGACTGGTTAACCAGAAACTAGAAAGCCAATTAGATCCGTAGCTCAAACGCAAAAAGAGCGGAGCTCAAACCAGGAGGGACTCACCAGCGTCCCTAGAAACAGTGAGAAAGACAGCAAACTCAAAGGGCACCAGGACTGTGTTTCTCGTTGTCACCAAAATGCCATCAGAAGTCAGCTTTAGATCCCACTGCTGCCACCAAATTTGTTAAAAAACAAAATTTAACTGAGTAAATTTGAAGATCTAATTGGCTTTAGTAAATGATTCGTGAATCAGGAGCATTCCATCTAGCAAGCAGACAGGAGCTCTGTTGAGCTAAACAATAACAACAAAAAAGGGTCTTAAAGGCAGAGAGAGGGCATTAAAAAAAGAAGAAAGGAATTTACTAGCACAGAATGCATTGTGCAGACAAGGTTACCCTCCTAAGGGGAGCAGAAGGGGTCTATCATTAAATTTCCTGGTATTGGCCAAGAAATTCTATACTGACAGGCTAAAGGCTACATTCCTTGGACAGAGATGGTGGATTGAAACTGTTGTTTAAGGTTAAGTGTTCAGTCTGTTTGCTGACTTGGCCTAAGTGATGCCATTTTGGGGCCTGCAATTTTCCTTTTAATACAAGGGCCTCCTGGACAAGAATGTTCATGGCAATGTTGTGATGACAAAAGCACTGCAACAACCTAAATGTTCATCAGTAAGGCAGTTGTTAAACATGACAAAGAATGAAGTAAAATGATATGCACTCATCTGGATAGATGGCCTTAGCATACTACTAAGCAAGGTACGTTCATAGCCACAACAGACAATACAACTTTCTGGTTAAAAAGGGATTTTTAAGGGCACGTGGGTGGCGTAGCCAGTTAAGCATTCGACTTGGGTTCAGGTTATGATTTCACAGTTTGTGAGAGTTCAAGCCCCACATCAGCTTACTGCTGTCAGTGCAGAGTCTGCTTCAGATCCTCTGTCCCCCTTCTCTCTCTGCCTCTTCCCTACTCATGCTCTCTCTCTCCCTCTCTCTCAAAGTAAATAAACTTTTTTTAAAAAAGAATATATTAGACATGTCTAGATAAAGCAAAAAAAAGTTGGGAGTGTCATGAGATTCTTTTTTTTCTCCTGGTGACTGAGATCAGGGTAATAAGAGATTTTCACTTCACAGTATATATAATTTTAAAAGATATTTCTTTAATGGACTTTCACTGTTAGGTTTTTAGTAATTTAGAGGAAGGGATGAGAGCATGCAAACTGGTGTGAACTCAAAAGATGCATCTAATATCACAGCTTTCCCTGGAACCCAAATATCATGCCTTCACAATTACTTGCATCACTTGGAATAACTCAACCCCTGTTGCTTCTAGACAAATGAACATAGAATGAACTAGAACAGTTGTCTAGTCCAGCGATTTTCAAAGTGTTCATTAGTCATAAGATTTTTCTTTTTCCCACATAAATTGCCAAACCCCAAAACATAAAACAAACAAAAATGGAGCTACTCTGGGTGAACTGGGATGAGGTTGGCCTTATTTATCTGTAAAATGAGAGTTTTGGAATAGACATGATTTCAAACACTGCTCCAACCAGAGGATGGGGGAGAGGAAGCGAGAAGGGGCGCCCAGAGACTTAGAGTCAGGGGGAAGGGAGGGAAGAGAAAGCTGAGGACTGGAGAGAGCAAGTGGGGTAGCTGGCTCAGGTTCACTCGGGGCTTCCAGAGTTGAGTGCTATTTTCTCTCACATCTACCTTTTCATACTGCTGAGGCTTTGCAAAAGTAACTGGATCAATTCCACTCAAAATGCAAATTTTTGCTTTAGTTTTAATATGAATAGGGCATTAGAGTTTCACTGGTTGAAAACACATCAATCTGAAGAAATCTTTTCTGTGCAAAAGTGAAAGCTTTAATCAGAAGTATCTCTCATCAACACAAGTATTGCTTAATGCAGCGAGTCCCCACTATTCATTGGAACACAAAACCGTGTGATGATTGGCTAGCTACCCTCTTGACCTACCTTCCTCTCACCTTTTATTCTCAGGACTGAGTCATGAAAAAGTAAAAGAGCAAACCTGCCCATCCACACCAGCTTGTTCTGGTTTGAGCATTGCTTAAACAATGTGTACCGCCTTGGCTTCTCTGTAGCTCCCCCAGTATAGGCTCTGGTTTGCTAGCTAGAACACTGTTCAAATTCCAAATTACCTTTCAGATCTGACCTATTCTGTAACTTAAATTCCATTTTTCTTAGACAATTGAATACTCTTTATGACTCTCTGTAATTATGCAAATTGCTGTTATTATGCACATCCAAATGATCCTTTAGAAACAGCTCCAGGGAGCTGATAATCAGCCCGCCATTGACTATAGAGATAGGGCTGTGAATGTAGTGGTCCAGCTGCTGAAAGGTTAGACCACAGGTGTTGGAGGAATCCCTCATGGGAACTGAAGCTGGGGTCGGCCACCCTGGACTCATCCCTGTGGAAGACAAGAATTAACACTGGGGCCAAGAAATAGTGATGACAATCTGCAATTCCCAATGGGAAGATGGAGTTTGCCTTTTATGGGGGTGAAATTCTTGGGTATGATCTTGTTCCTGAGGCCCACAGGAGGATCAGCCAAAGGTCCAGGCATTTGTCAGCTCAGATGAGCAAGCTCTGGTCATCCCACACCAATGGCCTGGGGTCTGAGTGATCCTGTCAGTTTTTCCTGAGTGGAATCCTGAGGGTCCAACTAAACCCTGCCCAGGTCTTCCCCTTAAAGACTTCCGATCCCACTGACAGTCCCCCATTTGAGCCTAAGCAACATTGCATTATGGCTGTTGCTGGCATACTTGTTCATGTGTTGCTCTGGCTTCTCAACCAGATGGCTCTTATTGGTAGGGACTGTTTCATCCTTTTTCTTTATGCTCTGTTCACTCATTAGTTCTCTTTCCCAGCATTAGAATGCCATTAGGCACAAAGTATTCAATAAATATTTCATAATTGGTTATTCACTCAACTAGGAGGAGAATATACTCCTCAACCAAGTATATTATTCCTTTCCAAACAGCAGTAACATTGTTTATGAGAAATCAACATCTAGCATGTGGTTACCTATCTCTCTTTGTGCCTGCTTATTTAAGATAATTTTATTTTGGAAGATATGCCACTAATGCCTAGAAATAGAAATGTGGAGCTGCCAGGCCATCCTAGACACAATCCCTCAGACATGTCTGTCCCCTTCCTGCCTGTATCAATATCACTGCAAAACCAGAAACAATTGATATTCCCCTGGTATGCAGGGTAATAACTGAAACCTTTAATGCTCTCCTGAGTAGAGGCACCTGCAGGAGCTCTGCACCCAGCTGGTTAGGGCTGGGTCAGCTAGGCAGAGACTGGGGTGCCAATGCCATGGGGAACCATGACATTCACCAATAACTCTTGCTTTACTAAGTGGATTAGGCTGGGAATAGAGCCCAGTCTGCCCTCCAAGGAGCAGCAGTTGGATTACCTCTCCCTAAGGCATTTATTTTGCAGAGTAGGGTCTACAGAAATGCTGGAGACAGTATAGCCTCCTGCCACCTTCCTTCTTACCCTGCCTTAGTCACTGCCCAGATTCTAACAAAATGCTGAACAAATAATTAAGGAGTGTTCATTAGAGTCCACCAATAAGCCTTGGCCAGCCCTCTGGCATGCAGTCACAGAAGCAGCTCGGGTTGGGCTCAGGACTCATTGACGATCCCAGCTGGAAGAGGTGGTTCCAGCAAACATCCTCACTCAGTGTCTCCAGCGAAATTGCTTTCAGCTGGGATCAGGGCCTCAGGACACTTATTAACACTGAGAACATCTGAAGATGTGCAGTGCAAGTCCCTGAAGGAATATTTCTTCCCGCAAGCGTGCTTCAAGGCCTTCTTCAGGCTCTGACCTCAGGTCTAACAGTGGTGGCAGATATCTGCTGTTTCTTGTTGACTGCACAGGACTTAGTACAAGTGCCCCAGACCCTTGACAAAATAGGACTCATGACAATACTTCCCTAGGGAGCAGCTGGGAGGAGTAATGAATTCCTCATAAAAACAACTTTATATGTTTGTATTGGTGTTTTATAAAGATATCATTTCATGAGTTGAACATAAATGAGCTGGTTCTGCTTTTTGAAAAATCATTAATTCATATTGTTTAATAAAAGTATTTGATTATAGTTGCTACCTTTAAAATGTAAAAACAGAGTAGGATTTATAGAAATAACCAGACACAAATCAATAAGCTCCCTAACCCACTCAACAGAGGTTGCTATTGATCATTATGACCCCTTCTTAAGCCCTTTCCTTCTCCCACCAGGCGCCCCTTAGGCACCAACAAGCCCCAGGTTCTCAGTCTTGTCCTGTCGGCAGTTCAAGTAGCTGCATCTTAGGAATGGCCAGACAATTTGGTTTTCCTTCTGTTGACAGGCTGGCTGAGAGTTTCTGGCAGTAAGGAATACTGCTCACACCTATGGGTTACCCAGCTCCAGAACCAGAAACCTGGGACACCCTCAGAAACACAGTCTCCAGTATCTCCTGTGTTCACATCTTTCTTCCACCAGGTGCAAACACAGAGTCATTGTGTCATTGAACCTATCCGGGACAGTTCTCCCCCCAAACCCAAAATTAGAGGAAGGAAGGAAGGAAGGAAGGAAGGAAGGAAGGAAGGAAGGAAGGAAGGGAGGGAGGGAGGGAGGAAAGAAAAGAAAGAAAGAAAGAAAGAAAGAAAGAAAGAAAGAAAGAAAGAAAGAAAGAAAGAAAGAAAGAAAGAAAGAAAGAAAGAAAGAAAGAAAGAAGCATCTTAAATCAAGTTACTAATCTCAAATCCGCCCTTACTTTAAAAAGTTGTTTCATAGTGAATTGCCTATTTTCAAATCCAGCAATCTATTGACTAATTCTGGCCAATTGTTTCTTAAAGAGAAAAGAAAGGTTCCTTTTATCTCTGTATAGTTGAAACACATGCAAATGTTTTAGAACAGCTTTCAAATGAAATTATATGTAACTATGAGAAAACAGAGGTGATGATTTGATCTTAAGATCTTGAGATAGGGAAGAACATTCTAAGCATAAAAGAAAAAGAAGAACTCATAATTGAAAGGCTTTATAGATTTGACTACATGAAATAAAAAATTTTCAACCACCATCACAAGGAAAAAACCCTATAAACAAAATGAAAAGACAGGAAACACCCAAGGCCAAAAGTGTGGTGTAAAGAACACAGGTTTTAGATTCAGATCCAATTGCATCTGATCTGAATTTCAATTTTTTCACTCACTGGCTTTGGGATCTCAAGCAAGATGCTTAACCTCTATAAGCCTCAGTGACCTGTCAGCAATGTGGAAGTTACCCAAGGCTGTGTGTTTTCTACCCCTTCATATGAAGAGTGCCTAACTGAGATATAAGCACCTCAAATAAGGCAAAATCACAATGTCTAGCATCTAATAGCAAATTGCCAGACCTGCAAAGAAGCAGGAAAACACAACCCATAATGAGGGAAAAATATCAGTCAAGTGAAACTCACCCAGAAATGATACAAATGAAGGAATTAGTAGGCAAAGACAATGAAACATTTATTGTAACTGTATTCCAAATGTTCAAGAAGCTAGAAGCAAGATTAAACATGTTAAATAGAAACATAAAAAATATTAAAAAACTCCAATTCAAACTTCTAGCAATGAAAATTACATTGCTAGGTGGAAGGTACACTGAATGGGACTAAAATCAGATTAGACATTGCAGAAGAAAGATTAGTGAATGAGAAGACACAGCAATAGCAACTAGTCAAAATGGAATACACAGAGAAAAAAGATGTAAAAAAAAGAAAATGCTGCCTCTTTCTCGACACCTTTCCTAATTGCCCACCGGATTTTAGTCTTATTTATCTTAGGATCCTATTTTCCTTTGCTCTGTGTCACGAGTTTTTGAGGATTTACCTTTTCCTTCCCACCAGTCAATAAATTTGTTGGGGGTTCCTTTCTTGTTCTTCCTCATCACCCATAGTGTACACCCACACTGCCCACAACAGGCACTTAGCATTTTTTATATTGACTTACATATTACTTAGTTGCTAAAAGATCTCTTTTGAATTTATTTCTAAGATATTTCTGACTGATTAGAAGTACCTATTTATTCATCAGCAAACACTTGATAAGCTGGGCTCTGTGCTATAAAAGTAAGACAAAATCTCTGGGCACAAAAGGCTCACAATACAGTTAATTGGTTTAATTTGGTTATTTATAAAATAATAGCATTTTTTATGTTTTTATTTATATTTTGAGAGACAGAGCATGAATGAGGTAGGAGCAGAAAGAGAGGAGGGCACGGAAACTGAAAGAGGCTCCAGGCTCTGAGCTGTCGGCACAGAGCCCGATCTGGGGTTTGAACTCATTAATCATGAGATCATGACCTGACCTGAAGTAGGACACTTAACTAATTGAGTCACCCAGGTGCCCCAAGTTGTTTTTTTTTTTGTTTTTTTTTTTTTAACAGTCTGAGTTTAATAAGGAATGGACAGATTCTTGGTTAGAACCTCCCATTGTCCAGGTAATAAATATGCTCCTACTCAGCATTTCTACTATTTTCTGGGGACACTTCCAACTGGGACCCCTTCCCACACTCTGGGAAACAGCTCCCTCTTGGACCTCTTCACTTGGACATCTCAAGGAAATCTCAATGTTAACATGCTCAAGAGGAGGGCACTTGTTGGGATGAGCACTGGATGTTATATGGAAGCCAACTTGACAATAAACTAAGAAAAAAAAATGTTAACATGCCCCATACTGAACTCCTGATATTCCCCTCCAACAGCTACAGATCTGCCATCTTAGTTAAAGGCAATTCCATTGCTTGGCCACTAACCTTGCAGTCATTTAATATCTATTTTCCTCCTCACACCTATATTCAGGTTGTTAGCAAATGCCACCAGCTCAACCATCAGATTTATCTGGACACTGTCCACTTTTTGTCATTTCTGCTGCTAGCACCCTGGTCTAAGCCACTATCTTACTTCACCTGGATTATCACAATAGGTATCTAAAAGAGTGTCTTGCTTCTACTGCCAGTGCTGCCCCCATAGAGAATCTAGTGTTATCACAGTGATTCATTGAAAGGCAGGTCAGATCATGTCACTCCTCTGCCTGAAAACCCCCAAAGACTCCCCATAAAAGTCAATGTCCTTACAACAGCTTGCAAAGCAACATGCGAACTGTTGTTCCCCCCACTTATCTTTCTGACCTCCTTTCTGACCTGCTTCTCCCTCTCACTCACTCCGCTCCAGTTTCCCTTTGCAGGGTCTTTGCATTTGCTGTTCCCTCTGCCTGAATGACCCTTCCCCAGATATTTACATGGCTCATTTTCTCCTCCTTCAAGTGTTTGCTCAAATTCACCTTCTCAGTGAAGCCTTCCCCACTCACATGACTTTTAATTGCATCTTCCTCTTTCCCCTCTTTAATCCTCACCCCTACTTTATCATTTTCCATAGCATTTATCACCTTCTAACACTGTATGTATTTTGTACTTTGGTTTTTGCCTGCCCTTCCCTTCCAGAACATAAAGTCCAAGAGAATGGGAATTTGTGTGCTTCATTCATACTGTCTCTCATGCACCCACATAGTGCCTGGGAGACAGTAGTTGCTTAGTAACCATATATCAAATGAATGAATCTCTGACAGGTAGAACATGCCTCTAAGTCTTACCAACACCATTACTATTTGGTGGCCAGCATGAATTCTGAGGAAAGAATTTAAAAAATGCTCCAGGACCCACCTTCAAAACTCTTAGGACAAGAAACCAGATTAAGAAACTGACAGATACCTTACTTTAGATTTGCACTTCCCGAGTTGTGGATGAATTCTTCAGTGAAGAGGACTATCTCACTAGAGGCAGAGCAAAGAATGGTGAGATGTATTTAAGGAGACAAGGTGACTAAAGGTGACAAATTGGAGACCAAAATTGTACACAGAGTTTTGGTTTGTGTGATACAAACAAATAAGTGCAGAAGGAGTTAAGGAAGGAAGAGATGAGTGTTTTGAAGTGAGCTGAGAATCACTTGTCTCCTCCTGGCCTCTAATGGAGTTTTCTGAAGCATAAGTGTTGCTGGAATAATCTTTCACCAACTGTTAATAACACTATTTTGTGCTCACATTGTTACCTTCAACAAGCATCTTCAGGTAATTTCTGATTTTATCTAAGCATTCTTATCCTTACCTCATAGTCAGAAAAGTATATCTAAACCATAGCAAATATGTTGTCCAGTGTTGGGGAAATGGGCAAAGAATTAAACCATTAACTCAAAACTCTGCCCTGTGGCATTCTTTGTACATAGCAAAAACATTTGTGAGGATGTTTTGTCAACCTACTCCTTGGTCAGCCCCCTCCACCCTCCCCCTTGTTTCAGGGAATAGCTGTAAGTGGTTAGTCCAGAAAACATTTGGAAGAGGTCTTTAGGGATGAGCTGCTCACCCAGAAGATAATTATTGATGCAGTTAGCATTATAACACTGGCTGGATAGGACCAATGGTCTGAAAAACATGCTGTTCTTATTGGGTTCAAAAAGATTTGGTCAATGAAGGAATTAATGCATGAGTTCCAGTTGGACATGCATAAAGATATTTGCAAATTATGTTTCATATAATTAAATTCCCTAAATATTATATACTTAGTATAAAAGTATACACACACACACACACACACACACACACACACTTTTTTTTCCTTTTGGACCCAATAACCAGAAAAGCAACTACCTGGGAAACAGCATGCTTTCTAAAGGTCTGTGTGTTTCCCTAATCACCTAAGATTCCAAACTTTAGAGTCATCTTAGAATCTGCTCTGTCTCTGGCAAGTTCTGTTGATTCAATCTGCATTGTTTTTATTACAAGGTGTCAAAATTCCCTGAAGCACAGAAAGGAAGCATTTGAGAAATACTAAAATATCAGTAAGAATAAGCTAACATGCTTATTAAGTTGTAGACACTATGCCAAGGACTTTACATGAATTATTGAATTGAATACATGTGTAACACCTAAGAATGACACTGCTATCATTGCCTTCTTAAGGAAGAGAGAACTGAGGGGCACCTGGGTGGCTCAGTTGTCTAAGTGTCCGACTTCAGCTCAGGTCATGACATTGTAGTCCATGAATTCAAGCCCCATGAGCCTGCTTCAGATTCTGTGTCTCCCTCTCTCTGCCCCTCCCCCACTCACACTCTGTCTCTCAAAAATGAATATTTAAAAAATAATTTTAAAAAACAAAACAAAACAAAAAGATGAGGGAACAGAGGCACAGAGTGACCTGTCAAAGATCACACACCTAAAAGGGAGTCAGGAGTAAACCCACAGTATGATTCTAGCACTTGTTGTAAAGGCTTTGGGTCTGCCTTTTACTTTTTAAACTTGTGAAGACCTCTCTGTCACAGAGAAGACAGAGCTCTTGGAAGCAGGATGTTCTCCTTTCCCTGAATACTTTTTTCTTCCTCAGTTTTCCTTCCTTTATTTTTCCTCTTCTCATCTCATATTCAGTCTCAAAACACATTCAGCATCCTCACTTCTAAATTAACCTGCTTCAGTGTTTCCTCAATTCTGCCTGTGATGCCACCCTCCTTCTCAGTATTGGATGGATCGAGACCAAACGGTTCCTTTCTTTTTCTTATATACAATTAGTTACCAGTTCAATTCATTCTTCTGTCTTGGTATTTGTAGGACATATATCTTCTTCTCCATTTCTGATGCCATGACCTTAGCCAGACATGAATAATTTCTTGCCTGGACTAAGGCAATAACTTCCTAATTTTATTCTTGTCTCTTGTCTCTTTCCTGCTTTTCCCACATTGCACTACCAGACCAATGCTACAAAACCACTTTCTTCATGACTCCTTCCTGAAAAGGGTCTACAATGCTCCCAATTGCCCATCAGATTCAATCTCAACTTATCAGAAGTATTAATTCAAGGAATACTCTCCCCCCAGCCCAAACTGGGGGGAGTGCAGCAAGACTTCCTTGGTTCCTTGCTCTTTCAACCTGGTACCATTTTCATTCCAGTCCCTTGAGCTTGGCTTAAGTTATTATATGCCCTTGAAGTAATTCGCCCTCCTTGCCTGCCCAAATCTTACCAACCTTACATTGCCCACTTCAATTTCTGTTTCCTCCATGAAAACTTCCTTCATCACCTTAGTGAGAATTGATTTTCTCTCTTCTGGACTGCCCCAATGATAATCACACAATTCACTGTAAAGGATTTTCCTCTAAAGGTCTCCCTGTTCAGAGGAATTAATTCTAAGGTCTTCAAGTTTTGCCTAGAGAGAGAAGGCATATTCCACCTACAAGTAAAAATGATTCCAAACCCCAATACTCATACATTCAGTTACTGAAAAACCAGGGGGAAATTTGGAGTAGCCAGTTCATCATTTTAGCTTGGATATAGTTGTCCACAATTTTTTTCCCAAGTACTTCACAGTTTTTACATACAGCTCAGGCACAGTTTCCAAAGTTTCTAGCACTTTGCTAAGTACAAGAAACTTTCTAAATGGCAGATGAAAAGGTTACTCTATCTATTTCATTTAGAACAAACTCCACAAATTGCTTTTTGAATGATATTTAGTTGGCCTTCTTGTTTTAACTCTACCTTTCAGTAAAGGAAATTGTGTCTTGAACTTCAGATAAACTAGAAGTAAATTATATCTACTTAAAATATAGAGCTGTTAAAACCCAAAGAGCTACATAAAAGCAACTGATGAGCTGAAAAATGCTCCCTTTGTAGCAGAATCACAACCTAAAAGCTTATTTCACACAACATGACCTTTAGTCTGTAGATAAAATGCATGTAAATTAAGCTTGAATGTCAACTAGATTTGGCCAAGGATTTCTTTTTCAGGGGCAAGGGGGGTAGGTTTGAGGAATGCAGAGAAAAAAAAAAATATTTTTTTCTCAGATAAGTATGTTTTATCAGATATAAAGCCTGTTCTGATAGTTCCCAGTTAGACAATCATATCCTGAAGAACATGAGACCCCTAAGAAGTAAACTGTTCTTCTTTCTTATAAGTTGTTTTTGCTCTACCTTTTACTGTCATTTTCTCAATTCTCCAAGTGAAAGCATTCAAAGGATTTTTTAGGACTGCTACCAACAGTAATCAGTACAAATTAAAGCCAGCCAAGCCAATCAGAAAGGGGGTCAAACCTCATCATCAGTGGCCATGCAGAAGGGGTGAGGGCCCAGGAAATCCTGACCTACTCAAGAAGTCCTGTAAGAATATCAAGGCTTACTCTGTTTTGTTTTCATGACAAGATGATTTAGGTTAGTATGATGTCAATCTAGGTATCAAGAGGCCAAATATTGTCCCAAAACAGCAGCTGATAGAAGTACATATGGATAGACAATTTGATATTCTGAAGGAATTGGTGATAAAGAATAAACCCAGAAACAAGGTGCTGAGAGCATGGGACAAGAAGGGTTAATGATGAAGAAATCATGAAAAATCTTCATAACAGCAACAATGAATAGCTAGTGGGAACCTGGCTACAGCAGGTGCTATACTTTACCTATATCATTTCCCTTAAATCTCCTAAGGACATAATAAGGTGCATGCTATTACCTCAGTCTTACAGATGAGGAAACTGAAATTTGGAGAAGTTAATAGAGGAATAGACCCACTGACCCAATCAAAGGAGGAACATGGAGACTCAGAGCACAGTGAAGTGAGGATTTAATCAATGTTCTTGCAAGAGTGGGTGCCTGACCGACAGGCACACTAGGGGCAGTTATAGCAGACAATTTATCTCCTAGCATACAAGTCCCTCCTCTGGTTCCTCTTTGACTGAGTACTACAGAGGGTTACAGCCTTACCTGGAGGTCATCTATGCCCATGTAAGGCAAAAAGTAGTCTGACTGGAACAAATGTACATTTCCTGAGGTGACACAGAGACTTTCAGTCCCTCTTCCCTTTGTTCTTTGGTGCGTGCTCATTGCAAAGCCTGTGAAAATAGGCCCACAAAACAGAGGAGAAGAAGAACCAGGATGTCAAGTGTCAAAGGTTTGGGACTCCAGTGTAGGTGGGGGGAGGTTCATACATTTTCCCAATAGGTTGTAAACCTACAGTTAACTAAACAGCACAGATTTTATTTGGTATTTCTGAAAATGAATCATCTCCCTAACTTCTCACATTAAAAGACTTGTCCAAGGTGGCCTAGCCACAAGGTTGTGGGCCCAGGATGTGAAAACGTCTGACTCCTGGGTCCACACTGCTCACCACCACAACATACTCAGGGAAGCATTAGTGAGAGAGAATTTGGCTGGGAACCTAAGAGTAAGGAAGGAATCCCAGGTTGCTCAAGTTAGGGTTGGTACACAGTGGCTGAAGGTGTCAGGAGTACCATGTGGTGGTGAGCCTAGGCCAGCCATAGAGAGATCCTGGGATGAGAGCAATGAGGAAGATAAACAACCTCTTGGCACTGGAAGGCTCAAACTCTGATAAGCTGCTCTGGAACTCACCCAGAAAGGGCCTTCTTCTCAAGGATCTCTCGGCCTGTGGTCTAGTGGGCAGTGCCACTAAATGACGACTAGTCTGGGGATTCTGCTGTCTCCCAGAGTGGAGTGGCACTATTCCAGGGGGAGTATGTGGCTTTGAGTTCCAAAGGAAAACAATTCACTTTATCTCTGGCATAGAGGCAGGAAAGGTTAAAGGAAAGGCAGGAAACAGAGAGTGGACAATTTATTAGGGCCCAGAAGTTCCATCCTGCTAAGGCTATAGAAGCTTAGCAGGCTTGTAACTGCTGCCCTCACCTCTAATGGTTTGGCTAGTAAGAGACTAAGAGGTTTTTAATAGCTCCAGGATCTGGGAGCAGTTCCAAATGGCTTAATGCCATTCATGTGGTCAACACAACTGCCCTGTTTTTGATGGGTTTAGGCGCTCAGTCTTGGCCCACTTGTTTTTTACATATGTCCTTAGAGAATCATGACAATTATATATCTGCATTGAGTGTTTTATTTGCATGTGTGCAAAATGTGTTTTGAGAAAGAAAGTGTCTGAAGGATGTAACCAAGGAGCTAGCTCTTGCTTGTCCCCTTCAACGTGCCATCATGAGTTAAGTTTATAGGTGTGTTTGCAGTGCCAACACCAGCAAATCCTAGCAAGCATGTAGCTTCAAGTTCTCTCCCACCCTTAATTGACACTCAGAAATGGCTTCTGACATACAAAAGCACCAGAGGTCAGGTGTGATATACCAAGTGCCCATGTGCACATGCTGCTATGAGGAAGGCTGCAGAAACAAACCTCCCAAGTGCTGTATGTGGGTTTCTGCCTTTGGCTGCTCTGGCTTTTCTTGTTCTTCTGTATCAGGCCTCTGAGTTCTCACCAGAGACCATTCCATGGGACCTAATGGGGATATAAGTCTCTCCTTTTCAAATGAAGAGAACAGATGGGGTTAAAACAAGGCTTAGATATGGGATTAATGGTAGTTAAAAGCTGTCCTCACATGACTGCTCTTGACTTGGGGAGCTGGCCTAAAAGGAGCAAAACACCTGAGGACCCACTCAGCCTTAAAGCCCCCCTCCAGGGTGGGACCTCACTTTGGGTTGGCTCCATCCTAGATTCTATCTCCTCATGGGTGGTCCTAAAGCAAAGGGTTAACCCAATCCTAAAACAACCCTGATTTAGTTGCTTGGGTCTTCCAAAGGAACAACCCCTAGTACCTCCCCCACTCCCAGTGAACTACAGACTAAATGAGGAGTTGGCAAGCTTTTTCCATAAAGGGTCAAAAAGAAAATATTTTAGGCTTCATGGGCCATATGGTTTCTGTTGCAATTATTATGTTCTGCTGTTGTCATGTGGAAGTAGTCACAGACAATATGTGAACAAATGGGCATAGTTGTATTCCAACAAAACATTATTTATGATTACAGAAATTTGAATTTTATGTGTCATGAAACATCATTATTCTTTTGATTTTTTCCCCCTAACCATTTATACATGTAAAAATCTTACTTTGTGGGCTGTACAAAATCAAGTGTCAGACTTAATTTGGTTACAGGGCATAGTCTGTTGACCCCTGGTCTAAATCCTCAGCTTTTTTTTTTTTTTTTTAAAGTTTATTTATTTATTTTGAGAGATAGAGAACAAGCAGGGAAGAGGCAGAGAGGGAGGGAGAGAGAATCCAAAGCAGGCTCTGTGCTGTCAGCACAGAGCTCAATGAGGGGCTTGAACCTGTGAACCTGAGACCCTGACCTAAGCCAAAGTGAAGAGTTGGAAGCTTAACCAACTAAGCCACTCAGGTGCTCCTAAATCCTCAGCTTTTATACCACCTGGAAGTGACTCATTTCAAGAAGTAGGAGAGGGAGGTAAATCCTGGCAAAGCCAAGTTATGGCCTTCAAGGAAATATAGCATCCAAGCAAACAGGAGCTGTGACTGTAGGTAATGTGATGTTCCCCTATATACAAGATAATGTATAGATCCATATAAGCATACCTCATTAGAGTCATCACAAAAAGCTCTGTTTGTTACAATAATGCATTACACAGCTTAATACCGCTGGCATCTCCTCCTTGAGAACTATCCTCCAAATTGGAGCACATGCTTTTGAAAAGCCACAGTGACGGGAAATCTCCATCCACTGAAGGTGGAGTTGATTTTTAGAAAGAGCCAAAAAGCAAAACAAAACCCAAACCAAACCAAACACACAAAGAAACCCATCTCCACTCAACCAGCAATAACAGTGGCACAGTTACTACTATCCTTGCAGAACCAGGGTGGAAAATGAGTGGGGGAGAGGGATGTGGTTGATCGAAATAAAGCCATTTTTGTTTAAAACCACTCATGATTATAAGAGACTGCTCAGAACTAAGCTTGGTAGTCCTAGAATGGCCCCTAACAATGTGAGTGTTGTTTGGCCAACACACTCAGCCAGTTAAAAATGTTTTTGGAATTTTTGTCAGTATTTCAAAGCCAAGAGATTTCAAATAAAAAGTCAGATTTTTAAGCTTCTCTTCAAAAAAAAAAAAATCAAAAGATTAGAAACACTGGGCTGTTGCTCTCATACAGCAACCATCAGTGAGAGCCTCCCTTTTAGAGACAGTGCCTGAAGTTCAGGCTTCAAAGTCTCTTTCACACTCTTATTGCCCCCACAGGTGGGGGGGCCGCGGCCATGCAGCCTTGTGGTTGTAGCCTTTTTACTCACAATTAGAGTAACACAATAATATGGTTCAAATGTCAAAATAATACACAAAGCTATACAGTGAAAAGTTCATTCACATTTTATCCCCACTCTCCCTAAGTAAGCACTTTTGTTAGTATCTTCACTTATTTTCTGCTTCTTCCTTACACAAGGTAATATAATATATATTTTTCTCTGCCTTGCTTTCTTCGCTTAAAATATATCCCAAGGGCTATTCCAGTAACAGTACACAGAGAATTTCCTCATTCTTGTTTTACAGCTACCTATTCCAGTGGGTGCATAGGTTAGTTTATTTAACTACTTCCATACTGATGGGCACAGATTGTTAATAATAGTCTTTTTGTTAATAATAGTCCCACAAATGATATTTCTGGGTCATAGGGTAAATGTATTTGTAATACTTTTAGATATTGCCAAACTGCCTTCCATATGGGTTATACCATTTTGCAGTTCAAACGGCAATGCAAAAGCTTGTCTGTTCCTCTCCAGCTTCCCCAAGAGAATGTGTGGTCAGACGTTTGTAATTTTGTCATTCTGACAGGTGACAATTATGTTTCAGGACAGGTGTAATGTGCATTTTTAAGCTAATACATCTTTTCTTACATGTTTACCTAGAGACATTTGTATTTCTTTTTCTGAGAAATACTGTGTTCATTGCCCTATTGGATTCTTATTTCTGCTGATTTTTCTATTAAATTCTTGTTTTTTTCCTTATTTACTTATAGAAGTGCTATATATATTCAGAGGACTAGTCCTATATTTATGGTACGAAAAAGTTATGGAAAAAAATATTTTTTTCCAGTTTGCCATTTATCTTTTATCTTTGTTTATGGGGTGCGTGTGCTTGTTTTTGCTGCTGTGTGTGCTTTTTAAATGCAGTTAAATTTATTTACTATTTGCTTTTGACTTGTCAGTTGTTTAAAAGAAAGATATTCCCCATTCCAACATTAAAAATGAATTTACCCGTATTTTCCTCTAGCCATTTTAGAGTTTCATTTTTTAAAAATGTAAATCTTCAACCATTTAGAGCTTCCTAAGGTACACATTGTGAGAAATAAAATCTTTCTCTCATCAGGAGCATGACCCTAGATTCTGGACAGGATGATAAAGCTACCAGAACACCGATAAGTGTAAGACCTGGAGAATGGGATGAGAGAGCAGCTGATGGGGAAAGTGAGATGGGGGGTGGTGTGAAGTGGGGCAGGGACTAAACAGAGGCTATGTCTCCTGCATGAGTTCCTGGTGGATGGGTGTTCAATACTGGTCTAGCTCAGTGATACCGAAGCCCTTATTACTTTTCTCCAAAATACTCACTTGTTTTTAAGAATTTAATGTGTTTGGTTGTACCAAACTAACTGTTTTTAAGTAATGATTAGTTATGTTGCCCTTCCAACAACCAGTTTCTGGGCAGAATGTGCTAAGCAGGATTAGCATGCTGAGCTGATATACTTTCAGCCAAAAGCACAGAAAGAACTTTGAAGTGTCAGCTAGCTTGAGGAGGCTCATCTTGGATAAATGAGCCATTTTGGAAGACTTTTTGAAATGCTGACATTAATCTTCCTACCGCTTATTTTTTTGTTTCTAGATCTCAAAAGACATGGAACTTCAGTGGAGGGTGTGGGAACCTCTGATTTCATCCTCATTCAAAACCTACTGGGGCTGTATAAAAGGGTGGGGGGAAGGTGTAGACTTCAACCATAACAAGTGTGCACACTGACCTCCATGATGTATAAACAATTTTCTTAGCAACTTTACTTTTTTAAATATATTTTTAATGCTTATTTTTGAGAGAGAGACAGAGCATGAGCGGGTGAGGGGCAGAGAGAAGGGGAGACACAGAATCCTAAGCAGTCTCCAGGGCTCGGAGCTATCAGCACAGAGGCTGACATGGAGCTTGAACTCACGAACCATGAGATCATGACCTGAGCCAAAGTCAGATGCTTACCAAATGAGCTACCCTGGGACCCCTCTTAGCAAGTTTTCTACTAGAGGTGCCTGTGAAAGTGCTCTTTAAAACACACATTCCTCATGTGAACAATTCTCTGTTCTGAGAAAATCAGGGAGTAAAAATGAGAACAATTTGCAAAGATAAATGATAAGAATATTGCTAAAATAAAGTGAAGGGCTTTCAGCAATAAAATTGGTTCCTCTGCTTGAAGCAGAGGCTTCAAAAGAGACCTGGTGAGAGTGAGATGCTTAATGCTGCTTACTGTCATCAGGAAGGTATGCCAATGTCCAGGCACACTAGGCTGCACCTCTAACAATTAATTCAGGATCTCTGGTGGTGGGATCCAGGCATCAGACATGCCTAAAGCTCCCTATGTGATTTCAGTGTGCAACTACCACTCTAGAACCATGCTATTCAAAGTGTCATCCTCAAACCAGCAGTGTTGATGTCAGTGGGAGCTTATGAGAAATGCAAAATCTCAAGCCTAATTAGACCTTCTGAGTCAGAATCTACATTTGGAAAAGATCATCAAGATATTCATGTGCATATTAAAGTAGAGAAGTGGTGTGGGCACCCGGGTGACTCTGGGTTTCAGCTCAGGCCTTGATCTCAAGGTTTGTAGTGAGATGGAGCCCTGGCACCAGGCTCAGCACTGAGAGCACAGAGCCTGCTTGTGATTCTCTCTCTCCCTCTTTCTCTACCTCTTTCCTGCTCACATGCATGTGCAAGAGTTCTCTCTCTCTCTCCCCAAATAAATAAGTAAACACTAAGAAAAATAAGGAAGCAGTGATTTAAAGCAGCTTTCTCAAAGTGGCCCCTAGACCCCCTGTATCAAACTGACAAGGGGATGGGAAGGTGGGGGAATGGGGATCAGGGGACTTCTTAAGAAAGACAATTCTGGAGATGATCATTTTATAAGTATGAGGGTGGGACCCTGAAATCTGCATTTTAGTGTGCTTTCACATGACCCCTAGCCTACTGTTTGAGAACTACTCCCAACAGGAAAGCCAGCAATCTGACAGCTGCTTTCTCTTGACCTGCATGGACATTCCCTACAAGGAATGCAATGACTCTACAAGGTCAAAGCATACCCATTACAAGTGGGTGACGAGTTGATGATAATCTATGAATACTTCTCAGCCTGAGAAATGTGATGCTTGTACCCTCTGATCTATAACAGAGCAGGTGGTAGTAGTTAAGTCTGGCTTTCAGGCTGACACAGAAATGGGTCTCTCCAGCCTCTTGGGTTAGTGACTGAACAGGCTGCAATACCTCATCTTCTAGATTAAAAATATAAAATGTTGATGATCAGATGCATCCTCCTTGAAGGGTTTCAAAAAACCCTCAAAATACATGGTAGAGAACCAGGAAAAAGAGTAAATCCCCCAAAGGAGATTTCTTCATTTTACAGAGGTCTTTTAAAAAGTTTGCTTGGGCCTAGATACTTAAATGATAACATAGGTTAAAAGAGAAGAAGAAGAAGAAGAAGAAGAAGAAGAAGAAGAAGAAGAAGAAGAAGAAGAAGGAGGAGGAGGAGGAGGAGGAGGAGGAGGAGGAGGAGGAGGAGGGAGGAGGAGGAGGGGGGGAGGAGGAGGAGGAGGGGGAGGAGAGGAGGAAGAAGAAGGAAGAAGTAGAAGAAGAGGAAGAAGGAAGAAGGAAGAAGAAGAGGAGGCAGCAGCAGCAGCCTCCGCCGCCAGGAAAGGAAAAATTTGATCTCTCTCAAAAGATGTATCTACAGTATGTAATACTTCCATGTTGTAGTTGTAAAAGCATTTCAGCTCGTAAAAGATATTTAAAAGTTTTATGATAATAGATGCTCTAAGTGAATTTATCTTCAAATACCTAGGATTCTGAAGGCCACTCGACTTGGGGTGACAGAGCTGAAATCTTTGTAATTATAAAACGAAACAAGACTCCTGCGGCTGTAATGGATAATGAAATGGAATGGGGAACTGCAATGTGATCTGAATGTAATTGTTAGATAATTATTGAGTTGAAAATCAGCAAAAGCAAAGAAACTTCAAACTGGTAAAAAAAAAAGATTTTTGAGGCTTTAAAGACTTTTTTTTTAAGGGCAGAGTTTCTTAAACCTTTTTTGGGGAGTGCAAATTGAATGAAACTCTAATGAAATTAATCTAATCTAATGGACTCTCCCTAGATGCACAGTCCCCTGAGGGCACACTGGTAATTTCTGGAGCTCCACAGACCCGCTGGAGCCCGCATTAGAACCTCACCTTTCACAGTGAATTTTAAGAAAATTTCTCTATATCGATCTTCCCATTTGGAACCGCTTTACCTAAGAGCAACTTTTTATGCATCAAGGTCCCAGGTGATTGATAAAATTAGAGTGGATTGTTTTCGCTTCAGTCAGTGTCGTGAGGGTGGTCCGAGGCCAGGTGAAAGGCCAGACCACTAGATGAAGCCAGGGAGAGAATCCTTTTATTGAAGAAGTCTGCGCTCTCAGAAAGGTCTGCCCCTTGCTCTTAGAAGGATGCAGCGAGTTGCACAGGTAGAACCTGGAGCCGCTGTGGCTCCTTTCGCACTAGACTGTGAAAACTTCTGTTTGAAGTTAGGAAGGAAAGTAGGCCGTTAAAAACACTGCCTACGCCCCTCATTTATCTGCCTACTCAAAAAAGGATGAGGAACAGAGGAGAAACTGACCTCAGAGGGCTAAGGTGCTTGCCCAGGTGACATCCCCAGCCGGGTTCGCGCCCAGGGCCCTCTCTCTCAGCTCCTCGCCATCCAGGGAAGCACAGGGTATCTGGGCCTCTCTCCCCGCACTGCCCGCCGCCCACCCCAGCGGAGGCGCCACCGGGAGCCAAGCCCCAGCCTACCGGCACCATGGAGTAGGTCATCATCATCAGCATGTCGTGGCTCTCTGCGCGGATGTGCGGCGCGGGCTCCCCGCCATGACTGCGCTTATTGCGCGCGGCGCTTACAGGGTCCGGGGGTGGAGCGGGTGCCCTGCGCGGCGCGCAACTCAGCTCAGCCAGGAAGGAGCGCAGGGCGCTGTTCTCGCGCTGCTCGCGACCCTGCTGATCCTCCAGCGCCCGCACCGCCGCGCTCAGCCCGCGCCACTGGCACAGCGCGAACACCGTGCCAGCGGCATTGAGCGCCGAGAGCAGCGCCACCGCCGCCAGGGCTCCCCGCAGCCCCCAACCGGCGCCCCTGGGGCCTCGCTCCGCGCCACTGGCCATGCTCTGCGCGCCTCGGGCTGGGCAGGGCTCGCCGCCGCCCGCCGGGCGGCCTTTATATGCCACAGGCAAGTCGTAGGCT
Source organism: Hyaena hyaena (assembly GCF_003009895.1). Lineage (NCBI taxonomy): Eukaryota > Metazoa > Chordata > Mammalia > Carnivora > Hyaenidae > Hyaena > Hyaena hyaena. Next base: position 1,644,667 of record NW_024080752.1, read on the forward strand.
GGTGGCAGCGCCGCCGTGAGTCACGCTGCCCTTTGCCCCGACTGACGGGGCGGGTTGGGGACAGTAGTGGTGGCGCCTGAGCACCCCGGAGGGACAGGCGGGTGAGAGGGGGAGAGGAGCGACTGGAGACTGTAGGCTGGCGGGAAAATGGTGGGCAGGGCTCATGCTCCTGGTGCCTGGCCAAGAAAACCAGCAAACCCAGGTCTCCCTCCTTTTCTCACTGCCCTGCCCGTGGGCACTGCTGTGGCCCAGGCGGGCAGAGCGAGGGTCAGACTGAGGAGGAGGGCAGGAATTCTTAAGGCTCGAGAAGTCACTGGATTCCACCCCCTTCTCCCCCCCACACTGACCTCTCTGGAGAAAAGGATCAGCATGCCCAGAGGCCAAGGCATGTGCCCATTGTCCCTAGGTTTGCTACTGGGTAGCCATCCCAGGCTGCCCATCATGTGGCCGCTGAACACCCTATGATACCGTTCTGAGGAAGGGGATGGATGGAGACAGGGAGACAGTAGGCACTGGTAGGTTAAAAATCCACCCATCAGAACCAGAAAAGCCCTTCCCTGCCTGAGATGGAGGAGTCCTCTGTGAAGGGAGACTTCTAGGATGTGACAGGCCAAGAACTCCCATGAGACCCATACCTAGGAGGCAGCAGGGTGATGAGAAAAAAACTCAAGAATGGAAATCAGGAGACCTGGTTCTAACTCCATTCTGCTACTGCTCAGCTGAGGGGCTTTCAGCATGTCCCAAGACCACTCTGAATTGATTCTGAGGGGCTTTCTGGCTGAAGGGTTGGGCTCTGGCCAGCCATTTCTGGACCTTACTTAGCCTGCCTTGTTTGAGGGGGCAGTTGCCTCATGTCTCCTAGTTACCCCTTCATAATACCCTCCCTTCCTGTCAGCTCAGTTGCCCAGTGTACTTCAAGGTACAAGTGATAGAGGATGTGTCACTCTCCTCCAAATACAGAGTCACTTCTCAGTCTCCTCAGAAGATGTCTTCACTCCCTCAGCTTTCCCCATAATGGCTCTGCTTCCCTGGTCAAATTTGACTGTATCACCTCCAGACACCTCCTGGAGGCCCTGGTGGTGTTGGAAGAGCACAATCAGAAGCCAGGATTGCTGTTTCCACAGCCCATTATTTCAGAAGAGGAGGTGGCCCCCTGCCATTGAGCCAGCTAGAGCTCTCAAGGTCCTGTGTCAAGCTCTGGATTCCTGAATTTGGGACATTGACCAACTTGCATATTCTTAGAAGAACATCCAGGATGAGGAGAAATTAGGAAAGCATGAAGTTCCAAGTGGTTCGTTAAAGACCTCAACTATGAGGACATGATGTCTAGGAGGGGATGGAGGTAATACAGACAAATTTGTCCAGTTTCTCCCAACTCTAGCATACTGTTATCCATTTGAAGAATGCCATGTATCCTTATCTCATCCAGCCTTAGGATACCAACTGTCAGGCTTAAGATCAATGGAGAGAAGCCACAGAGAGACAGAGCTTGGGAGTCAAGCCCAGTAAGATCTTCTTTTAAATAAATGGTCCATTTCCAGGCATCTCATTTCTTTTTTTCTTTTTTGTCTTGTCTTGTCTTCTTCTCTTTTCTTTTCGAGAGAGAGTGTGTGTGCAGGCAGGGAGAGGAGCAAAGGGAGAGAAAGAAAAAAAGATCTTAAGCAGTCTCTATACTTAGCGCAGACCCAGATATGGGGCTCGATCCCACAACCCTGGGGTCATGACCTGAGCTGAAATCGAGAGTCAGACACTCAACCAACTGAGCCACCAGGCACCTGAGTAAGATCTTCATTTAATTCACTAAAAATTTCTTGAGCACTTACTGTGTATCAGGCATAGTGATGGGCATTGGAGATACAGAAATGAACAAGACAACCAGCTTGCAGTGAGAGCAGTTGGAGTCCCATGGAGCCTCCTGAGCTTCTCTTTATTCTAAAATTCATTATAGTTAGTTACTATTGCCCAACCATCTGTTGTCAATGCCTGTCATCAATAACAGTATACAGCTCCTGAGGTTAGGGGCCTTGTTTGACTTTGTCGCATCCAACACCTAGCACAGTCCTTGGCTTGAAATCGCCATTCAAAATTACCTGTTGAATGAGTAAATGAGCAAATGAATGAATAAAAGTCTGTAGAGTGAGCATATGTTTGTGTAAAATGATGTATGCCTAGTGGTGGTAAAGCTTAAGCATGAAACTCTGCTCGTTCCACTAAACTAGAACTACATTCCTGTCCAGTGGTAGGGAGAGTGACTGTAGTCTGATACACATGCCTTCAATCCCTCTGGTTCAGAGCCCGTAGTCAATAGAAGGAGTTTAGTTCCAGTTCCATTTGGGACCAGCCAGGCTTTATCTGGCAACCTAAGGTCAAGATGCTACCCTTCTTGGGATGCAGGACTCAGAAAGTTTGTGACATGGACTGTAGGCTGGATGGGTGGAGTACCTGAGATAATGCATTCAGAGAGTGCAAAGAGTAATGGAGAGCAAAGGAAAGGGGAGATTCCTCTTCCATTCAACTCTTCTTCCAGTTTCTTCTCCAAATCTTTCTGTGTAGGAATATAATAGTTTATAAGAAAGGAGAAGCATGGGCCAAGTTGTTACAGCATACAAGGCAGGTGTCTTCACTTAGCCCTCCTCCCAAGATGGCTGTATTCAAGCAGCTGGCCTTGCTCTGTTCTCCTTCCCCTTTCATCTCTGTCATCTCTCTACACCCTTGCCCCATGACAGCTCCATGCATTGACCTTCCTCCTTCTCTCTCCTATCTCAGTCAGCGTTACACTTGTATAAGGCCTAGCTCAGAACCATGTTCCTCATCAAGCCCTGCCTTCCATTCCAGCCTCAATTCTTCCTCTCCCTGAACTCTGCAAGCCCTAGGGACTCAGAAGCTATGAGTGTGGGTTTTGGAATCAGATAACACTAAGTTTGAGACTCCTAAAAATTTTCTTTTAATGTTTATTTTTGACAGAGAAAGAAAGAGAGAGAGAGGGAGAGAGAAAAAGACAGAGAGAGAGAGAGAGAGCAGAGGAGGGGCAGAGAGAGGGGTATACACAGAATTCAAAGGAGGCTCTAAGCTCTGAGCTATCAGCAGATGTGAGATCATGATCTGAGCCAAAGTCAGATGCATCTGACTGAGCCACCCAAGTGCCCCTTGAAACTGCTTTTTAAATTTACAGCCGTGCGTATGTTACTCAGATTTTCAAAGGAGAGTGTAATCATATCTATCTCATAGCTTGTGAAGATTTAATGAGAAAATACACGTAAAGCACTGGGTATATAGTAAATGCTCAGTGGACATTAGTACTATTGGCTGTGGGCTGTGGGCTGTCTGAACTTTGCTAACACCCATGCTGTGCCTTGTGCTGTTGAACAACATCTTAGTTCTTCCAGATCTTACTTCTTTTGTTGGATTATAATATCCTTAAGGAAGGGAGCTCTTTTCACTGTGACCCAACAGGGGCTTATGCCAAGTAGGAATATTTGATTAATAAATTGATTAGCTAAAAATTGAAGGATTTTTTAAAAATGCTTTTTGAGGAATAAAACTTTTCAATGAATGGTAAACTTGGTCTCTTTTCTGAACACAGTAGCCTTGAGATTAGTTATTTGGTGCCTTTCCATCTCTAGCTTCCTAAGCCCCCTGTGACTCCTTGATGGGCAGATACATCTGTGTAGACTGTCCTACCTAGTATTTCTTAGGATGGGCTGGTAGTTTTAGTAACAAGTAATTCTTAAAAAAAAAAAGAAGAAGTTAGCTATTACTCTGGCCTATTTTGTTGACATAGGAGTTCAAGTTATAGCAAGGACACAGGGAGATATCTGATTTTTCTTTTCTGGAGACCAAAGAAGCCAAGAACATTGTGAGCTATCTTTACAATGAGAAGTAGCTTTTCCATTAAAAGGCAGATGCTTCATTTTCAAAGGTTAAATAGAATGGTCCTTAAAAAATGATTCCAGCTAGTAAACTTTAGGGTCCTGGAGAAAAATATCCAACTCAAGAATATAATCCAACCTTAATTCCATATTTCCTCCTGACTGTGAAGTGAATAATTTTCACTTACTCTAAGACCTAGAAGTTGAGTATTTTGATCCTCTGTGATGAGGTCGGCAGGTATGCTGTGACTCCTGATGGCACTGTGCTGCCTCTCACCCCCATCCTGCCTCCTGGCCAGGGTTTAGGGAGAAAGTTTCCATAATAGTTGCTACCAAATACATCTTCCACCCAACTATGTCTGGTTTTTAACTCTCCATTTCTACATTTTAACTGCATGAAGCTTTAAGTTCCCCAACCAAAAAAAAAAAAAAAACAAAAAACAAAAAACCCAGAAATTTCTTTGTTCATTCACTCATTCATTTATTCAACAAATTGGGTGCTTCCTATCTGCCAGAAACTGTGCTAGGAGCTAGGAATAGGATGGGCAAAACCAGACATCAGTCCTACCTTCCTGAAGCGTGTGGTCTAAGTGAGGATATGGAATTAGCCAAATAATTGCATGAGGATATAATTCTAAATGAGATAATGAGATAAATGTCCTGACAAAAAGGAGTATGATTCTGTGAGATCTATCACTGAGGAACATATCCTAGATGTAGGGTGTGGGGTCACCTAGTTAACTAGGTGTAGGTGTGGGTGGGAGAGTCATAGCCAGAGGGGATAGCACATGTGAGATCCTATGGTAGGAGGCACTATGGTTTGTTTGAGGAACCATAAGAAGGCCAATGTGGCTGTAGCATAAAGAACATAAGGAGCAAGGAGGAAAAGGGAATGAAATAAGGCTGGACATGAGATAGGGGCCAGACTCTTGGTGGGACCATGTAGGACTGGGGGTTTTATTTTAAGGGCAATGGGGAATTACTTAGGGGTTTTAAGTGTGTGTGGGGGGTGGAGGGTTGGGTTGATGGATGACAGATTTTCATTTTCAAAGATTACTTTTTATTTCCAGGATTTCCAATGGCTTCTGTCACTACAGAAACTATCTCTGGCCTCCACCAGGCTAAATCTCAACCTTCAAATCCATCTTTCCAAATAAAATAAGAAGACAATGAGTTCTAGAAAATGCCATTTTCTCTTTCATTGCACATTTAAAGGTAGTTGAAACATAGAACCATGACTCACATTTAGATGATTTAGCTAATCTTGATACTAGCTGGGGTTTTTGTATGATACCCAGCAGGTGTTTGCATTTTTTGAGAAGTCAGCCTTTGGTACTTCAAGGTGAGATCATCTAATCAGGTCATCTCTAGCACTGGGAATAAGAATACAAGATATTGCTTTCCTTATGAGAGTTTGCTCTAAGTTGGGCAAGTAACAACTGATTTCCACCTATCATAGGTACAGTATCTGAGAGTCACCCAATCATTGTTTGACATAGAGCTGTCTGAGGTTGTACAGTAGGGCTATTTCAAAATTTCCCTCTACCCTTCTTGTAGAAGGCATTACTTTGTTTCACTTCCTTATTTTCTTTGTTTGCAATAAACATGCCCCTCCCCAACCCACCCATTCTGCCTTACTAGCCCATCATAGCCAATTATTATAGGTTGGGTTCTCTGGAACAGATGCCGAGATGGAATTTTGGGTGCAAGATGTTTATTAGGGATCAGCGTCTGTGAAGGAAAGAGAGGAAGTAGGATTGGGTAGAGGCAGAAGTCCAACTCAATGCAGTCTTGCAAAGCCTCAGCCAAGGGGCAGGTCTGAATCCAATGTTGCCCAACACAGTGTCCTTTGTCAGGCCAGAATGGGCTTAGCTTTCACACTAATCTCACCAAGTCACAGGGCAGATTTGGGCTGCCCCAGGAAAGGTATGACTTTGGGCCAGGTGGCTCTCAAAGCTGAGGGATACCCTGACTTCACTCCCTGAAGCTGGACAGCAAGTCCTTCCTTGAAAGGAGAAATGGGGGCACATCTCCATGTCTACCACATCAGCCACCTGATTAGTGCCAAAGACAGGTCTGCACGTCCAATATTAGTGAAGTCTAAATTGTAATAATATCAGACAGTGGAGAGAAGCCTTCTTTTTCAGCAGCCTTCTTTTTCAGTCAGAGTTATGACTTTTCAGTAAATAAAAAAGCAATTGTTTTCAGAAACAGAATGAAAATATGAAGAAAAGCTCTACTAGTAGCTTTGAAATGGCTAAACCCATGGAAGTAACTTAATACTGCAAGGCCCCACTTAAGAAACTTGAACCACTGTTTTTGAAAGAACAAAACAAAGCTTTACAGGGTGTAAGGCACTTCAGTTTTCAAAGTACTTTCTCATGTCATTTGAGCCCTATAATAAGTTTGTGAAGTGAGCAGGGGAGGTCTTATAACCATTTCACAGATGAGAAAGCAAGGCTCACAAAGGTTAAGTGACTTGCTCAAGACCACACTGTTGAAACCTCACCAGCATTCATCCACACTCTTCATTGAAAGTGGGAACCTTCTTGATCTAAATATGGGACCAGTCAGGAATGCTCAAGATGATGGACAGGAAGTGGAAAAATAGGGCAGGGAAAGGATTCAAACTGATGAAATGGAAAGGGCTTAGAGCGGCACTTGGCTTAAAAACAAAGGCGGGGCAAGCACTGATTGCTAGAGTATGTAAACTACACAAGAGAGAGAAAGCCAGTCCTTAGCCTAGCATTTTATGGAGGGCTCAGGGAGAGCAATAATGTCAGAACGATTCCTGGAGACCAGTTAGGGGAACTGTCATCCCTGCATCTCAAAGATGAATATGGAACCTGAACGAAAGGTGAATTTGGGGACTGAGAGACCAAGACTTTTCCTCCTTGGGGTCAGAAGCCAGAATGACAAGCAAGATTAGATGTGCTGCACCTCTCCAAAGTCTAAGTGAAAGGGACTAAAAGGGATTCCTACCAATACCAAGTCTGGAGAGATGTCACTCCATCTGCAGAACCAGAGAACAGGAGGACTGTCCCCAGCCAGAGGGAACACAGGTCAGACTACAGACCATAAACGGAGATGACTTTTTAAAAAGAGATGTGCAGAACTGTGAGGTATTAGGCTATATCTCTCCTACTCTTTCCTTCTTCCCTCCCTTCCTCTTCCCTCCCCTCCCTTCCCCTCCCCTTCCTTCCTTCCCCCCCTCCCTCCCTCCCTCCCTTCCTTTCCTTCTTTCCTTCCTTCCTTCCTTCCTTCCTTCCTTCCTTCCTTCCTTCCTTCCTTCCTNTTCCTTCCTTCCTTCCTTCCTTCCTTCCTTCCTTCCTTCCTTCCTTCCTTCCTTCCTTCCTTCCTTCCTTCCTTCCTCCCCTTCTTTCTTCTTTTGTTTTAAAATCTCACCAAGTTATTAGGAATGAATTATTCTTGCATGTCATTTTACCTTGTTTCTTTTTTAAAAAATACTTATTTTATGGTGGTAAGAACACTTAGACAAGATCTACTCTCCACAAATTTTTAGTCATATGATACAGTACTGTTGCCTGTAGGTACAATGTTGTATGACCAATCTTTAAAAGTTACTCATCTTGCTTAAATAAAACATTATGTCCTTTGATTAGTGACTTCCCATTTCCTCCTTACCCTAATCCCTAACAACTACTAATTTCAGTCTTTGATTCTATGAACTAGACTATTTTAGATATCTCATATTAGTAAAATCATGTGGTATTTGTCTTTCTATGACCGGCTTATTTCACTTAGCATAATGTCTTCAAGGCTCATCCCTGTTGTCTCATATTGCAGAATTTCATTTTTAAGGCTAACTAATATTCCGAGTATGTATATACCACATTTTCTTTCTCCATCTGTCAATGGATATTTAAGTTGTTTCCACATTTTGGCCATTGTGAATAGTTCTGCAATGAACACTGGAATGCAGATATTTCTTCAAGATCCTGATTTTAATTCTTTTGCATAAATACCTAGAGTGGGATTGCTGGATCATGTGATAGTTTTATTTTTAACTTTTTTGAGGAACCTCCATTCTGTTTTCCAAAGCAGCTGTACCATCTTATAGTTCCCCAACAGTGTCCAATTTCTATATCTTCAACAACACTTGTTGTCTTTTTTTTTTTTATTATTATTATTGGCATCCTGATAGCTGTGAGGGTAATATCTCATTGTTGTTTTGATTTGCATTTCCCTGATGATTAGTGATTTTGAGCATTTTTAAAAATAAACCTATTGGCCATTTGTGTGGCTTCTTTGGGCATATATCTACTCAAGTCCTCAGCCCATTTTTCGTTGGGTTATTAGGGTTTTTGTTTGTTTGTTTTTGCTACTGAGTTGTATGAGCTCTTTATATATTTTGGAGATTAACCCTTTATCAGACATATGGTTTGAAAATATTTTTTCCCATTTAATATGTTGCCTTTTCAGTCTGTTGATTGTTTCTTTTGCTGTGAGGAAGCTTTTTAGTTTGATGTAGTCCCACTTGTCTATTTTTGCTTTTGCTGCCTGTGCTTTTGTGTCAGATCCATGAAATTATTACTAAGACCACCATCATAAAGTTTTTCACTGTTTCTTCTAGGAGTTTTAGTTTCAGGTCTTACATTTAAGTCTTTAAGGCATTTTGAGTTGATTTTTGCGTATGGTGTAAGATAAGAATGCAGTTTTCTCAACACTGTTGAAGAGATTATTCTTCTCCCATTGTGTATTCTTGGCACCCTTGTTAACTACATATGCATGGATTTATTTCTGAGTTCTCTATTTTGTTCCATTTGTCTATATGTCTTTCCTTATGCCAGTATGATGCTGTTTTGATTATTGCAGCTTTGTACATAGTATGTTGAAATCAGAAAGTGTGATGACTCCAGCTTTGTTCTTCTTTCTCAAGGTTGATTTGGCTATTCACAGTCTTTGTTGTTCTGTATGAATTTTAGAATTGTTTTTTCTATTTCTGTAAAAACCATTATTGGGATTTTAATAGAGATTGCTTTGAATCTGTAGAGAACTGTGGATAGTATGGACATTTTCAACAATAGTAAGTCTCCAAATCCATGATCTTGAGATGTCTCTCTGTTTGTATTTTATTTCTTTCATCAGTGTTTTGTTGTCTTCAGCATAGAACTCTTTTCCCTTCTTAGATTTATTCCCAAGTGTTTTATTCTTTTTGGCATTATTGTCAGTGGGATTGTTTTACTAATTTCTTTTTCAGAAAGTTTGTTGTTAGTGTATAGAAATGCAACTAATTTTTTGTATGTTGATTTTGTATCTTACAACTTTACTGAATTAGTTTATTAGTTCTAACAGTTTTTCATGGAGTCTTTAGTGTTTTCTACATATAAGATCACGTTGTTTGCAAATAGGGACTTCCTCTTTTCTGATTTCGATGACATATTTATTTTTCTTATCTATTTGCTCCAATTAGTACTTCCAGTAACATGTTGAATAGAAGTGGTGAAAGCGGGTATCCTTGCCTTGCTCCTCATCACAGAGGAAAAGATTTTAGTTCTTCACCATTGAGTCTGATATTAGCTGTGGGCTTTTCATATATGTCCTTTATTATATTCAGGTAATTTCTTTCTATTCTTAATTTGATGAGAGTTTCTTTCATGGAGTGATGTTGAATTTTGTCAAAAAAAAATCTTTGTATCTGAAGACAGTCATGTGATTTTTATCCTTTATTCTGTTAATATGATGTATCTCATTAGTTGATTTTTGTATGTTGAAACATCTTTGTATCCCAGGAATAAATTCCACTTGGCTTTGATTTATGATCCTTTTAATGCACTGCTGGATTCAATTTATAAGTATTTCATTGAGGATTTTTGCATCTTTATTCATCAGGAATATTGGCCTGCAATTTGCTTTTTTCATATATGGTGTCTTTGCTTTTGGTATCAGGGTTATGCTGGCAATAAAATGAGTGTGAAAGTGTTCCTTTCTTTCCAATCTTTTATAAAAGTTTGAGGATTGTAATTAATTCTTTAAATGTTTCATAGAATACACCAGTGAAGCCTTCTGGTACTGGACTTTTGTTTATTAGGAGGTTTATCATTACTGATTCGACCTGAATGCTAATTATAAGTCTTTTTAGATTTTCTATATCTTTATGATTCAGTCTTGGTAGGTTGTATGTTTCTAGGAATTTATCCATTTCTTCTAGGTTATCCAATTTGTTGTTGCATGACTGTTCAAAGTAGCCTATTATGATCCTCTTTTTTTTCCTGTGGCATCAGTGGTAATGTCTCCTCTTTCATTACTGATTTTATTTATTTGAGTCTTCTTTTTCCCTTAGTCTATCTAAGGATTATTCAATTTTGTTTATCTTTGGTTCTTAAAAGAACCATCCCTTGGTTTCATTTTGTTGTTGTTGTTGTTGTTTTGAGTGGGGGGCGCAGAGGGATAAGGAGAGATAGAATGCCAAGCAGGCTCCATGCCAAGCACAGAGCCCAACATGGGGCAGAACCCACAACTGTGAGATCATGATGTGAGCCCAAATCAAGAGTTGGATGCGTAACCAACTGAGGCAGCCAGGCACCCCTGTTTTTAATTTAATTTTTATACTTATTTAATTTGAGAGAGACAGAGATGGTGTGAGCAGGAGAGAGGTATAGAGAGAGCAAGAGAGAGAGAAAATTCCAAGCAGGCTCTGCACTGTCAACACAAAGCCCAATCCAGGGCTCAAACCCATGAAACCATGAGCCAAAACCAAAAGTCAGATGCTTAACTGAATGAGCCACAGAGGAGCCCGTTTGTTCGTTTGTTTTAAATTAATTTCCTATTCTCTATTTCATTGATTTCCACTCAAATCTTTGTTATTTCATTGCTAATTTGGGGGCTTAGTTTGTTCTTTTTCTAGCTCCTTGAGGTGTAAAGTTAGGTTGTTTATTTTAGATCTTTATTCCTTCTTATCCCTTCTTTTTAATCTCAATAAATTTCCCTTTTAGTACTGCTTTTGCTACATACCATAAGTTTTGGTATGTCATAAGTTTTTTTTGTTGTTGTTGGTTTGGCCTGACATATTTTCCAATTTCCTTTTGATTTCTCCTTTGAACTAAGTTTTGTTCAAGAATATGTTGTTTAGGGGTGCCTGGATGGCCCAATTGGTTAAGCGTCCAACTTCAGCTCAGGTCATGATTTCCTGGTTCACGGGTTTGGGCTTCACATCAGACTTTGCTGACAGCTCAGTTCCTGGAGGCTGCTTCAGATTCTGTGTCTCTCTCTTTCTTCTCCTCCCCTGTTTACTCTCTCTCTCTCTCTCAAAAATAATAAACATTAGACAAAAAAGAGTATGCTATTTAATTTCCACATATCTGTGAATTTCACAGTATTCCTTTTGGTATTGATTTCTTGATTCATTCCATAAAAGATAGTTGGTATGATTTCAGTCTTCTTAAATTTGTTAAGACTTGTTTTGTGACCTAACATGTGATCTATCCTGGAGAAAATTCAATATGTACTTGAGAAGAATGTATGTTCTGCTCTTGGTTAGAATGTTTTGTATATGCCTCTTAGGTTCATTTGGTCTATAGTGTTGTTCAAATCCTGTGTTTCCTTATTGCTCTTCTGTCTGAATTTTCTATTCATTATTAAAAGTGAAGTATTGAAATCTCCTATTATTGTATTGCTACTTATTTCTCCCTTTGGTTCTGTCAATGTTTGCCTTATGTATTGAGGTGCTGTAATATTGTGTACAATTATATATTTATAATTGTTGTATCTTCCTAGTAAATTGACTCTTTTATCTTCATATAATGTCCTTCTTTTTCTCTTCTCATAGTTTTTGACTCAAAGTTTACTTTGTGTGGTATATCTATAGCCACCTCTGTTCTCTCTTGGTTACCATATGTATGGACTCTCTTTTCTCATACTTTCATTTTCAGCCTATGTATATACTTAAACTTAAATGGAGTTTCCTATAGATAGCAAATTGTTCTGTCTTTTTTTCTTATCTATCCAGTTACTCTATGTCTTTTTATTGGGGAGTTTAATCCACTTACATTTAAATTACTTGTAGGCAAGGATTTAATATTGCCATTTTGTTGTTTTCTGTTAGTCTTGTAATTCTTTTGTGTGTCTTTCCCCCTCTTGCTGTCTTATTTTGTATTTTGTTGATTTTTTGGTATTAATATTTTTAAAATTCTTTTTTTGTTGTCTTTTGTGTAATTTCTATAGGTATTTTTGGTGTTGGTGGTTACTTTGGGGACGACATAAAATAGCTCATAATTATAACAGTATATTTTAAGCTCATAAAAACAGTCTATTTTAAGTTGTTCAGACACATATAAAAACTTTACACTATAACTTCTCTCTTCACATTCTTTGTGTTTCTCTCTTAACATATTGTTATAGTTATTTTAATACTTTCATCTTTTTTATACTAGAATTAAAAGTAATTTATCCACTACCATTACAGTAACACAGTATTCTGTATTTTTGTATACATTTACTTTTACTAACACCTTTTATACTTTCTTATGCTATTGTGTTGATATCTGGTGCCCTTTCATTTCAACTTGAAGAACTTCATTTAGTATTTCTTGTAAGGAGGTCTAATGGTGATGAACTCTCTTTACGTTTTGTCTGGAAAGTCTTTATCTGGCCTTCATTTTGCAGGACAGTCTTGTTGGGTATAGTATTCTTGGTTGGCTGGTTTTTTTCCTTTGACTGCTTGAAATTTATCATACCACTTCTTTCTAACTGGCAAGGCTTCTGCTAAGAAATCACTGATAGTCTTATGATGGTTCCCTTGTATATTACAATTTGCTTTTCTCTTACTGCTTTCAAAATTCTCTTTTTATCTTTGAATTTTGACAGTTTGGTTATAATGTGTCTCAGTGTGATTTTTTTTTTTTTTTTGCTTCCTTTTTTTTGGTATTTTTTTGGGCTTCTTGGACTTGGATATCCATTTCCTTACCCAGAGCTGGGGAGAAATGTTCAGCTGTTATTTCTTTGAATAAGCTTTTTGGTCCTTTCTCTCTTTTCTCCTTTTGGAATTCTCACAATGTATATGTCAGCCTGTTTGGTGATGCCTAATAAGTCCCTTAAACTTTCTACACTCTTTCATTGTTTTTTTCCCTTTTTGTTCTTCTGATTGAATTATTTCCTATGACTTATCTTCAAATTCACTGATCCTTTCTTCTATATGATCTAGTCTGTTTTTGCACCACCTTTAGTGAATTTTTAAGTTTAGCTACTGTGTTCTTCAGTTCCATGATTTCTACTTGGTCTTTTTTTACATTTTCTATTTCTTTATTGAAATTATCACTTTGTTCATATTCTCTTGACCTCAGTGTGCATCTTTATGACAAGTTATTTTGAATTCTCTGTAAGGTATAGCATATAATTCTATTCCGTTAGGATTGTTTTGTGAAGATTTCTTGTGTTCCTTTGTGTCATCTTTGCCTGATACTTCATTTTCCTTGACTTTGTGTTGGTATCTGCATTAGACAAAACAGCCACCTCTCCCAATCTTCACGGACTGGCCGTATACAAGAGAAGACTCTCACCAATCAGCCTTGCCAGAGATTTTAGGGGTCTCTAAATCTTTTGTGCAATCCAACCCACTTTCTATGTTCTTTGCAGCTCCTAGATGTCTAGAGTTTGCTGGGTCCTTTCAGTGCACTGGGACAAGTGAGACCAAAGCCAGTTCCTTGGATGGTCCCCAGAAAAGTTGCAACTTTGGACCCTCTGTCCAACTTTTCCTTCCCCAGGGAAATCTATCTATCTATCTATCTATCTATCTATCTATCTATCTATCTATCTTCTATCTCTGCTTATTCTGTGCTGAACCAGGAAGGGGTACTATGGTGACTGCCAACCCAAATCTCTGTAGCTGTTCTCACTAGCCCCCAGACAGCTAGATTATGTCAGGTCATACCAGCACTCCAAGATAGGCAAGTTAGAACCAATCCTTTGGGAAGCTCCAAGAAAAGTTGTGGTGTTGGAAGCCTGAACCATCTCTTTCCGTTGCCAGGGAGAAGCAGGCAGCTTGTGTTTTTGCCTGCTTGCTTTGTGCTGAGCAGAGGGGGAGAAGCCATGGGATTTCCCAGTCCAAGTCATTGCTTCTGTTCGCCCCCACCCCCCGAGTGGCTAGACTGTGTTGGACCCATAAGGGTTCCAAGACTGGCAAGACAGAAGCCAGTTCTCTGGGGAACCCTTTTTGGAAAAGTTGGGCCATTGGATGAGTGAACTAACTCTTTCTCTCCGCTATTAAAACCTAGGGCCTAGGGAGTCTCTTCCTGATCATATGGTGCTGTGCTAGGGGTAGGAATTTTGGCAAAAAGTGTGCCCTGAATTTCCCTCCTAGCTTCAGTGAGCCTGGTTTCATGTTTGCCTGGAGTGCAAAACCTTTCAATTAGTTTCTAAATTTCTCACAAAAGGAACTTGTCTGTGAATTGTTGCTGAATCAATGTGTTTGTGGAGAAAGAAGGTCCTCCCACTGTGTCATCTTGTTCATGTCACTCTGGGATATCTTCTTGAATGGAATGTGTGTTTCTTTCTTAAAGCTGTGCATGTAATCACCTAGTCTCCAAACTGCCCCTTCTTCTATGATCAGAAGAAGGCCCTAGTATATGCGCACCAGTAGATATCCTGGCAAAAAGACCAAGCTGGATGAGAGGGAGAGGAATTGTACAGGTGCCCTGTACTCTACCTCTAGTCCCAAGACTGGGCAATATAAGAAAATCGGGGAATGAGAGTCTTCCTCCTGGGGTCTTGATGAGGTAAACTACCCACCACTTATGGATCTGCCCCTCTTAAAGCACCCCAGTGATTGGCATTGATCCCAGAGAGCAGATAAAAGAAAACAATACTATCATACCCAAGGAGCCCAGCAATACTCTTAAAAAAGAGGCTTGCATAAAACCAAGCCACTAGAGAACAATAATAACTTTAAAAATAATAACATTAAGATGTAAAGATTTCAGTAGAGCACACACAAAAAAAATTTAAAAAATTTTTGACATTTTTTTGTTTTTGAGAGATAGAGAAAGTGTGAGTGGGGGAGGGGGAGAGAGAAAGAGGGAGACACAGAACCTGAAGCAAGCTCCAGGCTCTGAGCTGTCAGCACAGAGCCTGATGTGGAGCTCAAACTCAAGAACCGTGACATCATGACCTGAGCTGAAGTCAGACGCTTAACTGACAGCCACCCAGGCACACCCTTCCCAACCAGAAAACTTTCTAAAGCCAAAAGACAAGATCTGCAAACAAATTAAGTAGATGGAAAAGAGAGAGTAATACTTAAGTAGTAGAAAATAAATTCCCCAAGCTAAAAAAAAAAAGGCCCAAGCTGCTGACTAGAAGGTTTTGGCAAGACCTGGGCAAAACAAATGAGTCATAGCTTGGTAAATTCCTGAAGTCTAAGGATAAAAAGAAAATCTTACAATTTTCCAGAAATAAAGTACAAGTTACTTACAGAGGAAGAAGGATCATGGGGGCATCAACTTTCTCTTCCAAAACACTTGAAGCAGAGAAGATGGAGGTTAATCATGTGAAGATTACTGAGGAAAAAAAAAGCACATACCAAAAACCCTGTAACAAGACATTGTTCCCTTGTCAGAGTGAAATACATTTGAGGATATGCAAATATTCAAAGGATGTGTCACCCACATCATCCATCAGTAAAAAAGATATTAAAAGATCTAATCAAATAATAAATGAATCAGTTTAAAGGGTTCAAGATGGAGGGAGGACAAAAAGGAAAAAAATTGTGATGAGCAAGAATCCTTATAATACATAACTAGTTACATTCATACGGATAATAATAGACTGTTTAGGGATGTGTAATAACAGCGCTCAAAATAGAAGAGACATATTCAAAGGGAAATGTTAATAATAGCCTAGAACTAAAAGTACTAAAGGAGAAAGAGGGGAAGGAAAACTTTCCCACAGGTCTCATGTTGGTGTGAGAGTGGGAAGTGAAAGCATTCTAAAAGATTCATCCTTCAACAGAGGAAGAACAGCAGTAGAATAGAGTTTGGGGGAAACAGTTGGGCTCTTATCTTCATCTAATGGAAGATATTCATTTTGCCACTCTATGAGTGACAAAAAGGAGAAGACAGTTGATATAATGGAAAAGTAGAGTAGAGATCCCAGATTAACAAGGAAATAAAAGAATTGAACAGGAACCCTAACTAATTAACACAAAGGGAGTGGGGTGTGTGTGAAATAAGTAATAAACAAAATAGAAGAAACATGTCACTGATGACTTGTTTGCTGAATACAGTGCATACTCTTCAGTGTGAAGGTCAATCTTACTTGACCTCTCTGCAACCTTTGGTTGCCCTCCTTCTTGCCATTTCTTCCCATGCTGGCATCCTTGACGTTATTTTCTTCCATGTTTCCTACTACTTTTTTAACCATTCCTTCTTAGGCTCCTTCAACCGTTCCTTAATCTCTATTCACCTTGATTACTAGTGTTCTCCAGGGTTTTGCCCTACGTCCTCTCTATATAGACTCTCCCTTGGTGATTTAACTTACTTCCAAAGCTTCTGACCACCACCTACCATGGATGACTTCCAAACTTCCTCTGCAGCCCAGGCCTCTCTTCTGAGCACTGGACCCACAGGGCCAACTACCAGTGGTGTGGCTCCATTTGGAGACCCACAGAGACCTCAGATTCAACACATTCAAACATTCCCCAAGTCACCTGCTCTTGTATTCCCTAAAAACAAAACAAAACAAAAACCTTTATGAAGTCAGTGGAAGAAAGTACCGTATCACTTAATTTTTTAAAATGTTTATTTATTTTGAGAGAGAGAAATAGAGCCAGAGAGAGAGGGAGAGAAAGAATCCCAAGCAGACTCTGTGCTGTCAGCACAGAACCCAACACATGGCTTGAAACCATGAACCATGAGATCATGACTTGAGTTGAAGTCAGATGCTTAACCATCTGAGTCACCCAGGCGCCCCATATCATTTTATTTTTTACTGCCTGGCCCCTGTTCAGTAAAACAGGATTGTTTCATGTTTTACTGATCAGTTGTGTATGTGTATGTGCAAATCCTTTCTCTACTTGATATTCTTTATACCCGTTCCTTCCTCTCTGACTTGTGCCTTAATTTGGGTCCCCATGACACCACAACCAGATTACTACAACGCTTTCCTGAGTGTTCCTCCTGCTGCTGGTCTGCTAGTTTATGCAACCAGACTCAGTTCTTCAGCCTGAGTGATATGTTTATTAGACAAATCTGACTGTGCCATTCTCCTGCTTAAAATATGTCAATGGCTCCCTATTGCCTTTGGAATGAAAACCAGGCAGACTAGCATGGCCCACACAGGGCCTCCATGATCCAACATCTGCCTGCTCTCTTTGTCTAGTTCTTGCCACTCCACACCTCTAGCTTATATCCTTTCTTCTAGCTTCTGGGAGGCACCTCTCCTTCACTTCATGCTTTTGCGGTACTCATCTCTGCCTTTTGTGCCCTTTCTCCCTTCTCCATCTGGCTAACTTCCATTCTTCAAAACCTACTTCCGGTGTTCCCTCTGGTGAGCCTTCCTCACTCCTGACCCCAGCTCTCTGGGAGGGCTAGCTACCCCAACTATGTGCTCACACTGCAATTGTGTTTACTCATCCTAGTGGTACAGTCCATTGTTTTATAATTGCCTTTTCACCTGTCTGTCTACTTGCTAGTCTGTGAGCTCCTTGAGTACAGGTCTACATCTTCCTCATTATAGTCTCAGAACTTAATGCAAACCTGGCATGCAGTAAATATTCAATATATTTTTGAATGAATAAAGTTGTGATAAAATGAAACATGCTTCTTATACTTTCTTTCTGAGGCTCCTTTCGTGATCATAGAATTCATTCATTTATTTGGAAGGGGGAGTAATCAAAGTAAACAAAATGCCCCCAGCCCCTCTGCTCAATGAGAGGATGCCTTCTTAAGAAACTTCCTCCACCCTAGGTGGTGTTTGAAGAGGGTTCTCTATATCTGCTTACTTTGTAAAATTTCCATCTTTGGCCCTGGCCTTGTTGACCTTCCCGTTACACTTCTTTGGGAGCACTAATACCACGTCTTCCCCCCAAAAGCCCTCCTTCCCTGTTTCACAAGAGGGCCCAAGCCTGAATGTCCAAGCAGGTGCTGAACAGGGGCCAGGCTCAGGGCTAGTCAGTCAACTCTAAAGGGTGCCTTGTTGGAGTCTCTTCCCCATTCTGTTTGCCACTGCTTGATTCATGCTGCATTTAAGGTGGGGTCACCTGAGACCTCCTGATAAAGTGCTTCAGAGTGTTTTATGGTCCCCTGGAATGGGGGACCAGAGGGCAGAAGGCAGTACAGGGAAAGGACATTGCTCAGACTTGAATTGGAATGTATTAGTCAGGACTCTTCAGAGAAACAGAAGTATCCCATCTTATTGGCTGTATATAGGATGTATATATAGACAAGTTTTATATACACTTGTGTATATAAAATATACAATATATATTATAAATTATATATAAGGAATTATATGTACTATATGTTTACTGTTTATATTATATACAATATATGTGTATATATGTAGTTTATAATTATAAGGAATTGGCTTAAGGTGATTATAAAGGCTGACAAAATGTGCAGGATGAGTTGGCAAGGTGGAGACCCAGGAGATCTGATAATGTGGGTCCAATGAAGTACCAAGTAGCCTTGAGACTCAGTAAGAGCCAATGTTTCAGTCTGAGTCCTAAGGCAGGAAAAAGCTGATGTCCCAGTCTAAGGGAATCAGGCAGGAGGAATTCTCTCTTACTCTAGGGAGAGTCAGCCTTTTCATTCTACTTAGGCCTTCAACTAATTGGACAATTGCCCACATTGGAGGAGGCAATCTGCCTTAGTCTATGAATTTAAATGCTAATCCCATCCCTAAACACACTCACAGAAATACTCAGAATAATTTTTGACCAAATATCTGGACACCCCATGGCACAGAAGTTGGCACATAAAATTAACCATTTCAGAAAGCAATAGGGTGAGCAGGGGATCCCCACTTCCAGCTGTTAGAAGACACACATAACCTACACACACACACACACACACACACACACACACACACACACACACACCTGTCCTCTAAATAGGCTTCCCAGGAAGGGTAGTTTCACTCCCTAATAGGTATTTTTGGGAATTTATGGAAGCATTTGTTACTATTACAATTTATCACAATGATGGGAGTGAGGGTGCCACCAGATGGGGGTGTCAGATGTTCTGCCATGGTCAGGATAGTCTATACTGCAAGGTACTGTCACCATGACTTTCAAATGTCCCACTAGATGTTTATGACCATGAAAACCCTGTTCATAATTATCTGGGTCTAGCATGTAGCTCCATTTTACATATTAACATGATGGATTTTTTTCAGTTTTAACTGAACTTCTCTAGGAATGCAAAATTGAATGAAGGTGGTACACTTTTTTAGGACTTTACTAAGGGTTGTTCCTAGCAATGCCAATAACAGTATTTGAGTCTGCACCTTTGTGCAGACATCTAACTATTCAGTATGTCTTCCACTGTAGCTGTGTACACATTTTTTCAGGTACTGAAATACTTAATATTTTACTATAAAATTGATTTTTTTGCCCTTTGACTATAACAGTGCTTGTTCATAATTTCTTTTTGAAATTATGGATTTTGGACGGGAAATTCTATACGTAGGCAGATTACATTATTTATGGTTTTCATTTGAGCATAACAATGGGAGAGTTACAAATTTGTAAATAAACAGAGGCATTGGGTCTAATATGGCTGATAGCCACTATTCTATGCAAACCATTGCCTCTGAAGAAATGTTCATCTATCTGTCAGGCCCAAACCTTGCTTCAAGGGGCCTGCATGCAGTGAGGAGGCTAGATCCCCAATAATCTTATCTTCCACTTTGGGGAAACTTCAGAAAATCACAAGTCCCAGGTGTCTGGCTGTCTCAGTCAGTGGAGCATGTGACTCTTGATGTCAGGGTTGTGAGATCAAGCCCGACGTGGAGTATACAGATTACTTTAAAAAATTTCTTGGGGTACCTGGGTGGCTCAGTCAGTTAAGTGCTGACTTCGGCTCAGGTCATGGTCTTGCAGTTTGTGAGTTTGAGCCCCACGTCGGGTTCTGTGCTGACAGCTTGGGGCCTGGAGCCTGCTTAGGATTCTGTATCTCCCTCTCTCTGCTCCTCCCCCACTCATGCTCTGTCTCTCTCACACTCAAAAATAATAAACATTAAAATTTTTTTTTAAAAATCTTAAAAAAAATTAATAAGTCTGTAAGCAATTGGCTAATATGCCTACTCATCAGTGTCACTGAGATATTTCTTTATTTAATCAAGAGCTGGCAAGATCAAGAGGGCTTTGTGCCTATTTCCTTCTAGAGGCTTATAACCTCTGCCTCCTCCATAAAGGCTGCCTGGATCAAATCCACCTTGAGAAAGCTCTCTTTCTTCTCCTCTGCTCTGCTTACACTTGCTCCACCTTAAATTCCTTTAATGAGATCATTTCTTATCTCCTCAAATGGATTACAATTTCCTTGAGGGGAGAGATCAATGTCCCACATCCCACGGCACTCATTAAGAATCTTGAATGAATGAATAGATAAATAAATGCATTATTTGGGGGAGTATAAGAGATGGCTCTACCAATTTAATATCCATATTTTTAGAAATCAAATAGGGGGAGCTATTTTGTGCTTTATACTCAGCCAGCTTACTAGCTGAACTCCTAGTGATGCCTTGGGCTTTGATCAGTAATTTAATTAGCCCTGGCACCTGATTCTGGAAGAAAGGGAGGACAACGATGAGCACAAGCAGGAGAGAATCAGGCTGTTACCAGCCTGACATATGGTGCAATGTATCACCCACTGGCTTTCATTTAGGTCTGGACTAAGTCCTAGGTACATTTACTTCTAAATGTTAGAAGTGTTTCTTCTCTTTGTAGATGCCAGATGATTAAGACCTTTTATTGGCTGCCCAAAACCAAAAGCATGAAGTCCTTTGGATGGTTAGGGGTATATACAAAATAGTTGCAGATATAGCAGGTATAGATGTTCAAAACACTGGGCTTAATTCCTGATGTTTTCCACCAACTAGCTATATGGCAATGGACAAGCAGTTTATATTTTCAGGTTGAAAAATCTGTGAATCGATGCAATGCAATAAACACCTATTTAAATGAATTACATTGTGATTCACTGACATAGATGTACCATGAAGCTAAAGAACCTCAAACTTTAAGGCCCCTCATTGCACTGGCCTCTTTCCAAGGCCCTATGCCTCCTATTATCAGATGGTATTATTACCCTAAACCTGGGTCTCCTATTAAGGTTTCCTCCAGGTTCAAAATTGTTTCTGGCGAATGGCCTTGAGGAGAAGAATTTTCTACTATACAACTTATCCAGTTTTATAACTTGCTGTTTTTGAGTTTTCAAGGCTGATGCTGTGTCATAGGTACATTGTTCCTAGATACTTAATACAATTTTGGACAGCGCTGATCAAGAAAAAGAAAATCTGAGTGAAAGTCTAGATCTGTGAGATTTACTAGTAAAATATTTGAACCCAAACCATGTTCTATGTTTTCTTGTAGCTGAGAATTCTACCAGCAAAATTCTCTTACTGTAAGGTCCACGTCATATTCCATTAGTTTTGCTCATGTTTCATTTCTTGTTGTCCTGGAATCCCAACATTTGACTTAAATATTGCAGAGGCACTTCCTTCATCTTCCTAGAGCAGCTTTGACTCTGGCCTCTTGGAAGCCATGGCTGGGAGATACTGGGGAAAACTATGAATTGAACTGACAGTGTTCAGTAAAATAGGTCTTTACTGTGCAGCAACCTGATTCAGGCACCCACAGTAATTGAACTTGGAAATTTGAAAGGTTCTCAGGAAAGATCTTCATTATTTGCCTGATGAGTATGGGGCACAAGCCCCCAAGGTTTAGTGTCATACTGCTAGCCCAAGGGGATAGAGCAGAGAAGGCAGATGGTGGAGGAGGACCACCATCTGAAGATATTCAGGCTGAAAGTCTTACAGTGAAACCTTTCTTCTCTGTCTTCTGAGTCCTTACAACCTCTTGCCCTGCCAACAACAAACACCACAGGGTACCTGTCCTCAGTTGCTTTCCAGATGGGCCTTGTTCTGGAGCAACCGGGTCTGGGCACTCACCTCATCTCAATCAAACTGCAAGTTTATCTGGGCTCAGGAATTCTCTCAATTACTTTTTCTTGTTACTGGCATTTTATTACTTTTTTGTGGAAAAGAGAGCAAGAACTCTTTTCTTCCTGTTTATTCTTCCTGGTGATTTTCACCAAAAATGAGGCTATAGCCCCACTTCTGACTTTGTGTCAAACACAAACCACAGCATTCTGTTATTGTTTTGTCTCTAACCTTGTTTTCCCAATACGTAATCACTTTCTCCTCAGAATCATGACCCACTAGGGTTCCTACTGTTGACAGTAACAACTCCAGATCAGTGGACAGCTTAAATGGATTTCCTGTTAACATTTACTGTCTGAAATTTGCATTTCAATTTATGCATTTTTCTCATTTAATTTCCATCTATTTGTTTGTTAGTGGATTTGGATTGGTGTTTGGTTTTGAATCAGTTTTGAATTTATCTTTTCTTTTTGGCTCATAATTATCTTTTAGTTTATATTATTTTCCTGTTTATGTTCTCAACCATCCATGAACTGGATTAGAACTGTGTTCTAGGGGCGCCTGAATGACTCCGTCCCCTGAGTGACCAACTCTTGATTTCGGCTTGGGTCATTATCTCTCAGTTGTGGGATCAAGCCCCACGTTGGGCTCTGGGGTGAGTGTGGAGTCAGCTTAAGAGACAGCCACTCACATGGGCTCTCTCTCTCTCTCTAAAACAAAAAATAAAAAGAGCTGTGTTCTAACTCAGCTCTGATCAGTGTGTGACCTTGTCTCTCAGCATGCATTACTTGTTTTCATCATCCTAGGTCTTAATAAACATGGTTTTTACTCTTCTTTCTATGTTTGCATTTTTGGACCAATTCCCAAACTTATTTGGAAATATTTTATCATATGAGCCTAATGGTAATTAGGAATAGCCAGAATAATTCCCAACAAGTTATGACTTTATAAATACTAATCTTTGAAATGATGAGAAACATCTACATTTAAATAAACGAGAATATCCACTCTGTTAGGGGTTGGTGGGCTGTCCTCTGAACTGAGAGGAATATGTGAGGAGAGCCCCATTCCATGTGCTGCCTGATTTTAAAATAGTACCAAGCCTATCATTGTGCTGCCCAGTCTTCAGGGGGTCTGAGATGCTGTGAATAGTGTCAGGAGGGACACACTGTTGTGTAGGTAAAAAAAAAAAAAAAAAAAAAGAAAAAAAGAAAAAAAGCATGGTCCTCATGTTTCCTGATTTTGTCCACAACTGAGACCTTCCTTTTTCCCACCCTGCATGCCAGTCTTCTGTTGTCCTGTTGCAGAGCGTGTCAAATCTCTGCGGTTTCAGAGATTCAGAGTGTTTTCTTTTGGGGTGGGGGGAAACCTGCACAAAAAAAACATTTGAAAACCCTGTGATGATTAGGAGGTGGGGAGGAGATGCAGCATGAGGAAGACTGGAAGGGAACATGCCAGCATCTTTCTCTCCCTCCCTCTTCTCCCAGGGTTTCTGAGTAGTGGAGCTAAGCAGGAGATAACTTAGAGGGGTGTTTCAGACACACCCGGGGATGGAGGGTGGGCGCATGGGCATGGAGGTCTATGCTGTGCTGTACAGCTTGCAAGCACTTTTAGGTTATCTCATCAGGATAGGTCAGTGGCTCCAGAGCCATTTTATAGTCACAGAAATTGAATATCAGGGTAGTTAAACTTACCAAGAGCACACATTTGTAAAAAAAAAAAAAAAAAAAAAAAAAAAAAAAAAGNAAAAAAAAAAAAAAAAAAAAAAAAAAAAAAAAAAAAAAAAAAAAAAAAAAAAAAAAAAAAAAAAAAAAAAAAAGAGGGTAGAGCCATACCCCAATCCAAAACTCTGGTGTTGGAAAGCTCTCATGCCATAAAACAACTTCCTTTCTTGGTTCATCTTTGATGCCTCAAGTTCTACTCCTTAAAATTAACTTCTTTGGGATCTTGATGGATTTTTTTTCTCCTATAGGACATCTGCATTTTAATTCCTTAGGAAGCATTCTGTCTCAGTGTGAATTAGTCAGTTGGCTCCTTCTCACCACAAAGCAGCTTCCCAAAGGAGGAGCTTCTTAGCAAGCAGGGAAGGAGAGGGCTGGAGAGGTCCAGGCATGGTGTGCACTTATAGGCCACCCAAGATCCCAGACTTTTGTGGTGATGATGGCACAGTGGTAGGGGTGTGGAGAGAGCTCCAGAGGTGGCGGCCCAGGAGACCACTGGAAGAGAAAGCAGAAAGAGGGCAGAAGGTCAATTTCCCTCTTTATATGGGGCCAGCTAAGGCAGGCCTGTCCCGGACCCTTGTGGTTCCAGAAGTCATTTGGTATAAAATACTGAATTCCTTGGAGCCATTATTAAGGCTTAAAAGTTTGGAACCTCTGTGTTAGCAGCAGTCTGGGAACAGTTTAGCACAGTCTGGGAAGTGGGATAGGTTCCCTTCAGACCTATAATTCTACAAACTGCATTGTTTCCTGATGGGATCACTAGCTCTGGATTTATGGTGCTAAAGGAGCCCCTTTTAGCAGAGGAGAAACTTAGGAGGTCTTAGAATCAACAGCTGACACCCACAGGGGTAGGGATTTGCCCAAGGCCACACAGTGAGTTCACTTCACCCAAAGCTGTTGCAATCAAGTGCACTTGAAAAACTCTAATGGGAGAGGTTGGGAAGGGGAGGTAGAAAACATTCTGTCAAGCCTTAGATTATGACAAATTCTTCTCAGAAGGTTCTCTATACTTCCAGAAGTTTAAAAATGTGATGACTGAAGGGGGCCTAGTGTATATTTTAAAGCATTTTGGTGGTATTACTGACATTTGAGGATTTTCACTGTTTGGATGGTTAACAGCAGCAGCAGCAGCAGGAGCAGCAACAAACTCTTATATAAAACTTATTTCTAAATGCCAAAGCAGTTTCTTTCTCTATAGTATACAAAGAGATGCATTTGCATAAAGTAGCTATCAATTTCCCTTTGTGCTTCCAGATCAGGTAAGGGGCTGCATGGTTCAGAGAAAGCCTCCACTTGTTCCTTGCTCACTCAGCAGCATATCAGGGAAGAACACTGGACCTGGCAATCAGGTCTCCTTCCTCTGAAGAGGTTACGGCCCTCAAAACTCACTCGTGAGTCCCCCAAAGTGAGGCGGGAAGGTGCTCACAGGGCTCCACTCAGTCTACTTCACATGTAGGAAGCAGCCCCTTCACTTGCGCAGCCCAGCTCTGGCCCATGGTGGCCAGAACAGAGCTACCCACTGGACCACCTGCCCACTTCTCACACAAAGGGAGAAGTTTGCTCCCTGACAGTTGCTGCTCTCAGGAATTTCATCAGGTTTTTTTCAACAGGATTTTTTCTAAACAGCACTCCTCTCCATTTAATTCATAGTGTGTTGATGGGGTTCTTTTCTGTTGGCTCCTCCATGATGGCCTAGGCCTCCTCCTTTCCAGGACAGAGTCCAGCCTGTCTTCATACTCTTTCATGGGCCACTGTGCCCCTGTTGTTGTCCATGTGCTCTGCCTACATCTGCTTGGTTCAGTAGATGTTGAGGATTGACCCTGGAGTGGGTCTGGAGCACAGAGCAATGGAAACCTCTGTCTCTGACCTTGTGGAGCCTATAGGCCAGGGCAGGAGATAGCTTTGGGGACAGGAAGGGATAGAGCTGAGAGGGACCTCAAGAGTAGGGTTGAGGAGGGGCGCCTGGGTGGCTTAGTCGGTTAAGCGTCCGACTTTTGCTTGGGTCATGATCTCGCGGTTCGTGGGTTCGAGCCCCGTGTCGGGCTCTGTGCTAACTGCCAGCTCAGAGCCTGGAGCCTCTTTCGGTCTGTGACTCCCTCTCTCTCTGACCGTCCCCTGCTCACGCTGTCTCTCTCTCTCCTAGAAATAAAACATAAAAAAAAAAAAAAAAAAAGAGTAGGGTTGAGGAAAGAGGGTGGATGATGCAGATTCCAGATCTCCCCAAACTGAGGTATTTCTAGGGTTTGTTAGGGCCACAGAGAGCTTCAAGAATTTCTGGTTTTCCCAAGTAGGGTACCCGGGAATCTCCCTCTTTCCTTCTTACTTGCCTGGCACCTGAACACATACTGTTTTATGTTCAACTGTTGCTTACTGTGTCTCGGAGTTCTTGCCTTGGCCAGATGACACACCACCTCAGGGCAGTGCCAATTGAATCCCATATGCTTTTCCCAGGGCTGAGGTGGAAGCTGGTGCTCCACAGGTACTTGGCTAACATACTTGTGTTGGGGAAAGTCAAGCAGCTGGGGCTAGGAGTAAGGTTCATGGACAGTAGAGGCCTCAGGGGCTTGACTGCCTTCCCTTGGTCCCCCGCCCTATTGTGTGGCTCTTGAGGACTAATTTGCTGCCAGGCTTAAGGACAACAGCTAAATGTGCTCTTCGCAAAACACAGCCATGAGCAGGGATAGTGCCATGGAGTTGCCTTCTTCCATGGAAGAGGAAAGAGCATCAGACAGGAAGACCCAGGTGTGGACCTCAGGTCCACCATGCTTATTCACTTGAGTCTCCACATCTGTAAAATGGGAAAATGATACTTCCTAGTGTTGTGAAGATTAAAAGTCAATGTATGTGATAAAATGGCTAATGTTTGAGTGTTGCTTCATGACCTGTAAGGGATTTCCCATTCATGATCTCATTTGAACCTCATGGTAGGGCAAGCATTATTATCATTTCCATTTTACAAATGAAAAACCTGAGGTTCAGAGCATCTAAATGACCTAGTAGAGATCACACAACTATTAAGAGGTAGAGCTAGGCCTGGAGCCCAGCTGGACTTTGGCCACCATCCATTACTATGTAAAAGGACAGCTGGCATGTGTACCATGTTATACAGGGTTTCAAGGACCTCTCATGTCCACTGACTGCTTATGCTTCCTGGGGGCCATATAAAGTTTACCATATATGAAACTTCTAGGGCATAACTTTAATGAAAACGTCGCAGCCAAGGAAGCAGTGAGCTTTTGGTAATTATGTGTATCCAACCACTTAACTGGCCATCACTTTTCTGTGACAGTAACAGATCATAAGGATTGTATAAGAACCACCAATAAGAATGTCTACGAAGTGTAATGACAAGCTCTAGTGAGACAGTTTGCCCACACTACAATGCATGAGCATGTTTGTAAGAACTGTGCCTCTGAATCTGACAAAATCTGCTTATATCTTCAGAAAACTTTGTTATGAACAAATTGAAATTACTCTTCCATGTCTGATTTTAAATACTTCAAGTGGTGATCTGAGAATAGGAATATTAATTATAGTATTTACAAGGAAATGGAAGAATATTTTACTAATAACTACTAAAATCTGCTAGACTTAGACTAAGCCTAATAAATCTAGTTAAAATAAGGGAAACACATTCAGTCTTTGGCCTGATTAGGAAGAGGGTGTAAGGTGAGAGTCTTGGGCTGAGCTTGGCAAGGAAGAGTGTTTTGCCAACAGGAAGAGAGGTTATACAAGAATGGGGTGGACCAGTGATGACCCAGGGCAAAACCTGGCAAAGTACTTGGCCTCCTGTAGTTGGGCAGAGAATACAGAGGAGACAAGGGTCCATCTGTCGCCTTCAGCTCTGAAGGCCACATATTAGGGTGTTTCCTACGAAAGTTCCAGAAGAAAATCAGTGTGGTTAGCTTAGGGGAATTATGTGGTTTGTGTTGGAACACTGGACATACCACATTACTGGAAAGACACACACTGGATGACCAGCAAAATAAAATTCAACTTCCCAAATCTTGGCAATGATAGGAGATTCAGTTCTAATGACCAGTTGTCTATTGAATGGATGCCAGTGCAAATAATAACAAATGCATTCTAACCATGACAGCCACAGGAAGGACACAAAGAATGCAGTGTCCCTTATTCCATGAAACAGCTCACTGGAATCTGTGAATTCTAGAACCCAGAATGGGAGGACTCTGGCATCCTTGCTGCATGACCAACCAAGACAGAGAATTCTGGGAAGCCTGAGACCACAAATATCTGGGCATCTGTGGGTCTACCTCCCCAGGAAGTCCCTCACCCATGTGAGGGTCACATGTAGGGCATGTGACTTTTGATTGCACGTGGGATGCACACAGCTGGAATCTGGCACTGGCCAACCTATCAAACTAGGTAAGTCTTTGCTGTTTTGAGTAATAATAGGAACCTATTCTGTGCTTTGGCAGGGATTGAGAAGAAATTAGAATGTGGGGCTAAGAACACAGCTTTGGAGTTGAACAAATGTGGCTTTGTACTTCAACAGTGCCATCAACTGAGTGACTCTGGGTAGTAGTCATTTATTCAAGCTTTAGTTTCTTCATCTTTGTTGTAAAATACGAGTGGTATTATAACTTTTGTGGTAGACTGCTGAAGGCAGCAATTTAGGTAATATACAGAGTGCCGAGCACTGTACCTGACACATGGGTACTTACCACATAGCACAGCAGCACCTTGGCCACTGTAGCCTCCTCATCGGGTTGGCCAAACAAGGATCCAAGGAAGAGTCCTCTGACTTCACGGTAAGTCTGAATCCTGGGGCACATGGGTGGCTCAGTCGGTTAAGCATCCATTTCTTGATATGAATTCAGGTCATGATCTCATGGTTTGTGAGTCTGAGTCCCATATCGAGCTCTCCACTGACAGTGCAGAGCCTGCTTGGGATTCTCTCCCTCTCTTTCTGCCTCTTTCTCAAAATAAATAAATAAACTTAAAAAAAAGGTAGGTCTAAGTCCTAAACTTATAGCAACCCCCTGAAGTTTGCTCCTAATGGTGTGGGGGTGTGAGGAGGGGCACAGTCTAGTTCCCTAGCTGTGTCAAAGTGTAAAACCTCCATTCCTACCCTTTTTGTCCCAGATTTCCTCAAAGACACATAGAACAATGGTATGGCACTGGGCCAAGTGTTAGTAGAATTGCGATTGGCTCTGTAGCTCTCTGGCTGGGTGACCTTGAACAAGTCCTGTAATCTGCCAAGTTTTGGATTTCTTCATCTGCAAATGGAAACAAGTTTAATTGCTCTGTTTGCCCATCAGAGGGTCAAGCACAATGTTCTTAGCCTGGCATTCAAGATTCTTCCATCATATTCCCTGGTCTCATCTCATATAAATCCTCTTCATGTTGACACAGCCCTGACAATTCAAACCTTTCTTAGGA
Organism: Hyaena hyaena; assembly: GCF_003009895.1. Classification (NCBI taxonomy): domain Eukaryota; kingdom Metazoa; phylum Chordata; class Mammalia; order Carnivora; family Hyaenidae; genus Hyaena; species Hyaena hyaena. The sequence goes on from NW_024080752.1 coordinate 1,673,771, forward strand.
TCTCCTTCATACCAGACAGAGCTTTCCTGCCCAACTGTTTGTGTATCTAAATCCTATCTACCTCTACCTCCCCTGCAGCATCTAGCACAGGGTTTTGCATAAGATAGGTGATTCTTTTATCAGTTAGGGTTAGGTTTGCATGTAACAGGAAAACTAAAACAACAGTAGCTTAAAGAAGATAGAAATTATTTCTCTTATGGCAAAGAAGTCCTGCAGAATAACTGAGGGCTGGGATGGTGGTTCCAGGGACCCAACTCCTTCTGTCTTGCTGTTCTACCATTTTTAGTATATCACCTCATGGTCCACTATGGCTGTCAAGTTCCAGGTATCTTATTCTCATTCAGCCAACAGAAAGGAGAGGAAAAAGAAGGCAAAGGGTATATTCTTCCCCTTTGTAGAAGCTTTACATAGATGTTATACATGACATTTCTGCTCATATCTTATCAGTTAGTACTTAGTCAGTGATCCTCTTAGCTGAAAGGGAGGGTGGGGAATATAGTTTTAACCTGGGTATATCACCATTTTTTTTAAGTTTATTTACTTATTTTGAGAAAGATAGCACACAAGCAGGGGAGGGCAAAGAGAGGGTGAGAGAATCCCAAGCAGTCTCTGTGCTGTCAGCACAGAGCCCAAAGCAGGGCTCAAATTCATGAATCGTGAGATCATGACCTGAGCCAAAAGCAAGAGTCAAATGCTTAACAACTGAGCCACTCATGTGCCCCGGCGTATTGCCATTTCTAATAAAATAGATAGGGAAGAGGAGGCAGGGAATGGATATTGATATACCCATATAGTTGCCTCTGCCACAGTTATTAAAAAAATTAAAAATACAAAAACTCATGTAGTTTAAAGCCCCCTATAATGTATAAGATTATGATTAGAAAAACACTTACCTCAATGATATTGGTATCCTGATATTTAGATTGGAAATAGCCAAATTCTTCTTCACCTCTGATGGGAATTTGGTGAAACGTTTATTAATAGAATTATAACTCAGAGCTGTAAATGAAGATAAATGATCAGTTCTTCTCCTTACTGTATTTTACCAATGAGGAAATCAAACTCCAAGGCTAAGTGATTTGCCTGTGGTCATGGAGCTGATGAATGAAGGAGCCAGGACTAGAACTTGAGTTTCTGGACTCCATCAAGGCTTTTCACAGCTCCTCCTTGATGAGTGGCCCATTCAGCTTCTGAAGGCCTTGAATTCTGTGGATCTCCCTGCTCATCCAGCAGTTCTGGGAGCAGATCTAGGTCACCATGTTGCCAGCTGCATTCCTGTAGCATGCAGTTCAAAAAGCCTTCAGTCTGGAAAAAGGGAAATACCAATATATAGAGCATTCTATTTAAACAAGGAGGGCTTTTTGCTAAAAGCAAATGATTACCTCCTTCCCTTTGCACCTAGGATAAACAGGGCCCTGAATCAGGCACTGAAGGGAGATATAAATAAGCATATAATATGGTTATTGCCCTTGAAGATTCAGATGTATAGATTCATTCTTATTTCCATTCATTTATTAAAAAATGATTTGAGCATCTCTGAGGGGTAGACACTGGGCCCAGTGCTGGCTATGCAACAATAAACTGTGCAGATATGGTTTTTGTTCTGAAATTGCTTATAGTCTACTGGAAGACAGACCAGTAAACAGGATACTATAAAATGGAATTAAAAATATGGATGGGGCAACAGTCTGGCTCAGTCAGTGGAGCATGCAACTCGATCTTGGGGTTGTAAGTTTGAGCCCCACATTGGGTGTAGAGATTACTTAATAAAATCTTGAAAATAAAAGGTATGGTGATGGGAAGTACTCAGAAGGTACTCTGAGTAGGTCACCTAGATGTAGGTATGTGTTTGAGGGGATGGGAGTCAAGGGTTACTGGGTGAGATAATACTGAACACCTGAAGACTGAATATGTATAGGTAAAGCAAGAGCTGTGTGAGAGGCATGATGAGTGAGCAGGAAGAAGATTCCAGATAGAATGTCCAGGAGAATGTGAGTGTGAGGCACTGAGAAGGATTTATCATGACCAGAACACAGCAGGCCTCAGGATAATGGTGGAAGGCATTGGTGGGGTTAGCGGAATGTTAAGAAATGTGACTGCAAAGGTGGGCAGGGACCAGTTAATGAAGGCCTTTGAAAGGTCTGTTGGAAAGTTTATATTTTACCTTGAGGCCAGTGGGATAAAGGGTTTAAGGCAGATTTGTATTTTTTTGTATTTGCAACAGTCCTCTGGCCTCAGCGTTGAGAATGAATTGGAAGGGTTGGTCCAGATGCAGGAGCCTTAGGAGGCTGTTGCAGTAATGGTGACCGGAACCAGAAAATGACTCTGAAGGATGAAGAGAAGTTGATGGATTTAAGATATTTTGGGGAGGTACAAGCAACAGGTTTTGGTGACTAGCAGGAAAAAAAGAAATGAGAAAGATGGGGGAAACAAACATTCATGAAGGAAAAATTAAAGTGACAAAGACAGATGCTAACAAACAAAGCCATAGAATAAGAGCTATCCAAAAAGAAAATGAAGACATGACTGTGTGTTTTGAGGAAGGAATAATTGCTGTGGGCTACAGTTTGGAGGGCTTCCTGGAAGGGTTGAGATTGGCATTGGGTCTTGTATATGGGTAGGATTTTGGTGAGTGGACAGGATATCATGCTGAACAATGATGCGAGTTAGATTGTTGAGATAGTGTGTGATTTTTAGCAGATGGTTTGGTCATAGTTTTTTGGGGGGGCGGGAGTTACAGAGACCTGATTCTCTAGGGGGGTGCAACTAATACTTGCTGAATGGAAGGACTGAAGAGATGAATCCCAGTGCTCTCCCAGAGTGATTTAGAGTTCTTTATGTACCCCCAAGTCCACTCAAGAGGTCTGTGAACCACTATACAGCCCAGCAAGACCAAATCCCCAAGGATCTCAGTTTCTACCAGAAGAAAAACAGTCTAGGGGCACCTGGGTGACTCAGTCAGTTGAGCATCGGACTTTGTTTCAGGTCATGATCTCACGGTTCGTGGGCTAGAGCCCCATGTCAGGCTTTGTGCTGACAGCTCAGAGCCTGAAGCCTGCTTCGTATTCTGTGTCTCCCTCTGTTTCTCTGCCCCTCCCCAGCTGGCACTCTGTCTCTCAAAAACAAATAAAAGTTAAAAAAAAATATTAAAGTCTCCCATCCCCAAAAGGAATGCTTTTATGTTTGTGAGTCTTCACAGTCCCCACAGTGACCTAAGTCCTCATGTTGAGAGCTACCACTCTAGGGTGGTTTTTTTTTTTTAATCTCTAGGCCTCTCCAGAGCCCAGCCTGGCAGCTTGCATTGTAAGGCCTATGAAATCATCAGGGAGATTGCTTGAACCCAAGGCTGTGGAAAATACAGCTGCGTAACTAGGTGTGTGGAGTAGTCCCTCTGGTCCTGGAGTGTGAACTCTTGCCAGGTACCATGTCCTGCCTGAGCACCCTGCACCACACCTCTGGGTACTGACCCTAGCCTGTATGCTAACAGCATCTTGGTCCCACCTTCTCTGGCTCAAAACTCACTGGTGTGATCTGCTTTGGCTCAGCCTCCAGACTCTGACATTGGCTCTGATCTAAGGACTCTACAAATATTCCCAGAGAATCCTTTCTAGGGGCACTGGCTTCAGGCAAGTTGAATACTGGCAACTTCTAATTGACCAGTAGCACCACTTACGGACCCACAGTGTCCTAATGCTGCACTGGCTTCTACTACATCATCTTTAGCACTTACGGCCCTCTTGCAAAGCACATAGTATCCCAATTTTACCAAAGAAGAAACTGAAGGATATTAAAAGACTGTCCAAGCCCACCCAGCCTACGTGTCCTCTGTCCTAAATATCCTGTATGTAAGTTGGGGAACTCCACCAGATAACTGTGGCAGATATTACATTCTATGCTCACAATAACCTTATCAAGAGAAGTACTATTACCCTTTCATAAATGAAACGCAGAGAGGTTAAGTACTTATCCCAAGGTCACATAGCTAGGAATGGGCAGAGGCAGGATCCAAGCCTAAGTCTGCCAGCAAAACCTCCTCTCTCTATCTCTCCTGGTACCTAAGCCAGTTGAGGGTTTAACCTCCTTTCCTTCATCAGGGTTCCAATGTCCAAGTAGGAAAGTGCAGTGATTCAGAAAAGCAGTTTCAGTAAGGTCATGTACCTTAGTCCCAACCCACTCTTCTGTGATCCTTTTATATATGGAAAAGCAGAAATCCAGAGATGAGCAAGGGCTTCATACCATGCTACCATTTAATTTTCTTAGTCCCTTCTGCCCATTCCATGGCACATGGAAATGGCTCCTGCGGTTTGAGCCCAAGGCCCCAACTTGGGTGGTACCTACCTCCTCCCATCAGCTCCTCTCCTGGTTAAAGGCACAGACTACTCAGTTTTGATTCAGGCTGAATGAGTCATTAAGAGTAACAAAGAAGAGAAGGCCTACTTCCTTGCTAGATGAAATAAACCCACCCACCTTTTGACATCTTTTTGTTCTGAAATGATGATCATATGCAATGACTCAGAATTATCATACTCAAAGAGACTTTTCTTGAAAATGAAGGGACAATGTGTGAATAAATGAGCTGAAATTGGCTCATTAAGGGAGGAAAGGATGACCTCCAGGCACATCAATGCAGAGTGGAGGCTGAATGAATGTGCAAGAATGGGAGGGAACAGCAATTCCTCAGGAGGGAGGAGAACAGAGAGGAAGCCCATGTGGGGGCCAAGCAGCAAAACCCTTCAAGGTCCCTCACTGATAAAACCTTAGGAAGCAACCACCAGTTCCCAAGCCTACTTGACTCAAAGCCAAGCACATTCACAAGCAGCTAGAAGTAGGGGAGGAAAGACATTTTCAAAAGAGCTGTGTCTAATACCAGAGAGCCTTTCCATGCCAAGCAGCCTGGCTAGTGGTGATGAAGGACTGGGAGAGGGACAATGTGTATTGAAGCCAACTCTTAACACCATGTTCCTCTCTAGAGGAATGAGCTGAGAGGATCTAATGTACTACAGCCTGCCCTTAAAATGTGGAGTAACTGGCCTCTTGCCCAGTAGCTGCAGGTCACAGCTTGGCAATGCCTAGAGCCTCTGGTTCCTGGTGGTAGGAAAAGAACTGAAAGCCAGAAGAGTTGGCACTTTCTCAAGCTTAGTAGTAGATGGACTGGGGTAAAACTCTCAGCCTCTCTCAGACTATTTCCTCTGAGGAAACAGGAGGTAGCTGCTACAACTTACTTTAGGGGTTGGTGGTTGGGAGGAAGAAATGAGATAATGGAGGAAAGAGAACTGTTCTATTAACTGTAAGATGCTATACAAGTGTTTATTATTGTGTTTACAGACATAGATTTAACATATTCTGACAGACTTGATATCAAACTAGGAACCTGAGGCCATGTGGGCATTCTATTCCATTCCTTAGCCTCTGAAAAAACATGAGATTGGAAATGCATTTATTGGGAGTGAAAAGTTTTCGGCAGATCTTCCTTTTTCTTTGCACTGAATTCCAGGCCTCCCATGGTGCTCAGAGAACTCAGCAGGAAGCTGCTGGGGAAGGCCAAACTCCATTCTGGTTGCTATAAAACTTCATTTTGGGTTCTGTTCTGGCAGCTTCTCCATTTCAGTTACCTGCACTATTCATTACAAAGGGTGGAAAGACCCTTGGTAGGAAGGTGGTTTCTTGTTTCATAGCATTAGCTTTTCATAAATAATGTTATCATTTTGAAAAGAAAAAAGTCCACAGAAGAGCTGATAATGGATAGTTATTTTAGAACAGGAAGGAAATTAGAAAATCGTGTAGTACAACCCTGAGATTTTCTGGATGAGGAACTGCAGCCCATTCAGGGTAACTGGTTTTCCCTGGGTCTCATACTTGAGTCAGTGAGCTGGGATTAATCCCTAGGAGTCCGACTCCTATTCATGTGCTCCTTCCCTGACATGAAGGTGGAAAACTCAGATGTCTTCAGGGTCTAAGAAGGAGGGTATTGGTGGGTAAGATCCTGATACCATATGAATCTGTAAACATATTTTTCACCAAATTTGAGAAATCTTTAGCTATTATTTTTTTCAACTATTTTCTTCTACACCAATCTTTCTCCATTCCCTAAGAACTACAATGACATGAATGTTAGACTGTCTGATATTGTTCCACAGACCCCAGAGGCTCTATTCATTATTTTTCAAACATTTTTCTCTGTGTTCTTCAGATTGGATAATTCCTATGGATCTCTCTTTCAGTCTACTGGCTCTTCCCTCTCTCACTTGCACCCTGCTATTGATCCCATCCAGGGAATTTTTTATTTTAGATATTGTATATCTCAGTTATAAAATTTCCATTTTAAAAAAAGTTTCTATTTTGTTACTGATAACTAATTTTTATTCAAGAGTTAAGGTAAACACCTTAACATCATGAAGAATGATTATAACAATTGCTTCAAAATCTTTTTTTTCTTGTAATTTCAACATCACCTTTCATCGTTTCCCTTGAGAATTGGTCATCTTTTCCTGGTCCTTATCACATTAGGTAATTCGGGATTGTATCTTAAGATGTTTTGTATGAGATGTTATGTAACTCTGGGTCCTAAAATCAGAGCATGTTAATTTTTTTTTGTTTTGGTTCACCATTCAAGCAAACCAGTTAAGTGCAGACTGCAAAAGTTCTGTCTCACCTTCTGTATGCAGAAGTTCACTGTCAGCTCAGGTTCCAAAGCCTCTGCTATGTGTCTGGGTGTGTTCCACACATGCGTAGCTTACAGGGAAAGTCCAGGACTTATGTCAGTTCGTACATGGAATCTCCTTCTCCAACTCTTTCCTCTTGCGGATTTCCCTCTCATTCTTCAGCTCCCAGGATCACGTATCACTTTTCTGGCTAGAAAGATAGGGGTCTTTCTCAGAGTTATAGCCACTAATGACATCACAAAGTTTTCTTCTACTTTTCTTCACAAAGACCTTCTACGAGGCCTTCCCTCTGGATAAAGTGGCAAGAGAAAAGAGAAAAAAAAATTAGAACTTCCTCATACTCTTCATGTAACAGGGGCCCCATTTCTACATTCTTCTGTCCTGAGATAATGGATTTTTCTCTCAGGGATTTTAGGTGCCTGAGTTGCTGTCATGGTGGTGGCAGTTACTTTGGAAGCTGCATCTGGCCTTGAAAATGAACTGAGAGATAAAATATATGAGAACAAGAACAAGAATCTTCCCCACACACTGTGGCTTGCAAGGGCCCCTTTTCCAGGTCATTTGTCCAGAAAGATTGGCTGTTTCATATAGTTGTTGTGGTCTATGACCACTGTGCAGTTTCATGAGTCAGCTCACCCTTCAGATCAAAGCCAGGGGAAAAATTCTAAGAAACTCTGGCCTTGAAAATGAACTGAGAAAGAAAATATTTGAGGACAAGAACAAGAATCTTCCCTACACACTGTGGCTTGCAAGGGCCTCTTTTCCAGGTCATTTGTCCAGAAAGATTGGCTGTTCCATATAGTTGTTGTGGTCTATGACCACTGTGCAGTTTCATGAGTCAGCTCACCCTTCAGATCAAAGCCAGGAGAAAAAAATCTAAGAAACTCACTGGACTCACTGCCACCATATTGGTCATGTACTGAGTTATTTCTTTCCCCAATCCACCTACTTTTACTTATTTTTCAGAGTCCTCAATTAATTGCTCTGTGTGTGTGTGTCTGTGTGTGTGTGTGTGTGTTTTGTTCAGAGTGTTTAGTTGTAATCAGTTTTTCTCCTCTGTTTGGTCAGAACTAAAAGTCTAGCAATACACTTGGAATCTAGCTCTTTTGGTTGGAACTCTCCTAGGGCTTACTGGCAGAGTCCCACTGACAGAAACTGTTGCATTTGAGAATCCTATATTCCCTGGTCTGGTGGTGTCAGGTCCCAGGAGTCAATGGCTCCAAGTTTTCCACCTTGTTTGGGTTGATACTTGATACAAATGTTCACTCAACAAAGGTGTATTGAATGTCCCTATGTGCTATATTTGGGGGCTACAAAAAATGGCCCCCACCCTTAATGAGCTCACAATTCAGTGAAATAACAGGAATTCGGACGAGAAACTTACGATCCAAGCTTGAAATCTTTCTCAAGATCCCTTGTGTGCCCCCAGAACAACAACACATTGTTAGAGAGCATTTTCTAGCCTCATTCTGGGGTGTTCCCTTTCTAGAAAACATCTTCTGAGGGGAAACAGCAAATCACTTTTACAAAACAGTATATAAAGTGATGCTTTGAGTTTTGTGAAGCAAAAATGCAAAGAGTATTCTGTGTAATAGCTTCTTGTCTACTAAACATAGTCTTAAGAGAATATAGTCTGGTTTGGGGCTCCTGAACTCAAAAGGGAAATCAAGACATTGGAGAGTGTCCAGAATAGCACTTGAGGTAGAAAAAGGATGAAATCTGATATATATATAAAATAATAAGAGTAGGAGAAGCTGAGGCCATTTGCCAAGGAGATATTTCTTCATAAGGAAGATTACTTCTCCAGCCCATCTCTGCTGTCTCTTCTCTTTGAAAGCACTTACCTTTTCTTTCTACATCAAAGTAATGCCAGTGTGTTGAATCTGAGAAAGGAGATAAAAATCAGGAGAAACAATAGGAGTCAGCCATTTAGCTAGCAAAAGTAGATGTCATGCATCAGCAAGAGTGTTCTGTGCATCAGTTATCTTACCATCCTCATGACAGTCCAGCAGGCCCTTGTGATAAGCTTTGTGATTCCTGTATGGTAGGCAGGGAGACAGATGCAAGGGTGATGTGATTTTCTCAGGGTCCTAAAAAGGGAAATGTATGCCAGAACCTAGGTATCCTAAGTTCAGGTTCTGTTTTCTCCACTGCACCAGCCTCTAAGGCTATGGGGTGTGAATGGTCCCTTCTCACACCACTAGAGCCACAGTGGTTTTCTGTGGGTCATTCTGAGGAGTTTGGGGAAGAGATACTACTACCAAGAGTGGGATCTGGAGGCTCCCAAGACAGAAAGAAGTCCATTGGGAAGCCAGGCCCCAGATTCTCCAGACCTGTATCTCCTTGGAGAATAATTCAAACAAGTGTTTATCCCCCTCTCTAAAAATAAAAATTCAGAAACTGACCACAATTCAAAGGAAAGAAACGAGAGATAAGAGTGGGATCATTTTCCAGGACCTCTTCTGACCAGGAAGGTGACTTGGGGGTGGAGTAGGGACTGCTTGGTGGGGATTAGTAGCAGCAGAGTGGTATAGTCATTCCTAATTTCCACTGGGCCTCGGTGCTGGCCTTGGCTGAGGAGAGCTGGGAGTGTTGAGCTGGCAGGTCTCTCTCTTTCCTGAATGGTCAGTGAAAAGCGGCTTCTCTTCCATTTCTGGGAGGGTTGGTGAAGCCTGCTTGTTGCATTCCAGAGCACAGAGGGCTTCTCTATGTCAGTCACCTTATGGCTCCTGTCTATCACTATCTCATGCCTGCTTTCTAATTTAATGCAAGGAGAAAGGAAATGAACATTGATAGAGCCTTAAGTGTTTAGCATTATGCTAAACTTTACATTCATTAGTTTCCAGTAGAGGACTTGGTATACTGTAGGTGCTCAACAGATATTGGCTCTTACCCTTGGTGTCTCAATCTCCTCCATCTTACTAGTCTCCAAATATGAGGTAGTCAGTGCCTGCTCAGTTTCACGACTGTTGAAGAGTGGAGGCAAAAACAATGTCAGAATGGCAGGGATGAAAATGAGAATAGCATTTGGGCTAATCATGCTGGCTTCTCAGAGTTCTCCTCTTTTAAGGAGAACTATTTCTGTGAGGTAAGTGAGGCAACCCAGAAACCAGCAGCCCAGCAGAGAGCTAAATAAAAAGATATGTGGGGGCACCTGGGTGGCTTAGTTGGTTAAGCGTCCGACTTTCACTTAGGTCATGATCTCACGGTTCGTGGGTTCGAGCCCCATGTCAGGCTCTGTGCTGACTGCCAGCTCAGAGCCTGGAACCTGTTTCAGTCTGTGACTCCCTCTCTCTCTGACCCTCCCCTGCTCACGCTCTCTCTCTCTCTCTCTCTCCTAGAAATAAATAAAAAACATTAAAAAAAAAAAGATATGTGGAAGTCTAGGAACCTTAGGGCTTGAGCAGCACCTCTTGTCACCAATTTGCACCTGAAGAGCATCTTTAAAAGTTGGCTCCCACTTGTCCCAAAGCAAGCAACTTTTACACCATTATAATACTCTGTTCTAAGTGTGACTAATTTTTAATTTCTGAAGTTCTCAATCTTAAGTGAATTCTGTAAAAATGTCACCATAAGCCCATATACAATGACATTTCTCTGCAACGAGAAAGCAAGGTTGCCTGAGACCACTGGCCCCACTGGCCAAAATCTTTGAAAGTTTGTGACATCAATAAACTACCTACTAAAGGAGAATCCATATATTTTAGACTTTTCTGTATATTATATTTTGAATGCCATCTTCCCCTGTCCTTTCCCCTTGCCCAGCTAGGTCTTTATCACTTTTGCCCTAAACTCCCATTAGGCTCCCTGCCTCCAATCCAAACGCAACTGACCATGGATCTTCATGAAACATTTGCTTTTGTTGGATCCAAAAGGACTTCAGTGGCTTTCCATTGCATATAGGAAAAGCCTAGATTCAGCACTATTTTCCAAACATCTCCCCTACTTCCTTTAACATCAATCCCACCTTTAGCCCAACTGATTCACTTATTGCTATACAAATGTGCCTAGACTCTTCCAACTTTCCCAATTTTTTCCTGCTCTATGCCAGCACACTCCTCTACCACCCTCCCCCACATTCTTCTCCATCCTCACCACTGATGGAAGATCACCCCTCCTTTAAAGATGGGCTGGTCACCTGGACTCGATGCAGTTCCTCTGCAATTATACCTCTGATTATCTGGACTTCTTGTGCCACATATAATCATCCTGTATTGTTAATTGCATTTATATGTCCGTAATTTGCTTCCAACTGTGGATATGACAGCACTGTGCCATATTCTTCTCACAGAAGAGGAATTTGATATTCTATTGCACACTTCACTAGAGCTTTAATTATAATTTCACATAAAGATTGGTCATTAAAATGTTTTATTATTTTCAGTGAAGATTTAGGGACACTGAGACAGTAGAAGAAAAAGAGATGGAAGGATTTCTTTTCTAAAGCCATTTGCCCTTCCTATGTATATTATATAACCTCTGATTATTTCCAGTGTTAAAGAAATACTCCCTCTGGACGTTTTGCAATGATTCAAACACTGAAATGATTCACCAGTTCAAAAGGAGCTGGTGTGACCCATTAAAAAAAAAGAATAAAAAAAAGAGAAACCAAATATTGGCTCACTTGAGGGGGAAAATAAATTGGCTGCACTTCTTAAAATTTTTTTTTAATGTTTTATTTATTTCTGAGAGAGAGAGAGGGAGACACAGAATCTGAAACAGGCTCCAGGCTCTGAGCTAGCTGTCAGCACGGAGCCCGACGCAGGGCTCTAACCCACAAACTGTGAGATCGTGACTTGAGCCGAAGTCGGACGCTTAACCGACTGAGCCACCCGGGCACCCCTCAATACTTTTAAAGAATTGAAAATGCACCACAAAATGCAAGAGTTTACTTTTGCACTTTTGGTATCAAATAACAACATGAAAGAAAACAATTAAATTTCAGGGAAGAAATTTGCCAAGTCTCATGGGACAAAAATTAAGTATTTACCTTTGAGTGAACACATTTTTGATGTGTCATCGGGGTATAAACATCATCTCTGGATTCTCTACTTTCCACCAGTCTCTTGTTGGGCAGGGGAAGTCACAGAGCTGTAGCCAGCATCGCTCACCTGAGCATTCCTCTTGAGACTCATAAGTTTAGTTCCTACCATGGGGACCCTTAGGAACCAGGTAGGGCTTTTATTTTATTTTATTTTATTTTTTGCCTGACTTTATACTTCAGCACCTCTCACTGATTGGCCAGCTGACCAGAATGTTTGCTTCCCAGCTTCTCATAGAGCTCTAGAGCTTACCTCCTCCATCTCCAACATTTACCCACCGAACTAGTTTTCTCTTACTACATAACAAACTACCACAAACATAGTGGCTTAAAACAACATAAATTTATTATCCCCATGTGGGTCTGGGCATAGGTACGGGATAGCTGCTCAAGGTCTCACCAGGATGGAATCAAGGTGTTGGCCACAGCAGCAATCTTGAGGCTTAGGGTTCTCTTCCAAGCTCACTGCTTGTTCAATTCACTTTCAGCTCCTAGAGGCCACATGTTGTTCACTGCCATGTGGTTCTCTCTACAACATGGCAGATTGCTTCCTTAAGGCCAAGAGGAAAGCCTACCTTCTTCTTGGAATCACTCTGACTTCAGGGAAGGCCTGCACCCTTTTAAAGACTTCACCTGCTTAGTTCAGGCCCAGGATTATCTCCCATTTTAATTAACTCAAAGTCAACTGATTAGGGACCTTGATTATACCTACAAAACCCCTTTTACCATACAAAGTAACAATTACAGGTGTGAAATTCCCTCTTCACAAATCCTGCTCACTCTTGTGGAGAGAGATTTCTACAGTGGGTGGAGACCATCTTAGAATTCCACCCACTACATCTATGAGGTTCAGTCTTCCACTTAATAGTTTGGCTGAATAAATCCCAGATAAATTGCTTTGTCATTCCTGAGTGCTTTTCTTAATGTGGACTTCTGACTTTCCTCTCTGGGTCCCCATCCCCAGATCCCCAGTGTACCTGATGAATTAATGCAAGTGTCCCCTCCTTTGTGACCCCTTACCTTATTCCCCAGCCTCTTCTGCCAAGCAAAATTAAGAGCTCTCTGTGCTCCCTAATACCCTGTATGAGCATTTGTGCCAGCAATCAGATCTGTTTAACTGTCACCTTAGCACAGGCTCATTAAGTCTCTTTAGGGATCTGTCGTGTCCATTTCTGTCATCTCAGAGCAAAGGTGCAATAAAAGGCACATGCTATGGGTTCAATAAAGGTTGGATGAATGAATGGAAAGCCCAACAGCAGTCCAGCAGAAAGTATGTGGGGACACAGGGAAACTTGTCAGGTGGCTTAGAGCATGGAGGTGTGATGATGGCAGTGGAGGGCAGTGAGTAGTACCTGGTGCTTCATGCCTCAAGTTCATAGTGTCTAGCTTTGTTTTTGAGACAATCCTAACCATATAACTGTTTTCCATTTATCCCTGCTATCTAAGTTTTTACTAGATACATGACACAGGCTATCCCCTTATAGTTCTTTTCTCAGAAATCTTCCAAAATCACATTTTTCTGTAATGCCCTAAAGAGTTGATACTCACGGGTGATGTCCTATATTGAAAGGAAGAGAAGCAGTCACTTGGGAGTAGTAGACTGTTTTGAGTTACAATCCTAAAGCTCACCTTACAGAATTTCTACACATGTATCTTTTTTAAAAACAAAATTTAAAAACCTGATTATACTGAGAATTTTCTCTTAAAAAAGACTCAGAGGCATTGCCATGTCACTGAGAATGTCATGGTTTATGAGGATTCTCTTACAAGACTTTCTATGAGTGAGAACTCCAATCAGCTCCAATGTACTTTTCTTTCTTCAAAAAAGATGAATTTAACTATGGAAGTAGTATTTGGAAAATGTAAATAAAATAGGGATTCCCCATAAACTCACCACCCCCTGAAAGCCATTGTTAACATGATCTGGCTTGAAAAAATGTAGGGAGAAGAGTTTTACTCCTGGGAAGGACTATTGTCTCTCTTCTACACTTCGCAGCAAACATTAGCCTAAGTGATAGCTGGGTGGAAGAGAAGCACAAGTCATGTAAGTGACTTTATTTGGCAAAATTTACTTCCTGGCTAGCACCTAAAGGGAGATGAACAGAGAGAAAGCAATGATTTCCACAATACCCCCAAGACAAGGAATGCACTATGCAAATCCAGCACCAGGGAGAGCGCCAAGTGGGAACTTCAACTCAACATTTATAGAGCCATCCATATGTCTCCCAAGCCAGAAAAACAGCAAAAATGTTAATTTTTAAATCACTAAGTAAATACAATGTCAATATTTAAACAAAGTTGCCCTTAAAAGCACACTTAAGGTTTCTAAAGATTTCTTCCTCCCCCATCTTATATTTTTTCCTCCCTAGCCTTATATTTCTGGACATTTCTGCTGCAATTGATGAGCTCAGAAGCACTGAAAGCACTACTGCCACTATCATCATCACCTCTCTCACCCTACCTTTTTCATTTGAACAATCCCTGCATCCTGCATCCTGCCCTTTCATTTGTACTTGCTGCTTTGCAAGATCCATGCACTCCCTGTGACCCTGGGGCTTACCAATTCATAGCCTGGGATCTTCAGGCTCCTAGGGGCCATTTCCTCTTACTGACCTATCAACAAGTCAAAGTTGAATTCATCATTATGTCTCTCTTCAAATTGGCCCCTTTTTCTCCCTCTCACTGCTTCCTGCCATCTAACCAAATCCACCTGTCTCTTTTTAAAAATTTTTAATGTTTAGTTTTGAGAGAGAGAGAGAGGGAGAGAGAGAGAGAGAGAGGAAGAGAGAGATAGCGAATGTGAGCAGGAGAGAGGTAGAGAAAGGGGGGCGGACAGAGGATTTAAAGTGGGTTCTGTGCTGACAGCAGTGGGCCCGATGTGGGGCTTGAACCCACAAACTGTGAGATCATGACCTGAGTTGAAGTCAGATGCTTAACCAACTAAGCTACCAGGTGCCCCCATTTGTCAGTCTCTTAAGAGGGCCCTCTCTTCAGTCATTGCCCATTCCCTATGCACACAAGACTGCTGATTTTCACCTCATCTTTGCTCAAACTGTTTCCATCACCAGGAGGCAGAGGTTTCAAAATCTGCATTGACACTTCAGAAATGCTACCAAAATTCAACTATATCTACTTGGTACCTCCAAGCACTCCATGTGTTTAGGGTGGGCTATGTGTCTATGTAATTTATGTTCTTATTAGTAATGACGTTAATGATTACTACTTATGTAAGGGTTATTCTATGCTAGGACACACATCTTTTTTTTTTTTTTTTTAAAGGCATAAGTAGAAAGATAACAAAAGTAGCTCAGAATACTAAGAAGCTGATTGGAGGGATGTCAAGAAATAGCCCTCCCAATCCCCCAAATTCCTTCCTTGCCCAGTCTGTCATGCCTAAATTCCCTAATAGGAGTACATGCCATTGAGGAGTTAAAATCCTCACCTTTACCTCCTTCAGCACTCTCCCAACCACACCCCATCCTACCCCTCTCTTCAGTGCAAAGACTCATGGGAGCAGCAAAATTCTAAGCTGTTAACAGCTGAAGCCTTCACAGAGGATTCTGTCCCACAGTGACAGTTGGCTAAAGACAGTGAAAAAGAGAGATCCTTCAGTAATGGGTTGGGAGTGAGAATGGAAGGGGAAAGGAAAGAACCAGCTTTCTAAGAGGTAGACCTCAGACCCAGGCTCCACCCAGCCTACTGAAAGTGTGTTTTACCATGTTTAGAGTCTCACTCCTTCCTGAGCCACTCCTGCTTCAAGAGAGTCCACTGGACTCAGCCCTGCAGGGGACCCAGAGATGAATCAGACATGGATCCTGCCCTCGAGGAGCTTACTGTCTAGCGGTAGAAAGTGCCAAGTACCATAGCAAAGACAAAGAGCCATGGGGCTTCTAAAGAGAGAAAGAAGCAGGCTTTACATCAGGAAGGCCTGCCAGAGGAGGTCGCATTTGAGTTGGACTTAGGAAGGTGACAGGGAATTTTCCACAGGCAGAGATTGGAGGTGGTGCTAGTTATGGTGATGGGACACCTTCAGTCCAAGACTGTGATCTGCAGGGGCAGGGGTAGACGGAAAAAGGTGAGAAAAAGCCCAAGGAGACTCTGGGTGTGTTTTATAGTAAGAGGACACCAAGGATGACACTAGGCCTGCTTTAACATTTTGCCCAATGTTGCCCAGGTGTAAATAGGTCATAATTTATAGAGCATGATAGCTAAAAGTTGAGAACACAAGGCTGGAATGACAAGTGCTCTCTGAGGGTGGTGGTGAAGTGGACGCTCAACCCCATTCTTCTATGAGTCTGTGTTTGGAGAGGGAGCCAACAATACACCTCTGGGCCTAGGCAAGGTCTCTCTGTGAATGTTCTCAAGCAAGCAGTGAGGTTTAATAGTAGAATGGGAGATGGGGCACCAAAGAGTGACTATGCTCAGGCTTGTTCACTTGAATTTGCAAGAGTATCAGGTTGATGTTTAGTTCATGTCTGCCAGCAGAAACAGTATGGGCACATGTTTTGAAGACTCTGTAGGCAGAAATGAGAAAGAAGAGGACTACAGCTGACACGGGTGGGGAAAAGTTGGTAATAAATTGCTTGATGAGAACAACAACAAAATAGCCAAGAAGGGGCAGCTGAATGCTAATATAAAGACAAAGGGGAAACTCATCTAAGAAGTCCACACTTTACATATTTAATCCAGTTCTTTTTCCCTTTGTTGCCATTTTAGAATTGTAGCTCTACCATTTTGTGGAGGTTACAGAAGGAATCTTGTGGAAGTTTTACTTTGGCAGAGAAATCATTACCCAAATATTACTCCTTTAAAAATGTTTACACAACTTCCGAGAACAATTTTTAATCTTTGGTGGCATCACAGCCTTGGGACATTTGTTTTTAAGCCTGAACATAGCCAGTATTTGTCCAGGATTCTACTCATTCTCAGCTGAATTTAGTCAGCAGTAACCCCAGCCTTGGAAAGAGAAAACAACCCAGTGATACTGTATGGAAGAGAAGCTGGCAGATAAATCAGCTCTAGTCAGCCAAAGGATTAAGAGCATAAGACTCAGGCCCGAGAGTGTAGTAGCATGCTCTGGATGGCAGCATTAAAATAAAAAAAAAAAAAAAAAGGAAGGTAGGCATGGTGGGTCATCCAGAGTAGGGGTACAATGTGGACCTGTGGTCCCTGATCCTAAGAATCTTCTGGAGGAAGGAGGAGACATTCATTCTCTGCTTGACCTTTTATACACCTAGCTGGGAATGAGGAGCCTTGGCCTTAGAGGTGTAGCCTCTGCATCCAGAATGAGGTAAATTCTGTCTCTGGTCAACCAGGATCATAAAGGCTAAATTGACCTAATTTGGAAAGGAAGGTTTGTGCCCTCTAAGTTCTATGCTTAGTGTCTGCCATTGTTGGGCAAGAACTACCATAAAATAGTGCAAATAATATCAGTGTCATCAGAGAGGGGAAGGCAAATGACAAGGGGCAACATGGCCAAGTCAACAATTTGGGCTTAGAACTGGCAATATGGCCAGTATGAGAAGTTGTCTTTGGGAATTTTCCCACATCATTTCTTTCAGTCTCCAAACTCAGTCTTTCTAGCCTCTGCCTCCTATGAGTTCCTTAAAAGTCCAGCTTTTCTATGCCTATTCCCAGCTCAAGCTTACTGTGGTAGGTCCCTGTGCATCTGATTTCTCTCTAACAGCTTCTCCACTCCCTGGTCTGATGGCATTATCTCACCTGGGAAGGTAATTTCCTTTTTCAGCTTTCTGTTCACTTCTCTTCCCCTTTTTCTCCTTCCTGCTGTTTCTCTGATAACACTTTGCTGGCCTTGTATCATATTGGTGTCCAATCTTTCACCTACTATTGTTTTTTGTTTCTGGGGGGTGATGATTTTCTAAGGGGAATGTTCTTGTTATACTTTTAAATAAAAAACAATAGTTGCACCAAGAGGGATCCTCAATCATTTGATACATTAAAAAGGCACCAAAGATGGATGCAATTCGGGGAAAATGCTTTTCCTTATAGGAGGAAAAAGCAGTAGGAGCTGGTTCCCAGTGTAGGGCTAGAGAAGAAGCTGATGGTGGTACTGCTCAGACTCTGCAGGAGGTCAGGGGGGTCTAGAGCTCCAATCCTGGCAGCTATGGTGGGAGCAAGTGCTTTCGGGTTTTATTCTTGAAAGTCTGCCCTATTGACAGAGTTAAAATGACCCTAAATGTTGTCACATGTGACTCAAACACCTTTCTAGCGTACTTGATCATTTGTTCCAGAGATGATTTCCCACAAAAAGAGCTGAAAAGCACCAAAGTGATTTCTAGAGAGTCTTAGCTCTCAAAGACAAGCTAATAGGCTGGAGCCCTTCTTATTAGTTGTGGTTTGGGGTACAAGCATAGAACACTCAGCAACTTAGGTAAAAAAAATGCTGGAAGACTCCAAAGAAACCTAGGCAAGGAGGGTTTCAGTTGAGTTGAGATCATGGAGTTGCCTTTTAAGGATTCCTTAGGGAATCTCAAAGTGCTCTATGAATTTCTATGAAGAAATGGGTCTGAAAAGTTTTACTCAAACTGGGCTCAGGATTCCTGGTGGCTTAGGACTCTCAGTCTGACAAACTGGAAGAGTGTCTTTGTGGTGATGTGGTCTGTCTTGTGTCATCGCCTGCTCTTCCACCCTCCCTGCTGCTCAGTTTGGCTCTGCTTTCTACTGCCTTCACACAGAAGCAGCTGCATAAACGAAGGCCCTCCCATCTCCATTTCTGTCTGGTGAAATTCTACCTTTCCTCCAGCCCAGCTCAAACGTCACCTCCTCTGTAGAATTCATGAGTGTCCTGTTGGAAGTCAACATTTCCTTCTCTGGGCTCAACAACCATTTGGTTGGGTACTCCCCTAGACTTTTAAAAACCTGGACAGCATATTAGTGGAGCTCTTTTCTCCCCCTGGCTAGGCTGTAAACTACAAATGAAAGGAAGATAATTGAGCCCCAGTGTAATGATAAAGCCAAAAACTTGGCTTTATTTTTTTCAGCCATTAAATTTCTTAATAGGGGCTTCTTATTGCTCTCTGTGGGGAAGTGGCAAAAAGGCCTCCTCATGGCCTTGTCTTTACAAAGGCATAGTCAGGTCTACAGAAGAAATATTTGAGCAGCTGTGGCAATGTAACCCTGATCACATGGCCCATCTTTTCATTCTCCAGCTGACCTGATCAAAGGCCACTTTGGGAACAGCTCTTTCCTAAGAGCCACTAAGGGCTGTGGGGGCAGGAGTAGGGGAGGAAAGACAAATGTCAGAATTCTTGGATGATCCTTTGTAGCAACTGGCCAACTGGAGGATGAGAATGGGTGACAGAGCCTTTCACCTTTGGGGTCAACAGCATGCCAGGCTACAGGGCTAGGAGGCCAGAACATCTGTCAGCTGGGCAGCAGCTCCTATGAATGAATCGCCTTTGTCTCGTTGGCAGTGGGGATGAGTGTATGTTTATTTGCTCAACAGAAAGCCATGTAAACCAGGGATCAAAAGGAAACCCTGGTGATGGCAAGAAGCCCAGTTGCCATCAGACAGACACCACCAACAACAGAAGAGTACTTGGGGGGCTCAGGAGGAAGGGTCCTCTGTTTTGGCAGAAGTCCCCTTGCCTCTTTATGAAGCTTTCTAAGGCAGAGGATTGAAGGAGTCAGAAAGTGCCCTTGCTGGCTCCAAGAAATCTATACAGATGGAGCTGGCCAATGGGGGACTGGCCCAGCCACCTTCTTTCCCAGCTTCCCTCAAGCCATGTAAGCAAGCTTATATTTGCAGTCAGCTCAAGACTTGTTTTCTAATTTGAAGAAAAATAGTAATCCATTATCCTAAGGGTGATTCTTTGCCCCCAACCCAATTCCTTTTTCTCACTTTCCCTAGTTCTGTTGGCTCTTCCTCAGCAACAGCTAACGTGGGACGATGATCGTTAGCAGTTGAGCAGTTTTGAGCCAACAAACTAGCAATGCTAAGAGTTACTGAGAAAGCAAGGGTTCAGGGTTTCAGAAGCAAATGATGCACAAGATAGGAGGGGAAGGAAATGTTCTGGACCACTGTTCAGTAAAGGAATCCCCTAAATTCCATCATCATAATACAAAGCTGGAAGAGTCCTTAGAAACCATCTATTCCATTTTTCCCCCTACCTAGGCAACTGTTTTCTTTCTATGATAAGAAAGTAGAGTGAATGGTAGTAGGGATAAGATACTTAGTGCTAGGAGCTGAGCCAGTGTGAGAAGCCAAGTCTTCCTGATTCCCATGTGATCTTTTCACAAAGAATGTTTCTGGATTCTTTTATGTTAATTTCAATGATACACATCAACTTTTAAAAACACAGGCTCATGACATATCTCTAAATACCTTATCAAAGCATACACTTGTCAAAGCATGAAGTAGTTATATCATGACTATTAATCATCACCCAAGGGCATAAATAGTAGTGAGATGTCAATATAACAATTGAAACATTAATTTCTTAATTTTTCATGGCATGGCTCCATAGAAGTTTGAATTATTCTATAGGCTCTAAAAATGATAAATAAGCCAAAAATATAGAATAACTTAAATGGCCTTTGGGCATTAAATCTCAGCTTAGTCAGTGAACAGATAACCTTACACCATGAGCTGGGGCTTCACTCAAATCAGGAAAGAAGGGCCATTTGATTTTATGCTGCTACAAACAGGAGCTACATCCCAGCTGGTGGGTGCTCTCTGGCTCTTACTGTAATTCTCCTCTCCACCTCCTGCTTTGCTCTCTGATGTCAGTTCTGTGTCTAGGGGCAGGGAGTTGGGTTTAGAAGATCCTCTCTCTGCCTCTAACTCATTCTTCAGGCCCCAGATCAAATGTCTTCTCTGTGAAGCTTTCCTGGGTCCACCCTCCATTCCTCAGAATGGCCCAAATCCTCCCCTGTTGTCATTCCCCTGCAGCACCCTGTCCATAATGTCCCATACAGCCCCAGCATAAGGTGACTCTGCTAGGTGTCCACCAGCCCTGGAGGTGTTCTTGTTTGTAATTCCTGATCTCAAAGTAAGCTGTGAAAATGCTAGTGCTAGAGAGAGGGAGCTGGCAGAGAAGGCATCTGTAAGAAAGCCTTGTTGAAATCATGGAGGTTAAGGTGGACTGTGAGAGCCTGGGCCTTGGAGCTGACCCCTGGGTCACAGTGGAAAAGAAGCCCCTCTAGGATGGGACTGAGGGGCTGGAGCAGCAGTTCTGAGTGATACAATCAATAAGGCATTAAACACTGAGGCAACAGCCATTATTATAGAGGAGAAAATGGCTCTCTATTTCCATGTACCACCCTATAGGCCTAGCTGCTATTGTTTGGCTTGAGGCTTGCCTGCTGGGAAAGAGGGGGTTACCATGATCCTGATCCAGGGGCAAGTAGCGATGGGTCACCTGTGAGTTTGGAGACTGGGCCTCTTGTCTCTGCTGCTAGTTGGTTTTGTGGCTTTGGGCAAATCTGCTCCCTTTGATAGAGCCTCAGATAGAATAATCCAGATTATGTGACAAAAATAATTCTAAAACTCTTCCCAGGCCTAGAGGTCTGGGATCTCAAGTGCTACATGAGCTTGATTTCTACCACAAACCTGTTCATTGGTGTCTCTGGAGGGAGGTGTACCCAAAAGTCATCACGTGGTCCTTTTGGAAGTAGTTGAGTCAAAGAGACTTGACTTCCCATTCATCTTTAAGGTGGGCTTCCAAGGAAATAATTCACAATTCAACTAGTATACTAGTTGAGGGTGTGAGTCCTAACCAGGGAGACCAAACCAGAAATGTCTTTTCTTTTGTGCTCAAAATACTTTATTTAAAATAATTGTTTTCTAAAACTGTATTTTAGAGGCGTATAAACATTAGTTTCAGAACAATTCTCAATAATTTATTTCACAAACAGGAACATGCAAAATAAATGGAAGTGGTGGCAGAGGGAGGACTCACGAGGAACAGCATTATTTTCTTTTGCTAGGTAAAGACATGGAGGGAAAACCCAAACTTTTATCTATTGTCATTGTTTCATGTTCAGCAAAGAACATTTTAATACCAAAAAAGTGAAAAAGATATAATATCAACATAAAGGACAGTTCTTGGGGCACCTGGGTGGCTCGGTCGGTTACGCATCTGACTTCGGCTCAGGTCATGATCTCACAGTTCATGGGTTCGAGCCCCACATCAGGCTCTGTGCTGACAGCTAGCTCAGAGCCTGGAGCCTGCTTCAGATTCTGTGTCTCCCTCTCTATCTGACCCTCCCCTGCTCACGCTGTCTCTCTTTCTCTCTCAGAAATAAATAAAACATTAAAAAAAAAAAAAGACAGTTCTTTACATTGAATGCAGTTCTAAAAAAAAAAGGGAACCTCATTTCAGTGAGAAGTTTCCTATGGAAGAACACTGGCCCATGGACTGGACCAGTTTAGAGGTGAGAGTGCCATCTGATGAAGGTCAATGGATTCACATTACTGCCTATTCTTTTAAGTGACTAGCCCACACTACAAAGAATTGATTATGAAGGTGTCCATCCCTGCCACCCTGTGTGCCATCTAGATGTGGAAGAGGGATACTCATGAAAGCATGTCAGATCTACAGCCATTCTTTTCTATTTCAAATCCTCCAATCTCAGAGGAAGAATGTACTTTACTTCTCCTCAGACTCTCTCTCTCAAGGCCCTTTCTACCATGACCCCTAACCAACGTTTGCTGCTAAAGTGAACTCCAGCATCTGCCCCTTCCCTCAGCTACAGTCTGACACACACACACCCCCACCTCTAATCCCCTATTGCTCTGGAAATGTGTAGTCTTTGCCCTGCCACCTCCTACCACACCAAGCCCTTCTTACCTCTCTGCCACCTGGCTTCTATTCTCACCTCTCAGGAAACTGGAAAAATCAAGAAGCAACTTCCTAAAATCCAGAGGCCTTTCCTTGGCTGTCCTCAAACTCAACCTGTCTGCAATCTTTAAAAATCCTCCCACACATCTTGAAACATCCTTCTGCTTTCCTTGGTCAGCCTGGCCATATTTTACTGAGTCACTTCTCTCTTTTCGCACTCTTCTCTGTACTCCCTAAACTCCCCTAATACCAGAGCTTTGTGACCTGTGGGATAGGGATAGCTTCCTTTCCCCCAACAGACCTGACCTGCTGGTCTTTCAATCTTCCCAGGTTGTGAAGAAGTTGACTGCCTCAGTCAAGTCTAGTGGGATGGAGGAAGGAAGCATCTATGAATTTGGACTTTTTTCCATTTTTATTCCAGTCTCTCACTTAACTCTATCCCTCTATACCCAACATCAATGCCTTCCTGAGAGCCTCCTAGGTGTGAAGTACTCTGTGGCATGCTTTTGAGGACGAGGATGTTAATACCACAAGGTCTCTGCCTTTATAGGGCTCCCCAGCTCACGGGATGGTGGATTGGGATTGGTGTTTTGGTTATCTGGAGGCAAGGCAATTTGGTGAGAGCTCTGTGAGAGAGGGGCAATAGGTGAGGGGAGTGTAAATGCAAAGGAAGATCCCTGGTAGGAACTGAGAGGAAAAGTGGCCAGAGTAAAGCTGGTCTGGACTCCTGCTTAATGCTTTGGCCAGTGTTTCATTTGTCCTTCTGAATCACTGTGGCATTATCAACAAAGAATAATACATGATCCTTCTGGGAGTAAAAAGCATTTAGTAATGCTTCACAAAAAAATCTTTTGTAAATATTGTGTCCTACCTCAAAATTATTATTTTTTTTAAGAAAAGAACATTGTTAATTCACTGATAGCCCACTCAGCCACTGAAGAATTTAGAGTATTTGGCTAGGGAGCTTTGTAGTGAACAAGTGGTTCAATTATTCTAGTTTCATTATACAACGTATCAGACATTCTTTGGCATCAGGGAATTAAAGTGCATTTTCTCTGGCAAATGGCAATAATATTTGAAGACGTATCCTACACAAGTGGTTCTTGACTAAATGTGGCTCCATTTTAAAAATAAGGGTATTCACATGATTTAACCTCTTATAGTCCAGTCTCATTGGGCTCATTCAAGCGTGGGGGAGGGTGGGTAGCTCAGACTTGCTAATTTTCTGTTTAAAATAATTTGGGTAAATTCTGTACTTGACTCTATTTGGAACCAGGCATTGAACCCCTAAGGCTCATTCCCACAACTCAGCAGATCCATCTGGGCCCCTTTTCCTGTTTTACCAGTGTTCCTTCCACAGGCAGACCTTTCTACTTAAGACCACCATGGCCTGTGGAGCACCGAACCCCAGTTCTCCTGGAAAACTCCTCAATGCTGGGCAAAGAAGCAGAGCACCTGGTCCCTGGAGACTGGGCCTGTGGCCACTAAAGGGGCTCTGTCAGAGAAAAGGGATTCTCCTGAGAAGAGAGCTGATCTCCACCCAGGTAGAAGGACCCCAGTCCTCCTCCAAGTGTAAATGTATAGGCCCAAGCTCCTTTGTGCAATTTAGAAAAAGGTGTCCCATCTGGATGGATACAACAGTCCAGGGGCTGGATTTCACTCCACTTGGCTCCTGTGCATGTGGAAGTAAAGAGAGGCTTCCCCTTGGCTTTTAACATCATTCTCCCTGGACAGCCCCTTCTCCAAAGGCAGAATAAGCAGGCAGAAGCCAAGGAAAAGGCTACATCTGTGAACATTAGATATGATTTGCCAGTCTATGAAAATGCTCAAAGCTTTCTATGGGATTTTTGGATATACAAGCCTCCTTGCCAGCCTGAGCTATTCAGACTGCTGCTTGGAGGGCTAGGCGAGATGATCTCCCAGATTCTACCATCGTACTAGACAGTATCTACCTTTATAGGCCAGTGATGGTAGCAGAATTACTACCAGTGAGGGGCTAGGTTGAAAGGTGGGGTTACAAAACTGCTGAATGAAAGTGTGGTCTGTCCAGGGGCAATACATAATCTGGTTGGGGATGATTTGTCTCTTGGAGCATTGCACGGATTAAGAATGGAGTGATTAAGTCTGTGCAGTTCAAATGACTGTCCAAAGAGGCCCTCCAGCCCTCCCTACCTTTACCAGTCCTCTCCTCTCTTACATCTGAGTCTCTTGAAGGAAGAGTCCACACTTGCTGTCTCAGTGGCTCCCCTGCCCACCATTTGACTGGATCTGATTGATGGAAAGCATCACTGTGTTCCTTGCTGAAGCTGCTGGCCTTTTCTTGGTTCTTTTTTGTTGTTGTTGTTTGTTTTTTGTTTTACTTATTTGTCAGTGTCAAGTGTTCTAAGCTGATGATTTCTCTTTCCTGTTTTTATACTGTCCTCCTTGGACTCCAGTTAAACGGCTCTCTCCTGGTTTTCATTCTACTCTGGTGGCATTTATTCTGCTTCTTCATTAGTTCCTCAGCCAACGGTATCCCTCAGGGCTCCAGCCTGAGCTTTTGTCCCTGATCTCTACCTTCTATGTGGGAGATTTGTTGAGTCCTGGAATTTCCATTGTAAAGGCCATTCAACTAACTAACCATATTCGTGTCTTCTGTTCCTGATATATTCCCAGACCTCCATGCCCACATTTCAAACTGCAGGGTGTACTGCTGCCCATCGGGCCAGTCCAGTGACATGCTCAAAGCCATTTTCTACCCTCTATTTTGCTTCTTCTTTTGGGTTCTCTAGAGAAACACTCTGCAGTGCAAAGGGCAAGGACCTTGGGATCACACCCCTAGATGAGAATCCTGGTCCTACACTTTTCTGTAGAGTCTTTGAAGCGAGATCCTTTTTTCTCCTGTTCTGTGAATTCTACCAACGCTTGTTCTGTAATAAGCACTTGTTAAATGTTGGTCCTTTTGCCCATTTCTTGTTAGCATGAACTTGTCCCTCTAAAGTGGGCTTGCCTCATTCCCAGGTGATTCCTGGGAATGTGTGTGGGAACCTCAAGTTAGGTAGAAACTGAGGAGTTAGAGGAGTGTGGCCTAACCAGGGGACCAGCCAGGGAAGACTGCATTCAGAAGCTGGTTTTACAATTGTCCAGTTAAGGTAATTACTTTCCTTTCCCCTATACCTTCCCAAATCCATGTCAATTCTTCTGAACCATCTCTCACATTGGTCCCCTCCTTTCCACCTTGAGGGGAAATTATCTGGGCCCATAGCCAGTCTCTCTGCTTTTAGGTTCTGCCCATTCCAATCCACCTTTCCCATTGCCACTGCCTGAAGCACAACTCTGATCATATGAATTCCCTGCTTAAAAAGTTTCAGTGTCCTCACCCCTGATTCCATATATTCACTTTCAAGGTTTTTATAATATGCTTCCAACCTAGTTTTCTGCCAAATTTAGGCTGGTTCAATCACAAGGCATGTTGGGAACAAACTTATACACAGTCTAGGCGTCAGGGGAGGGAAGAGAAGGGTAAATAGTGTCCCACCCAATGGCATTCAATCTAAAGCTTGGGCACAATGTTGTGGGACCCTGGTGATGTTCAAAGTGAAGTGGGTGCTTCACCTGCACTTAGGTGCTATGCTCTAGCTCTCAGGGCAAGAAGCATGGCAAGTAGCCAAGCATGGTAGAGGATCCAAGCCTCTGCCCAGTTAAGCAGTTGAGAAGTCAAGGCACTGCTAGAGGACAAGTTGGAAATCCAGACAGTCTCAGGAAATGGAGGCAAAATTCCAATCCCTAGGTGCAGAGCAACATAACAGGGCAGTGGGGAGGGGAAAGAAGCAATGCTGTGATCCTGGGCTCAAGCCACCAATATTAACTCCATACTTGAAGACAGAGAACCTCAGCTGTTTATCTTTCCGCTTCCTGGCTTTAGGTGAGAATCTTGCAAACATTGCTTGCTTAATTGGTTTAACATACCTCATTAGACTCACTCCTGTAGAAGGTGCCAGGTCCTTTGAAAGTTCTCTACATCATCTGGCCATTGGAATTCTCACAGCCAAGACAGAAGACAGATGAGTCATGTTTTTTTGGTCCTAAATCTCCATCTTAGGCATTGAGCAAGATATTTAGCTACTGGATGAAAAACCTTTTTTCAAACTCTCCTGGAGATTTAGGAAAAAGGAATTCCTATCATTTTCCTTTGGCTGGCAGGCATTCTTTTCTACTTCAAAGAACTTCAACCCCCTCCAGTTCAGAAACATGAAATGAATAATCTACCATGTGCTGGGAATGTAATGGCCTACAATCATCTCAGTCCCTTGACCATGCCTAGTAGCTTCTATGCAAGGGTCCCATTCTGGACTTTTTATTATTAATAGCTAACATTTACTGAGTGCTTACTATGTGCCAGGCACTGTGCAAAGGGAAACACATTGCCTCCTTACCAGGTGGCTCCTGGAAATTGAGTAAAAATGTGAAGAAAAGAGAAACTCTGAAGAGTTAGGGGAGAATAGGCCCAGGCAGGCTGGGACCAGCCAAGGAAGATGGCCTTCAAAAGATGGCTTTGTGACTCAACTTCAGTTTCACACCTGTTATCTGCCCGCCACTCACCCAGTAGTGGGTCTGAACTTCACTGGTGGGGAAGAGGTATGGTGGAGGGATGTGGCGGCTGTTGATGCTTGACACTCACCAGCTTCAGCCGGGCCTGGCAGCATAAGTGTGTGTAGGATATTGGAGCACTGGAAGAGAACCTCCCCCAGCTCCTCCAGTCCCCTGAGGTTCAATGCAAAAATTCCTACAACAGGACAAGCTTTCATTCTTTGATTCACTGGAAAAAGGCTTAAAATACAAATAGCTCTAGAGAAGGTAACAGGGTTGCCTCCCATTTACAAGAAGAGATGAATGAATCAGGAAAGTTTTCTGGCAATGGCTGGGGAGAGGATGACCAAAAATCCTATCCTGGCTTTTCTGAGGAGAGTGGGGAGAAAAGGGGGCAGTTGAGAGCACATTTGCCCTCAAAGCATTGAAGAAGGTCCCAAAGTACCCACCCAGCTAGAGACAGGATGGTGGTTTACATCTTCTTGGAAGAAGCCAAGAAAGATGACAAGCAGAGCCAAGTTCACATCCTTGTTGATGAGAGCATGATTCTTATAAAGTGAAGCTTGGGGCAGGAGTCAGATACAGGGGGCACCCTGGGAGAGCTCCATGCACAGAATCATCCCAAGAACTGCACAAGCAGTGGCCTGGTTTCCTACTCATCCAAGGGTCCTCTTTTCCCAAACTCATAATTTGAGAAGGAATTCTTTTAAAATGTGTTTGGAAATGTTTATGAAGTCTAACAAGGCAATTGAAATACAGACATATGTATATTTAGTAAAGCACAAAACAAATTCCTTTCT
Organism: Hyaena hyaena; assembly: GCF_003009895.1. Lineage (NCBI taxonomy): Eukaryota > Metazoa > Chordata > Mammalia > Carnivora > Hyaenidae > Hyaena > Hyaena hyaena. Next base: position 1,701,645 of record NW_024080752.1, read on the forward strand.
TTAAAAAGTATAAATCACAAGGAAAATGGGACTGTCTAGATAATTTCAGCACATCTGGCCGTCAGAAATCTATACCCAATACCCTCTCCTTCCATGAAAAATGTAACCAAAAACTCTAGTTCTATATTCTATAGCAGTAAACTCATTTCAGAACAACCCCTCTGGCTCAGCTCATCTTCCATTTCTCTTGGCAGTACAAGAAGGAAGGTGGAATACAAATGTGTGTGTGTGTGGGGGGAGGGGTGGCTATCATCACCATATTGCAGATCCCTTTGTTGTATTAAAGGTTGGCAAGACAGTCTGAACGATACCCTGTCATCAATAGTGGGCAGATTGTGCACTATCTGGAGGAACAGCTGGGAGGGCAAAGGGCACAGCAACCTCCTATCTTGATTTAAACAAATGGTCAATACCAGGGGTTCACAAAATGGAGGTGGGGAATGTCCCATCAGAGGAGCAAAGCAGAGACCAGGCCTAGAGCAGAGAGGCAGCTATCACCACTGAGAATAGTCCTGAGTTTAACAGGGAGCAAGCTGTTGGGCCAGGGGTTAATATCAGGGCCCCAGGGAGTAGAATAGAAGGTGAGGGCAGGGGGTGGAGAATAAAAGCAGAGGAGCAGGCTAAAGGGGATAAGTGAACCTCAGCTGTCTCTGTAGTGGGCAGAAGGAACCTGTGGCAGGGTGACGAGGTACAGCTGGAGTGCTCGTTAGACAGGCTGGCTCAGAGCAAGGAAACAAAGTCCAATGCTCCTGGGTACCCAGTGGTGAAGTCTTAGGTACAAGAGTCCCAAGTTTCAGTCGGGGCATCACAAGGGGTATGAGATGGTGGAGAATTTGTGACCTGAATAGCTGTGGAGCACTAGGAGTCAGCTCCGGGGTACCAAGGCCCAAATTAGACTCCTGGGGGTGGGCAGCGAGTTAGAACCACACTGGAGAGTGGGCAGAGCTGTGGCTGCTTGAATGAGAATTCTTGTCTCAAGACATGATTTGTCTGGGAATGGGTCATGATTGATAGCTCAGATAGCTCAGTTGAAAAGATCTGAGAAAGACTAGGGATGGGAGGAGCTGGTGACATGAGGCAAAGGGTAAACAGTTTCATTCTTTCAAAAATCAGTGCCCAACTACTAAGTGCTATAGGCACCACCAGCCCAGGGATAGGAGGATGAGTAAGACACGGTCCTTATTCTTGAGAGGTTCGTGAATTTTTAGGGGAAATAGGCTGGGGAGAAATAGACTCCAGGGCCTTAAGATGATATCTCCAATTCATGGTGCTTTTAAATTATTGTACAAAAGCATATATTACTAACATTTTATTCCAGTAATACTCATTAGCTTATGTATATCAAATCTAGTCATCCATGGACTATTTCACTGAGGCACTGAACTTTTCCACATTTCACCTTCAGTTCACACCCTACCTCCCAAGATGGACATAAGTTGGAACTTCCTGTTAGTTGCCAGTAAACTCATCTGGTGACATGGACCTGCTTTGGGTTGGACATCAAGAAGGTGGTGCTTCCATTTCCTTTAGCCCTGAATCATTAAAGAGGATCAGGAGTCTATTTGGGAGTTTTAACTGAATGCCTGGGGGGAAGGGGGCCATTTGAGAGTAGAGAGGAAATCTGGCCAGGGTAGACTCAGAGCAATGGTGCTTGGGCCCAGGAGAGGAGGAGAGGCCTGCGGGGGGGTGGGGGGTGGGGGAGGGTTGTGTATGTGTGTCTGTGTGGGAATAGACTCCTTCTTCTGCAGAGCCATGATACCAATGTCTGAGCTACAGCTGCCTGACAACCTTACAGGAGGCTCACAACATCCTCAAGGAACCAGCACACTGGAAGAAGCCCCTAGTTCAAGTGGGTTTGGTTTTTCCTGGTCTTCAAAAGAGACCCACCCAAGTTTTCCAGAGAAACATGCCACATCAGGGTTCACCTTGCTGTAGTAGTGCCTCTTGGAAACAGTCATGCTAACCCATTGCATGCCACCTTCTCTTTTGGCCAGAGAGTCTTGATTGTTGTTGTTTTTTCTTTAAAGAGCATATTTTTCATTACTTTGATTGGGATTAGTGTAGGGAAGGACAGGATAAGTAAGGAAAGAAAGATGGATAAATTTTCTAGCTCATTCAAAAGGTCTGTTTTGTTTGGAGTGGGTGTCACTTTGATGAGTTATGGGTGGGAGGAATACACGTGGCAAGCTCCATTCCTGTCCATGGCACCCAAAGATGGAAATGATAGGTAGGATGAATGGAAAACTTCTGCTGGAATCATCCTTAGCAGGACTGGAGCAGCACCTTCTGGCACCTCTAGAGGACTCCTACAGGTATATTCTGAATCTGCCACAGCTTACCTTTTTCAAGATGTCATGGGTACAAGGTGTCCACTTCTTGCTTGTATGCCAGTCAGTGTATCTCCTGTGCATATATCCCTGCCTTTTATATGGGTGACTTTCACCAACCTTCCACTGGTTGCCTGCTCCATTCTTAGAAATCAACAAATCCCCTGCAGAATGAAAACAGTTGGGAAACCCTAAATGGAGAGGAGGTGATGATGTCTGGAGCATACACAACATGAAAACATTTGCTCTGCTTGGGAGGATTCCCTTAAGCTATCAAAAGACTTGGGAGATATAGACAGAAAACACACTCTTATTGTGGAAGATTCCCTTAAGCTATTAAAGGACTGATTGCTTTACACAGTGGGCTTTGGACATGTCTAGTATTCAGGGCACACAGCCTCAAAATGTGATGTGATGAGTGAAATAAGAATCAATTTGGACCTTGATGGTTGAAAATTGTGGTTCACACAGGAAAAAAAAATTCGACAAAACAAGTCCCTGAAAACAGTTTGTTGCTTCTTGGCATTTATCTTAGCCCACCTCATTTAAAGATTTGTGTTTGACCTAGGTTTGAGCAGTCAGGTACAGAGGGGTGGGTGGGGAGGGTGCTTATCTACAGATGAGAGGTGACTATCGGGACATAACAGGTAGAGAGTGGAAGGAGACAAGGATAGATAGACTCAGAGGTGGGTTAGGGAAAAGACAGGAGGACGGAGAGTAGTTTGATTTATGAGAATTTTGCTCAGTTTAATTGTACTTCGCCGAAACATGTTGGCTTATAATTACGTTGCAATTAGTAATTCTCTCCAATTTTTATCTCTGGAGAATTAGAAGATTTCAGAGTTGGTAGGTTTCTGTGGAATGTGTTCAGTGTGAATATTAGTGTATACACGTTGTATACATCACTTTAAGTTCAAGAAAACCCTTAGCTTCTATGTGCTTCCATGTTTCCCTCACCACATCATATTCTTCTCTTATTTCCCATCTCTCCCCAGTCATCTCTTACTCAGTAAACTACTTAACAGATGGGTATAATTAATACCTGAAGCTGTCAAAGGCAGTGAGTAGAAGTAAATTACCAGCTGTGGAGAGGGCCAGACAATGTATGAGAAGAACATCATGATTCTTTGTCCAAAAAAGGCAGTAAAACTGGAATGTGTGGTGGTGCTTATTAGGCTGTAATCTTTTGTTATGTTAATTATCACAAAAACTGTCATCCAAGAGCATCCTGCCTTGAATGAATATCTGGTAACAAAATGAGTTGGACTCATATGTTTGCTCTGGGGTGAGCAGTGGTTGGTGGACTCTTCATTGTGGTCCTCAACATATTAGAGCAAGGCATCTCAAGGGCTTTCCTAGAAGGTTATTGTAAATCCCAGAATGGCAAGCTGGCTGCCAGAGTGTTGGTATGACCACAGCACTGGGAATTTGGTGTGGATGGAAGCCATATTTTCTGAGGCAGAGGTGGAAAGGGAAAGGGCAGGGAGAGGAAGGGGTGTTCCAGCATGAGAGAAGGGATAGAGTTATTACAGATAAATTTTCCTGGATATTTGGATCAGGCCTTACTGCTGGTGACAGGGATAAGAAAAAGTCTTTCCCAGGCACCCAAGTAATACACTGTATCTGGCCTTGCTCTTTAGGTAATCGTTGGAGAACTGGTGGGTGTGCATGTGGACAGGCATATACCCCACAAAGCCAGGATGCAATCTGGATGAGGAGCAAGATGTTTACAGGAACTTTTGCTGAGTAGGGCTGTAATGATGTGCCAAAAGGGGAAGATGAAATATGATGCCTTAAGGCCTCCATCAGTGCAAGGAGGAGGCAAGACCATAAAGCAGGGGGGTGGGGGGGGGTGCAGGGGACGCTATCAGGGAAGGCAGCTATAACCATGTGTCTCAAGGTCTGTTAACCCTTGGCCCAGGCCTCTGTGTCTCAAGGTCCTAGCATACCAGAAGTTCCTGTGGACTACGATGAAGACTTTTGAGTCCAGAGAGGCCATCAGCACAAGGGCAATCTTGGTTGCCATACCTCTGGCAGGCATGAGCACCTGTCCCCTGGTACAGCAGACCCTTTGCCCCTTTACCTCATGCCTCCCAAAGGTGCCCTCGAGTTCAGATTGAGGGAGTTGTGCTTTGCTGTCCTTGCTGCCCAAACCTTACTTTCTAATAGTAACTACTGAGCTGGATGGCTGGAGAGAACTTTTCCTGGGCAGGCCTTCCTCTGCTGCCCCCTGGTGCCCTGGCTTCAAAGAATAGCTTTCTGCCTAGCACATGGCATCTGGCAAGGTAAAATTGCTTGGAAAAAGCAACCTTGTTTAGTGCTGGTCAACCTTCTACTAGGTTGCATGCAGAGGTCTTTCTTGAGCACAAAGTAGCCCCCATCCTTACCCAGCAGGTCATGCTCCTCTATAGGCCTCTTCTGGGAAGTTCCTGATGAGAGTTGCAGGCCACTACCCTGAACCTTCCCAGGATAAGAGTGGATACTTCCTATCTCTTAGCCTAAAGAAGGTCCTGTGTAAGCCTTTCTAGAAATAGTGTCTTGGATTTCTATACAGGAAAGGCAAGTCCTGAAGAAATTACTGACAGCTGGGCAGTAGGCAGTCAATGGATCCAGAACTTCAAGTGCTTAGTCAGGAGTGGAATTGGGACACTGGTTTCCCCAACAAAAAGTACTAGCAGTGGCAGCCATTTCTGCAGAGAATGCCTTGGGGCTTGATGTCTTTCAGTGTATCATCTCCAGATCTGGAGGCAGGAGCCCACTGTACTGAGTTCCCAGCTCCTCCCCCACTCCTGAGATTGGGAGATGGAGCTTGTGTGAGTTGGGCAGCTTCCCAGCAGTGGTGGGGTCAGGGTGTGGGGGTCTTTGGTTCCAGATACTTGTGAATAAGTGGGCTGCCACATTGTGGGAACCAAAATGACACCAGACTGCATTCCTTGGTGCAAACAGTTATATGCATGCATGCATGCATGCAAAAAAAATTCCTGTCAAAGCTTCAACTGGGGACATTTGTAGGCAAAACCTTTATGGATCCAAGCTTATTTCCTTCAGCCACATACTGTTGACAACTGGGTGGATCCTTCTTAGACAACTGCATTTCCTCACCTCCACCCAGGTAGGTAAAAGCCTGGAGACTGCCAATGACTGGTATCCAGAATGGTGCCTCCTGATAGGCAAGGAAGATGTGGGGCCTCATGTCTCAGAAGTAGCAGCTAAGAATCTAAAGCAAATGGCCACCAGGCACAGGAGACAGCCAAATCAGAGCCAAAGGAGAAGAAAGACCAGAATGGATGGGTAAGAAGAAAGGTGGGCTTTTATTTTTGAACTGAGGTATAAAATACAAATATCTACAGAATATGCTCATTTGAAGAGAACCAGGCATATGGGATACAGGCCCAAGTAATAGTTCAATCCTCTTGGGCCCATCCCTTCTGCTCTTTTTCTCCTTTGACTTAGAATTTAAGAAAAAACATTTGATTGTGTTCTAAATGCAAAAGCTCTGTACAAAGTGCTTGGAATGGGGGAAAGAAAAGTACAAGGTGGCTTCTGCCTCTGGGAACATACAGTGAAGTTCATGTCTTCTTTTCCCCTTAGCCTCCTCTTCCTCTTTCTTTTTCCTTCAACTGGTATTTCCTAAGTACAACTATATGTTTGGACATTTTTATTTCTCTTGCCTTTTTCTACCTATAATTCCTCTATTTTAGATCCTTTCCCTTTATGCTTCCATTTCTCTCTCTCTCAAAAAAAAGGGGGTGGGGAGTAGTGAGGGAATAAAGAGAAATTTGGGCATTGGAAAGAAGAAAAAGACTTTAAGGGAAATGCATGCTTAGTTGGTATACCTGGATTTATTCTGTGATGCCCACATGCTCTGTGTCCATGTTACTCACAGCCTTGGCTGGGGAGAGTCAGGGTTTCATTTCCTCCTGTAATGAAATCCTGCTGGGCATTAACCTCATTTCATTTGCACAGGTGTATTTTTTTTTAACCACTAAATATTCCTAAATACATTCAAGATGGTTGTGGGTCTTATATCCACTCTGTACATGAGTAATGAGATGATGCCAATGTCACAGTGACTAGAGCTGAAGAGTGAGAAAGCCAGACCTCTCACTCTCCCCGCTGGTGTGTCCACCCCACCCTCAGCCCTCTCTCCAACATACAGTGTATCGCAATCAAACCAAAGGCATGAAATCTTCTATGATGACAAGCATTTTGGAGGCTAGTAAGGGGGAAAATCTCTAGGATCCTAGGTATTCTTTTTACTTCTTGTTTTTTAAGTCCCAAGTCTTTGATCCCTTATTTGCTTGCTTCTTACCTAAGAGGGGACAAAAGAGACCTGTGAAGAATGGAAGGGGGTAGAGGGGGAGTGGAGGAGGGGCTGTGTTGTGGAGTCATACAGTAAAGGGTTGTGTCCAACTTTATCTTGCTCCCAAACATCTCCCACCCTATTAAGAAATTTGGAATGCCACCATTCCTTTAGAATAGAATTTAAAAGAATTTAAGAGGCTTTCATTTAAAAAACCTAGTCCTAAAATCCCAGTGTCCTTTGGAGGGGTAATTCCTAGGTGGCAGTTTGAGGTGTCACCATGAAGGGGAAGAGGAAGAACCCTAAAGCCAAACCTTATGTACTTCACCTGTTGTAAGTACTCCTGTCTCCTGGTTAGTGCTGAAGAGGATAAAAGGCAGATCTATATCCAAGCCTCCTGCCCGCCAGCACGTACACACCTGGACCTGAAGCACTGACAGTTGCTCAAACATGAATACATTTGGCTGAAGGCTAAGATTGCTTCAGATTTCCAACTTAAAATTTCCTGATTTTTCTTTGGAAAAGACTAAAGTAGTTCCACAACCCCCAAATGTCTTTGTACTCCAAATTGCACTCAAGTTTGCCTGGGACAAGTACGTGTGTGTATGTAATCTGTATTCCCAGGATGCGTCTACAACCCCCACAGGGAGTCAAAGTTTCCGAGAGCCTCATGACGATGCGACTCCTTCAAAGGGAATCCGTGACATTACTCCGTGTCCATGTGAGCGGACACACAGATCTTTTCTCTTCCTCGTGGTCAGTTTTCTATTTGTGATTAGTAATTGGCTTCTCTTAGTACGTTACAATGTATTACAAAAGCCAAACATTCAGAGGGCCGGCTGAAATGACAAAATTTGGTTGTAATTTATGTTGGCCCCTGACATATATATTTTTTTTAATGATTTGGTCTCTAAGCAACTGATCTCTTAGCAACAAGAAGCACCTTTATAAAAGATGGCACACAAAGAGTGATTGCCAGAAAAGCCACCCGGTTCTCAAACAGCCGCGCATCATTTGCAAAACTCACCATCTTCAAGAGTCCAAAAACTAGGAAGTGACCAGCAGATCCAGGTAACCTTGATATTTGCACATTTTCCTGAAAAAGGAAAAAAAAACTCATGCAACTATTGAAGAGAACAAAATTCTTTGAAATATGTGCATTTTTGAGGTCTTTTTAGATGGTTTTGGCTAACTTTTCATAGAATGTATTCTATTAAATAACTGCTTCTTGATTTTGTTATACAACTTGGACATAAATTTTGTGATCAGAAAACAGTTCACTTAAAATATTTCATTGATATGAGAATGGAAGGGGGGAAGCAGTCTATCCTTCTCAGAGTTTATTTCTGTAGGTTTTCATCTGAAGGGAAAAAATCCACACTGTGGCAAAATAGGAGCATGCAGAATATTATCCTGAATTGTGTGCACTGCTAGGGGGATACATATATATTCCCCCCCGCCCAGGGTATTTTTAAACTGTTAAAATATTTAAAGAATAACAAAATTGTTTTACCTCTAAACTTTAGCCTTTTAATCCAGAGTCAATTCCAGTTGCAAGTGACGGTCTTTTGTTGCAAATATTCAATGACTGGTTTTTCTTTTCTCTCTTTCATAGCACAAAAGCAAGCATTTTTCTATTTGTTTTCATTGCCGTTGAGAAAAGTTTCATTCTAAAACTAAAATTAGGAGAAATTTCAGCTATCTGTACCTTTTTTGCTTTTTTAGGTACTCAGGAGTTAAAGGCTTAAATGTCTGTCTAGAAAATTGGAGTTGGAGATGAGGAGCAATTGTTTTTCATCTATACCCCTTTGATTGAGATTGTGTAATTATAAACCCCCTTGGGGTACTCATGGGGCATAAATAGGGGATGTTTTGTGAGAATAAAATAAAAATCTCCCTGATTGAGCTTGGAAATACTACAAAGAAATATCACAGATCTAAGCAAACAGACTTTAGAAAATTGCAGTTTCAGTCCACATAAGTTGGGATGGTGATACTTTGTTTTTTATAAGAATTGCATGTGCCACTTATCTTTAAATTGGGAGGCTAGCTGAAATAACAAATCTTTAGAACCCAAAGGGACAGGGTATGCTGTCATCTTCTGAGAATCAGAAAATGGGATACTTTGTCTCAATACAGAGCTTGGCAATGGGTCAGAGCATCCAAAATCAGGACAATCCCAGAAAATTTGGGACTTATTAATCTTCTGCTAAGAAAAGGCTCCTTATCAGCACAGTATGATTACACTTGATTTAAAAGGCTGCTATGACTTGTATTTACTGCTAATAACTTCAGGCAGAAAGAATTCCTTCATGTGATTGTTTTGCTTGATTGCTACCAACTTATCAACTTGGGTATTTTAGGTTAAATTGCAGAAACTCTTTTTAAAGCAATGTAATATGAAAGTACAGAGAAACATATAGCTTTGTCATTTAAAACTATAAAGATTTTATACTTTTACTACAGTGTGATGGTTATCATAGAAACACGTTTATGGCTTTAAGTTAAGAAAACTTGGGTAAATAACGATAAGATACAGCTTTTGTTGGCTGTGTCTGGATACATTTCCAGTTTTAGGTATTCTCCTGAATACGGAGGAGAATTAAAATAAGCACAGATAGGGTAACATATTGCAAATGATAGCTAAGTTTTTGTAGCGGTTCTTTTAAAAATTTTCAAACCCAGTCACTCTGTCCTTTGAGGTTCGTGTCATCTATGTTTTGTCTATGCATAAGGAAACAAAGAGAGCCAATGACACTGTAGAGCTTGTCATTTTGGCTGTCTTAATGAGCCATCTGCCTAAGATGGACAAACAATGGCAAGATTTGAAATATACAATGAAATACTCTGACTAGACTGGCCATTATAAACTAAGCCAACTCATCCTGCTGTGTTACTTCTGAGACACACACACATACACATGGATGGTCTCAATATAAATCATAAACCAGGAAATGAAAACAAATGAAATTAAAACCTCCATTACTGAAGGCTTCTTAGGAAAAGGGGAAGTTTTAATTTCATGAATGGGAATTTCCATCATAGTCCTTATTTGGTGTCTAAAAATCCTAGATAAAACTTAATGTCTCTTTTCCTTCAAATCTTGTCTGGGATTGGGCTTCTGGGGATGTGAGCGTGTTGTGGGGAGAGAGGTAACAGCTGGCAGACATAATCCCAAACACACCTGCTGCATGGAGGTCCATGCTGCAAACAAATCCATTTACTTTAGACCCTTTAATACCTGAACTGAAATGACTAGGCACGAACTTGATCAACTACTTCTTTTAACAGAAAAATGCTAGCCTTCCTAAATGAATCATACTTGGGATAATTTGGACTTTCTCTAGAGAGGGAAGCAAGGAAAAAAACCTCTGGAGCAGTCACCGTGGGCTAGGCACTTTGCAATGTGCAGTTCTGTTTAATCCTCACAACAGCTGTGCAAAGGCATCAACATCTCCATTTTACACAAGTGTAAACTGGGTTCAGCAGTTTGCCAATATGTTACTTAAAGAGTGAATGGCCAAGCTGGGCTTTAAGCCCAGGGCCACTCTGACACCCCCGTCAATGCGCTTTCTTTATGCCACAATGCCACCAGCAATTAATTTAAGTTGACATTTAAAGAGTCTCTGCAGTCTTAGTGAAGCAAGAGCTCCGAGTAGTTGGCCTAGCAATAGAGATTCAGGTGTCTTTTCACCAAAGAAACTCCTTAATCCCTGGTTCTGTCAGCTGTGGGCGACTCCGATCTGGCATTTTCAATGCCTGCCACAGGCTATCACTGGAGGCAGGGGCACTCGGCTGGGCTGTGGTGGTGGTGATCACAGGTCATGTTGTCATTCTTTGCCATGATGCACATCACAAATGAAGTGGAGTGTGGGACTCTTTGGTGCATGTTTTCTATGAGAACAAAGCCCGAGTCAGGGCTTTCTGAGGGGGCGGCATCCCCACACCACAATTAGGGACCGCACAGGGAGAGAGGAAGCCAAACCAATATCCTGAATGGGTCCAGTGACATGCCACCAAGTTAAGGTGACTGGAAAGAGAAGCCAGGTGTGGCTGGATATGGGCAAGGGTGAAATGATGCTACGGAAAGCAGAGCTTTGCCCCAAGGAAGTTGCTTGAAAGTTGCAGGACTGCAGTGCCCAGTCCCCTCTGGTTCCCAAGCCTCTGGCTTTTGTTTTTGCCCCTTTTCAAGTTTCCCTGACAAAGGGATCCATGTTAGGGCTAATTTTAAAAACTTCTGTAAATGAGTTTTGGGGTGGGAGAAGATTTGTAAAAAGAGTGAGGGCCAGTTCAGCCATGACTAGTCCTGAGGCAAAGCTCCCTACACATTTCTGTTTGATCCTTATGAATCAGCTCAGAGACCTGAACAATCTTGCCCAAAGCTAGTTTGTGTAGATGGGACTCGAACTTGGGTCTTTTGATTAGAAACCCTGTGGCTTTTTCCCACAACTAGAAACTATAATGGTATATATAGGCACATATAGATTCTAAGATGTTAATATGGATCCAAAAATGTTTGGAGTTGAAGGTGACATGATCTGCCTTGAACTTCACCTGATCATCAAGTGAATACCAGGGGAAGCTCTTCACCTGTTACACTTGAGTCCATCCCTGGAGAAGGGACTAATACTCTAATAGGTATAAGAGGCAACTTCTCATTTCTTTTTCCAATCCCTCTCTGTTGGGATATACCTATGGATAATCCCTCCAACTGTAAGTCAGAGGGCTGATGCACAGTTTACGAAGCCTGAAAACAATGCATAGAAATAAGCTGTATTTCTGTACAAAAAATAATGATACTCTTTGTGCAAAAAGTATTCCAAATAATCCACATTCCTCTACTTCTCTGAGCTCTTATCCCCAAGAAGACATGCATACCCTCTTTGAGTTCCTGCCTTATGCTACGACATATATGGTTGACACATAGACTCCACATACCTACTATGGCCAACAGAGGCAAAATCCCCCTCTCTATATAGGGCACAGAAAGTCTTCTCTCATCTGGTATCCTTGGATAGAAGAAGGGAGCCACTTAACTCATTTCCATTCTTTAATTTTTTTTTTAATTTGGGGGCTGACTTTAAAAAATGGCTTAATTTAGATTTATCATTTTGGAGGTGAGGGAACCAAGTTGAATGATTTGCCCAAGATCTATGAAGCTACTCATAATGAAGGGCTGAGCTCAGTTTTCTTGACTCCCAGTCCGAAACTTTCTTCTGTATCATGAGAAACATTAGTCCTAAGAAGAGGGGGAAAGTACAAACTATTACCCCTATTTTACAGATAGAAAAACTGAGGGCATAATTTAGGTAAGGGACAATTGCCACTCAAAATGTATGAAAATGAAAATTATTAAATCTATGAAATTGATTTAACATATCTTCAGGATTAATAATTTTCATTCTCACTGCTAGATACAAATATGCAAAGTTCAGTGTTACAGTGAACACAGTGGAGTATCCACAGGTCATTCAGCTATTGATCATAAAATTTCTCCCCAATGTGAAATGTAAGGAAAGGTGATGAGGAGGGCACTTGTGGGGATGAGTACTGGGTGTTATATGGAAACCAACTTGACAATAAACTATTTAAAAAAAAAAAAAGAAATGTAAGGAAAGGGAGAGGTAAATAATCTCTACCTTTATGAAGTCTAGTGTCTAAACAGATTATGCATTTATAGAATCCCTTAAAAAGATAAACCAGCATGTATCTGTTATATCAGAACTGTCACAGCCAAGCCCCACACTAAAAATTAACAATAGTCTTATGGATCTTTCTCCTGTTGGACCCAGATTTTATTTTCTTACAGATTATTACAACTCCCATACTTGCATTTGATACTGGATCCAATGCCTGTCTTGAGGCTCTGGCAAAAATACCCTGACATGCACAAACAATTGTGAGAATGCTAAAATTCTAATAATTCTAAAAACTCTTCATGGGAATGTGTGAACTCACATGGATTAAGCTCTCTGTGCCAAGTTCTGTGCTAGGAATTTTACACAGGTTTTCTTATTCCATATTAATAACTTATGATGTCAGTATTCTTAACACAATTTTCTAGAAAACAAAGTTGAACCTCTTTTGTATTAAATGAACTTGCTGAAAGGGGCAACACCATTAAGTGGTATTTATTTATTCAACATATATTTGCTGTATTTAAATGATCTGCCTGGTACTAGACTAGATGCTGGTGATATAAAGGTAAATAAGACATGGTCCTTGTCTTGAAGAAGCTCATAGCCTTATGATATTCATTTCCAGTTAGTTAACGTGGGAACTTCTCCCCAGAGCTAGTTTAATAGCAAATAAGATATTTACAAAGTATATTCTAAATGTTTTACTGTAGAACACACATCTTGAAGGTTGGAAAGGGTTAAAGAAGAAATTCTAGTATTGGAAAGTATAGGCCTAGGGTTTACAACAAGGGTGAAAATTGAAGACTGGCAATATGTTGCTGTTCATGGCATGTAGAATGAAATGGACAAAAATATGTAGGAGAGAATAATCAGGTCACATAAGAGGACCAGCAAAGTTTGGGTTTCTTTGTTTTCTTGACTGAAGGAGTTCCACATTGAGGAATAATATGAACAATGAAATATCTACCAGTGATACAGGACACTGGTAGATAACCTGAAACATGTGCCAAAAGTGTTTGGATTTAGTGAAAAGAAAATGGGGAACTAATGCAAAATCTGCTGATGTGGTTCCTGGCTTTGGGATATCACTAGATTGTGGACATCTGTGACAAAAAGTGCCAGAGAACAAGATTCTTGTCCATGTATTATTGACCCTGGTCTAAAGATACAATTGACTAGAAGATTAGTCTTTTGAAATCCTTGACTCAATCAAGAGTGAACTGATGTGGCCCTGGCCTGGGCAATAAGTAGCTGCAAAAGACAGAGGCCAACCCAAAACAAGTTCAAAGAAAATGATGGGCTAGACTTGGTGGTTTAGTGGGAGAAGCGAAGGAGGAGAGAAAACAAAAGGATGGTGGAATCCCCAGAAGTAAGAGAAATTAGGCTTTAGTTACCTGGTTAGGTAGAACTGTAATGAACTTGTTTCTCATTAAGGCTTAGATACCATTAATGTGCCCATCCAAGAGGGGGTATTTCCTTAGAAATGTTTACTATGTGCCCCAAAGTACAAATCAGAATACAGATAAAAGGTGCCCAGAGATTTTAGAAAAGAACCAGAAGCAAACTGGATCTCAAAGTTCCAAGATTTTCTGTGCTAAGGCAGCAGAGAAGTTAAAAAAAAATTATTGGGCTTGCAAACAGTCCATCAGACGGGTGAGAGAGAGGTCACAAAAAAGCAATGTGGGTGGAAGAGGAAGCTGGGAAACTAGACTGGGTGGCAGACACCACAGGGGTGGAATAGCAGAGCCCAGTCAGGTCTCATGACCTGCAAGCCCATGTGCTAAATGAATGCCAATACTAAAGACTTGGACTCACAGAGATCTAGTCTGAAATCTAGTTGTCTGGCTGGGTCATTCTCAGGATAACTAGGTTGAGGTGGGAGGAAAGAGCATGAACTTTGGAAACAGGCAGATGTATTTAATCTTTCCTCAGACATCTCTTATTTCTTCACCTTTAAAAGGGAACCACTTCTTTTTTTTTTTTTTTACAAATAGTTTATTGTCAAGCTGGTTTCCATATAACACCCAGTGCTCATCCCCACAAGTGCCCTCCTCCATGCCCATCTCCCCCCTACCCACCACACCTATGAGTCCTCAGTTTGTTCTCAGCATTCAAGACTCATTCATGAGTCTCTCATGGTTTGCCTCCCTCCCTCTCCCCCACCATTCCCCCCTTCTTCTCCCCCATGGTCCTCCGTTAAGTTCCTCCTAATCCTCCTATACGTGCAAACATGTCATATTTGTCCTTCTGTGCCTGACTTATTTCGCTCAGCATAACACCCTCAAGGTCCATCCATGTTGCTACACATGGCCAGATTTCATTGTTTCTCATTGCCATGTAGTATTCCATTGTATAGATAAACCACAGCTTCTTGATCCATTCGTCTTTTGGTGGACACTTAGGCTCTTTCCATGTTTTAGCTACTGTTGAGAGTGCTGCTATGAACATTGGAGTACATGTGTTCCTATGCATCAGCATTTCTGTATCCCTTGGGTAAATTCCTAGCAGTGCTATTGCTGGGTCATAGGGGAGTTCTATTGTTAGTTTAATGAGGAACCTCCACACTGTTTTCCAGAGGGGCTGCACCAGTTTACATTCCCACCAACAGTGTAGGAGGGTGCCCGTTTCTCCACATCCTTGCCAGCATCTAGAGTTCTCTGATTTGCTCGTTTTAGCCACTCTGACTGGTATGAGGTGGTATCTCAGTGTGGTTTTGATTTGTATTTCCCTGATGAGGAGGGATGCTGAGCATCATTTCTTGTGTCTGTTGGCCATCTGGATGTCCTCTTTGGAGAAGTGTCTGTTCATATCTTCTGCCCATTTCTTCACTGGGTTGTTTGTTTTTCGGGTGTGGAGTTTGGTGAGTTCCTTATAGATTTTGGATATGTCATTTGCAACTATCTTTTCCCATTCCGTTGGTTGCCTATTAGTTTTGTGGGTTGTTTCCTTTGCTGTGCAGAAGCTTTTAATCTTGATGAGGTCCCAATAGTTTATTTTTGCTCTTTATTAAAAGGGATCCACTTCTACTTATCTCACAGGTGTTTTTGTTTTCTTTGAAAGACTAAAATGGGATAAAATACTTATAAAATATTGAGAGACATGATCAGTGAATACCAACTTCCCTGGAAGAGTGTATTGTTTAGCTGTGTTACTATGAGTCTTGGAGTTCTTCAGAAATTCCCCAACTCAGTTTTTAGGGTAGGAGGGAGATAGAAGCTCATAGGAGGAGCTACAGCTACCCATACCCCATGCTTACTACAGCCCATGAAAATTGTGTTTAAAAAGGTAAGGGGAGCAGAGACAAAATTACTGGCAGTGTATTGTAGCAAGGTTTCAGGATGCAAGATTAATACACAAAATTCAATTGTATTCTTATAGACTAATAGCAATTGATTGGAAAATTTAAAAAAAAATTAAAGCCCCAATACAAGTAGTCTGCAAAAACAGAAAAATACTTAGGAGCAAGTCCAGCAAAAGATGTCTAAGTCCTCTACACTGAAGACATTGCTCAGAGAAATTGAACACCTAATAATTGGAGATATATATATATATATGATGTAAGACCCAATACTGTTAAAGTAACAATTTTTCCCAAAGAACTGCCAATTAAAATTCTGGCGAGTTTTTTTTTTTTTTTTTTGGTAGAATTTCATAAGCTGATTTCTAAATTTTATATAGAAACCCAAAAGACCTAGAATAACCAAAGTATGTCATTTTGGGACATTTGAGAAGTAGGCAACAGGACTGGATTAGATATATAAGAGATTCATCATGGAAAAGACTGGGGAGGAAAAAAGAGGAGGAAGCAGGTAAGGATGTGGTTAGAACCCAGGGCAGGTCTGACACCTGTGAAAGGAGAGACGGAATGAAGAACTGTGTGGAGAGAGCTTCAGACCACACCATAGTTCTGAGAGAGAGTTTGGAAATGGGGTGTCCCCAAGCAAAGATTTCCTGTTGGATGAGTCCTGCCCTGAATGGAATGGGCTAGCACTAACACACCCACTTTACCTAGTTACTGGTTAGGAGCTATCCAAAGAAGTGGACCTTTCTGTGAACTTTGTGTTGAATCCATAGGATAGGGCTCTCAAGTACACCCCCAACAGCAGTTTCTTTTGAAGGAAATCTGAACAGTGCACCTCCATGGCTACTACACAAAGTAATTTTTAAAAAGAATGAGTTGGAGAACCTTTCTTCCAACTTGCTAACCTTACCTTAATATTTTAAAACTTACTATAAAGCTACAATAGTCAAAGCAATGTGATATTGGCAAAAAATAAACAAAATCAATGGAACAGAACAGAGAGTCCAGAAAGAGTCCCATACATATATTGCCAATTTTTAACAAATGTACCAAGGCAGTTCAACAGGGAAAAGAAAGTCTTTTCAGCAAATAGCACTAGATCAACCAGATATCCATAAGGGGGGTGGAGGGATGGGAGGGAACCTCATCAACCCTTACCTCACACCGTACACAAAAATAACTCAGAATGGATCAGGGACCTAGAAGTAAGATCTAAAATTATTAAACTTCTAGAAGAAAACACAAGAAATATCTTTGTGACCCTGGAGTGGTAAAGTCTTCTCAGAATACAAAAAAACCAGAAACCATTAATAAAGGAGACAGACTATATAATTGGGCTTCATCAAAAACTAAAAACTTTTTATCTTCAATAGACACTAAGAAAATAGGCCATAAACTAGGAGAAATTATTTGAAACACATATATCAGACAACTTGAATCCAGAATACAGTTTTTTAAAAAAATGTTTATTTTTGAGAAAGAGAAAGCACAAGTGGGGTAGGGGTAGAGACAGGATGACACAGAATCTGAAGCAGGCTCCAGGCTTTGAGTTGTCAACACAGAGCCCGAGGCTGGGCTTGAACTCATGAACCATGAGATCATGGCCTGAGCTTAACCGACTGAGCTATCCAGGGCCCGCAGAATACAATTTTTAAAAATTTCTTAAGATTCAGTAAGCAAACCAATTTTATTTTTTTAATTTATTTTTCTTATTTTGAGAAAGTAAGAAAGAGCAAGGGAAGGAGAGAGAGAGAGAGAGAGAGAGAATGTTAACTGGGCTTGATCCTACAATGATCCTGGAATCATGACCTGAGCCAAAATCAAGAGTTGGATGCTCAACCTACTGAGCCACCCAGGTGCCTCAAAACAATTTTTAAAAACAGGTAAAGTATTTAACCAGACACTTCACAAAAGAAGATCTATGAATGGCCAGTGAACTACTAAAAAATGTTCACAATCATTAGTAATCGGGGAAATGCAAATTAGGACCATTTATAGATCCTTCTAGAATGGCTACAGTGAAAAGACTGACACATACCAACTATTGGGGAGAATGTGGAGCAACTTGAACTTTCATAAACTACTGGCAGGAATGTAGATGTACTTGGAAAATAATTTGGCAGTTTCTTAAAAAGTTAAACATATATTTACCATAAGACACTCTGGTACACTAATATTCATAGTAGCCTTATATGAAATAGCGGGGGGACTGGGAAACCACCCACATATTCATTAACAGGCAAATGGATATACTGTGGTGTAACTAAACAATAGAATACTACTCAGCAACATTAGGGTACAAACTGCTGATGTGAGCAACAGCGTGAATGATTCTCAAAATCAATATACTGAGTGAAAGAAGCCAGACAGAAAAGAGTACAGACTGTATGATTACACTGCTATAAAAGTCTAGAAAAAGCAAACTAATCAGTGACAGGAAGAGATCAGTAGTTGTCTGGGGATGGGGCAGAGGAAGGGATGGATTATGAAAGGGTGATGAAAATGTTATATTGATTCTGGTGATAATTTCACAAGTGAGCATATATATGTTAAAACTCCTAAGACTATATAGTTTTAAGTATTTGAGGTTTATTGTATGTCAATTATGCCTCAGTAAAGTGGTTTTCAAGGGATGGAGGAAGATGGAGTCTGATGCAATTCATGCCACCCTACCTACACACTCAAACGATATGAATGGTTGGAACCATGTCATAGTAGAAACTTAGGGAGCAGTGAGTCTGGTACTTTGCTTTCCTATTTGGCTATTGAGCATGGACCTTTCCCTCAAGCTGGGGGAAGGAGTGGAGGAAGGCACAATGTCTAGTGCCAACCAGCTGTGGCCTTAAAGCTACCTCAAGCACAAGGAGGATCCTTCCCTCAAACAGGGGAGCATGCAGGCCAGCTGTGTAGACAATATGCCAAAGCAGCCAGATAGGGCTCAGCATTCAGAAGGGACCCCCACTAGCAGGTTTAATGTTCTGCAGTCACGGTATTGAAATTCTTAATAATTTTGTCTTTGAATTTGCACTTTGGAAGAGAAGTCTGATGGGATAGTGGATGTACTGCGAACCTGGACCCTTGGCTCATGCAGGGTCACCTCTTCTGTGACTTCCCTGGGGACAGAGATGAGTTCTCTGCTGCCCTCTGCCCACCAATGGCCTGAGCATGAGAGGATTGGGGCTGGCGCACAGCCAGAGGCTGAGTCACAGGGTGACTCTGGGACAACTGTGAGAGTCTGCATTTGCCCATAGAATATCCATGCGTCTGAGACAGTGCAACATTAACATGACAAAACCTGCAATCATAGGTGGACAGGAAAACTGCAAAATAAAGGAAAAGTCTTTTTGCCTGCTTTCTGAACAAGAGGCTTCTGCATTTTCATTTTGTGTTGGGCCCTGCAAATTTTGTGGTCAGTCCTGGCTGCAGTGCAGCCTGCTTGCAGTCACAGTATTCATCCTCCACCTGGCCTGCCCAGGGGCTCCAGCTGTTGATTGCCAGAAATAGAGGAGGTGGGCTGATCTTGCTGCACGGAGCTTCCAGTTCCTGTCAGGGGAAAGACTCCATTCACCCTTCCCAGGAGTGACAGAGACCGGAGCCATGGAATGGAAAGTCTGGAATGTAGGGCAGACTTGCTCTCCAGAGTAGGAAGTGTTATCAGGGGAGATGCAAGGCAAGTCCCGCTCTCATAAGATTCTTTGGCTTACTGGTTATGGTCCTCCCTGTACTTTGATGTCCTCTCCAGTGTAGAATAAGGGTGAAAGTCCCAATTTGTTGTTTTGAAAAAAGTAACCATGACAACAGCCAAGTCTACAGAGAGAGTAGTAAAACCTATCAAGCTCACTTTCAATACCTTGCCTTTCCTTCCAGACCGAATACTCCTAGTCAGACAATGACCCAGCCACAACAAAAGACCAGACTTTAGAAAAATGTCATGTGCCTGGCTCCTCATAGATTAGTGGTGGTATCTCTTTGATTTGTCAGTTCTTTGCCTCCAGCTTTCTCCACATAGTCAGGTTTAGAAGTCTTATTTTAAAAGGGCCAAGAGCAGATATGAGCTCTTTTTAGGTAACATGCCCTACAAATCTGCTAAACTCATGGATTCAGAAGTAAAAATGAACTTAGAAAGTTCCATTAAATGCATCCAGGCATGATAGAAATTTTGGACTAATCCTTGTGTTAGAGAATGAACTGGCAGAAGCTTATCCACCACCTCCATCTATGTGAGGAGGGAAGCACTTTTTCCTTCTGCCTGGCAGGGAGGGCCTCCCACTCAGCCTTTCTTGGAGTCAGAATGAAGCAGTATAATCTGCAAGGGCAATGGCTGGGAAGACAGGAGGTCTGGGTTCTGAACTCTGTCACTCATTAGCTGTGAGACCTTGATTGGATACATAGTTTAACCTCTTAGGATATGTCGATGTTTGCCCTGCTCTATCAGAATATAAGCAAGCACCTTTTAACAAGAGGAAAGCATTGTGCACGTAATGTGACGTGTGAGAGCATTATCACATATTCCTCTTTGCTCTTCTCTGAGCCTGGCATGGTAGGGTCAGATCTGGCAGGTTTTTGCCAGGTAAAAATTAAGTCTTCTTCACCTGATCTCTGGGCTGCATATGGGAGCAGATTTATAGAGCAAACAGAGGCTTACTGTACCTTGCACAAAGGAAACCAGCTATTTTTCTTAGGGTTGGGGAAAATTAGATTTGTTTTGTCTCTGAGGCTATTAACTAGGTTTATCAAGACCAGTCATAGTCACTAACCTGTAGCCTGGCCCTTGGCCTGCTGGCTATCATGGTAGCTGAAGCTCAAAGAGCTAAAAAGCTCAGGCAGGTAACAATCAGAGTATGATAATCAGGGGGAAGGGAGGGAGCCTGCCACTTTGAAAGGGACAACAGACTGTTGCCACAGGGAATGTGAGTCCAGCGTGGCCAGATTGTCTAAATTTTTCTCAAGAGAGGCCTGAAATCTGGACTTTTAAGTGTTAAGATATTCAAAATTTTAAATAATGGCAGCAAAAGCAAATTTAATGCACAGTGTAAGCCAGAATAAGACAGGCTAGCAGGGTGAGTGGGTTAAAGATGGAAAATTCAGTTAAGGCAGGGAAACACAACAGAAGGCCGTCCTGAGCCTCGCTTCCTGGAGAGCACCATAAGAGGAAGCAAGACTCAAGAGCCTCCTTATCTAGGTTGCCGTTCCCCTGCCTCAGCTTCTCCTTTTCTGTCACTCCTCCTTCCAGCCTTTGGAGATTTTACCTCTGTGGAAGGAGGAGGTGAGAAACTCTTAAAAGCCATGCCTTTCTCCAAAGCCATTAATGTGGCTGGTCTTTGCCTACCCCTACAGGCCTAGATTTTGAAACTCAAAAGCCAGGAGAATATTTTTTTCCCCTCTGTGTTCTGCTTCCCTGAGGCAATGAAAAATGCTCAGCTGATTTACTAAGGAGAGGGCATAAAGAGTGATCGGAGGGGTGCCTGGGTGGCTCAGCTGGTTAAGTGTCTGACTTCAGAGCAGGTCATGTTCTCACAGTTTGTGAGTTTCAGTCCCACATTGGGCTCTCTGCTGTCAGTGTAGAGCCTGCCTCAGATCCTCTGCCCCTCTCTCTATCTGCCCTTCCCCGACTCTCTCTCTCTTTCAAAAATAAATAAACATTTAAAAAAAAAGTGATCAGAAATGCTAGCTAGCCTGCCCCCATTCCAGGGCTAGACTGGATGGGGGGTACATCACACACACAATCTCAAGAGGCCCAAACGGGGATGGTGTGCTTGGGAAGTTAGGACTAGTTTAGCACAGCTGGGCGGAGTATAAATCACATGGCAGAGGAGGTGCCTGGGAAGGCAGATGAAACAGGACTTAAGAGACAATAGGATGTCTGATTACTTATTTTTTTTATTTTTTTTTAACGTTTATTTATTTTTGAGTCAGACAGAGACAGAGCACGAGCTGAGGAGGGTCAGAGAGAGAGGGAGACACAGAATCTGAAACAGGCTCCAGGCTCTGAGAAGTCAGCATAGAGCCCGATGTGGGGCTTGAACCCAGGTACCGCAAAATCATGACCTGAGCCAAAGTGGGACACTTAACCAACTGAGCCACCCAGCCATCCCGGATGTCTGACTGCTTATGTTAGTTTTGTAATAAAGTTATTTTGCAAAGCTGGTCACCAATGCTTCATTCAGTTTTGTATAATTTATCATCTATGCACTTTAAAGTGACATAAAGGACTTTGGAAACCATGATCTGGAAATCATGCCTGTCTCATTTGGATGGTCTTGACCTCTGAGGGTACTAGGTGACTCCAGATTTCATTGAGTGGTGCACCATGGCCCACAGGAAACCTCGCTATTCCTGGAACTGCTAGTGTTTTCCACCTGTCCTCCTCCCATACCAGCTCCTACTTCCCGTGTCCCCAGGCTCTGCGAGCTCCTCTTCTTCCCTGGTGACCAGTGATCAGTCCAGCTCTGTCTCTGCACCATACCTGGACTGACCCCTGAGGACCTTGTTTTCCCGTCTGCCCTCTCAAGTGAAGGATGTGTTTTCAATCATCAGTCCCCCAGTGTCAGTGTTGGGATCTAGGGCTGGTGGCTCCCAGGGTGCTGCCTCTGAACACTCCCTTTCTCTTAAACCTGCTTGAGGCTCACACTGTCTACCCACCTACCCTAACTCCCCTAGTCACTGACATCTTCAGTCTCTTTCTCCATGTCTTTTGTCTCCACCCCATCGTCCTAAGCAGCTAAATGTCCTTGTGGTTGATAAAAGCAACAAACGTCCTGTCTGCAGAGCTACATGATCCTTGTACCTTCAGTGACTTTCTCCTTCCACCACAGCAGGCTCTCCTGGGGGCGGTTGGAACCTTGGCATCATCGAAATCTCCACCTCCTCTGAAATCTCATTCTCTCTCCACATCCTCCAGCTTATTTGCTCAGGTGCCTTCACTGTGAGATCTCCAGTGCTACCTCCACTTTCTTTGTCCTTGAACCTTCTCCAGTCTTTCCTTACTTCATATCTGCCTTAGAGGTGATAGTTCTTCCCAATGTGCCCCAAACAGATTACTAAATGCACCATGCCCCTTCCAAATGTCCCCACCTGGCAAAGGCCTGCAGAACTACTCATGCCTGTGTTGAGCAGACACTGTGCTCTTCTTCTTTATTGAATTGAAAGAAAATTTCAATTCTTCTTCTCAGAGCTTCATGTTTCCAACCCCTGTATTCCCAGAGAATAAGCCTGGCAGAGAACCCTGGTCAGCTGTGTCTGCACCTGTCCTCTCTTCCTTACGTATTACAGCAGAGCACAGATCTTTCCTCCAACCAAAGCCAGTTCCTCCACAGGTAACTTGATCTCATCCCCTCCTGCCTAATCAAGGGTCTTGCTCCATTAGGTAGGTCTTCCTCCTGCACAAATCTTCAACCTCTTCCTCATACCTGGATTTCACTTAAATAGATGCAAGAATCCTCCGTTACAAGCAAAGGCAAGCAAACAAAACTTCCCTTAACTGCAAGCATCCCTCAAGCTCTCACTTAATCTGTCCACTCTCCATCCACAGCTAAGCTTTTTAAGAGTTCTGCACAGGCACTGCCTTCACTCTATCTCCTCTTCTCCTTTCAAGGTGGACTTCGTACTTCACTGCTTTGAGGAAGGTACTCTTGCTGGGGTCCCAACAGCTTCCATGCTTTATCAACATAAACTTTTCGTCTTCCTCTAACTTGATCTCCCAGCAGCATTTGATACAGTTATCCTCCTTCTTGAAATAGTCTCTCCTCTTCTCTTTGGTGATAAAATGTTATTTCTTCTTTGTACCTACTGGCTCTTCTTTCTTAGGATTTTTTGCCTGTTCCTCCTCCTCACAAATTCTGAATTCTCAAGTTCTTTGGGAGCTTCTTTCATACCACAGTGTCCCTTGGCAATTTCACCTTCTTCCAAAGCCTTAAACACCATCTCTAACCTGGTTTAGTCTTTTCTAAATCCTCACCTTTTCTATCACAGAACTGTAATTAAGTACTTAACTCAAGTGATTATCTGTATATTGATTGTTTCCCTTACTGAAACTGTAAACTCCATGAGGGTGGACAATGTCTTCTGAACTCACCACTTCCATAAACCACTGGGCCAGCCCACAAAATAAAGTAGCTGAGCTTCAACACTGACTGCTACTCCATGGGCCCACTGCTCTGCCTTCCAAAAGAGGGAGCAAACATCTGCCTTCCTGGGATTGTCTAATTGTTAGAACTTGTCACCACAGTCTGTTTTCCAGATTAAGTGTACAACTATCATTTCTTTATTGCAGAACAGGAAGTCCAGATGTATTCTTTTGTCAGACATGGGGGGGGGTGGATCTTGTATTAATAAAAATAAAACTAGAATTAAGGAGTGGGGGAAGCCTTCAAGTTTTTAAGCATAGGAGTGACATGATGAGCTCCATATTTTAAAAAGCTGTCAATAAGGAGGAAGAATTGGGGGAAGGAGAGAATAGGGGCAGGGACATTTGTGTGACTCTGTTCCAGGGGGAGGGCTGGCAAAAGCCTTAGCTCATGGGTGACACTGAAAATAGAGAAGAGAGGGAGGGAGAGGTGAGACATGCAGAGATAAAACAGCAATTGAATATGGGGGTGGGATGGTGGGCAGTGAAAGACTTCCCAGAATCAGAGGACTCTAGTATTTTGCCTGTAATCTTCTTCAGTGAGCCCTCACAGACATGCTGTTCTTTCTTTGGAAGGACCTGCCACACACTTACCTCCTTGGAATCCTATTTCTCCACCATGATCTCTCTGAAGCACTCCTTAATTACCTCAGGGAGGATAACTCTTTCTCCCTCATGACCACAGCACTTTGTTCAAGTGGTCCATATCATTGCTGGTTGTATATAACTGAACCAAGGCATTGTGCCATCTGTGATGAAATAGCTACTTCAAACTAGAACACTTGCCAAAAAAAAATTAAGAGAAATGTATTTAATATCTTTATTTCCTTAACTTATAATTGACCAAAATGATCTCTTTTTATTATATCAAAGTTCTGGTGGAGTCTGTTAATAATGCTAATTATTCATTTCTTTGACAAGATTTATATAACGGTCTTGGCTGATCCTGGCCTGCTCCTTCCTTTGGTTTCAGAGTCCACAACCTCTTAACTTCAAAATAGTCTCAGAGACACCATCTCTGAGTTTCTAAATACTTGTATCCTGAAAACCTATGGTGATCACTCTCCAACTCAGCTGGTTCCAATTAACCTCTTCTCAAGCTATCTGTATGTGCATGCTTTATATAGCAATGTAGCCTTTAAAAAGAGCCAGATATTTTTAGTCATACTGGACGCACATTATAACATAGTTAACTCCTATATGCTCTGGGCTGGCTTACACAGGCTTTTTCATGTTTATAACTTCTAAGATGTCCCAACATTCACTAAGGCTTCAGAAGCCCTTTAGGACCAATACCTTCCAGAAAATGCACAAAATCCATCTGAATTCATGTCATACACCATCACCAAGGGCACTCTGCCATCTAGATCTAGCAGAATCCTAATGATTCCACAAGACACAAAAAATCTGCTTCCTCAGGAATCAGCTCCTAATTCCTGTCTCCCTCCTCTGATCAGAGTCAGTCCCTTTGCTGTTCCACACTCATGATTTGCACACTCCTTTCCTGTGGAGTTTATCACATAAAGCCTTGCTATTTTTATTTGTACTCATGTCTTTCTCTCTAGCTGTATCAAAAGCTCCTTAACAGCACAGACAGTATTTTCTTAGTGTCCTCCCTACCTGCCCTCCACCCATCTACCCACCCATACTGGAAGCTTAATACCATGTCTTGCACTTAGGTGGAGTTCAGGGTTCTAGAAAAGTCAATGAATGAATCATAAACATAATTTGGGTCATTTTCCCCTACAAAACACATCACCTGTCTTTGCCCACATTGAAAGTCCCCAGCCTCTTCTCTGCCCACTCCTACTGGCTTCCTATAGTTTCTCCCCATCTGTCTGGCATTTCTTTCTACCTCTAGAGAGCTTTCCAATCTGCTCCCTATTTTGGCTCATTTTTAAAGCTTTGTAATAGGGTTAGTTCCAGAGTTTAGCATACCTACATTTGGAGAACTGAACTACCACTCCTGGTTTCTCCAGCCCTGACAACACTGCCTCCCACCCCCCTACCCAAGGCAACTCTACAAGAAAGCCTCATGAAGTCTCCCATGATGAAGGAGCTGGTTGTCCTAGAAGCAAAAGAAACTATGTGCAGTGTCCAATTCACCCCTAAAATCTCCCTTGAAGCCAAGGAACACAATGTGGTCTCTTCCTGGGTAATTTCCTTATATCATCTTTTCTTGCATATAGCCAAAATGTTTACAGCTATCTCCAATTATTCCTAAACTTGAGTATTTGCCAGAAACAGATCCTTGTGTAACGCATTCACCTTCTTTTTCTTTTTTCCTTTTTTAATTTTTTAATGTTTATTTTTGAGAGAGACTGTGTGTGAGCAGGGGAGGAGCAGAGAGAGATGGAGACACAGAACCTGAAGCAGGCTCCAGGCTCTAAGCTGTCAGCACAGAGCCCAATGTGGGGCTCGAACTCACAGACTGTGAGATCATGACCTGAGCAGATGTCGGACACTTAACCAACTGAGCCACTTAGGTGCCCCTCCCTTTATTTTTCATGCAAAAAATATTATTTTTTATTTTGTTTCCTTTGGTGATTGCTTGACAGATGCTCCCAGTGATAGCGACTCCTAAATCCTAACTCTGCCTAGCATGATTTCCTGGGGTGCCTTTCTTTACTACTCACTGTCTCCTCTAGTGATCACATCATCCTCTGAATGGTGACAGGTCAGGGATCGTTAGCCCCACTGTACAGATGTGCATGTGGGGCTAGGAGAGAGATCTTGTGATTTTCTGAAACTGGCACAGCTTGTAAAACATGGTAGGGGGTGGGGTGGGGGTTACTTAACTCAAAGCTTCCTAAGACTTTCCCACTTTCTCAAGCTTTTTATTGGCTTTGTTGTGAGCAGCATCTGATATAGCCAGCTTTGGTTGCATTTAGTCATCTGCTTTAGAGGGATTACTCCCCTATTTTTTTGGATTTGAACTCTTCTAATTGCATAAATCAGGTGTACATTTCAAAGAGAAAACCACTCTTATAGTCTTCTTAGTTTTTGTAAATTGTAACAATTTCAACAGGCCCTACCTTAGAATTCCAGGAAGCCAATGGATGGATAGGTACTGAGCACCTCCTTTGGAGCCCCCCTGCTAGACATTGAAAGGATGGCGTGGGGGGTGAGGGGGACATGGTGGGAAACGGGATGGAGAATGAGTGCAGGGGCAGGAGGAACTGGAATCTGGTCCAAGCTGCACTGAAGGAGAGCCTCTTCCAAAATTTATCCTCCCAGTTGCGCATTTTTCTAAATCACACAAATGTGCTGCATAGGCTGATAGGGGTTCTGCTGGGAGGTGACTAGTGAGAGAGGCAGGATAGTTTACAATCTAACCTGAGAGTGAAGCCACACGATTAAAAGCACCTGGGTTGCACCAGCATAAAGACACGTTAGAGATGTGTCACAGAAGAAGTACACCAAGTGCTGACTGTGGTTGTGGGCAATAAAGGAAAACACAGATGAGAGAGGTGACTGGAGAGATCTGGAAAGCTTTGTGGAGAAGAGGCAGTGATTTGGAAAGCATGAAATCCTAGCTAAAAGTAGAGGAACATAGTCCCATTCCCTGGCAGGGCTCTAGAGTCCCATCTAGTGCCTGCTCAAGGAGCCTCCAGTCCTTTGGAAGTAGGTAGGATATGTAACGTTAGCTACCCAGTACACAGCAGAGGAGAGAGAAGAAAGCAAGAGGCAGAAGAGAGGATAAGAGCATGCTTCTGAACCACACTGCCATACCACATTGAGTCCTGTTGCACCACTCAGGAGCTGAGTGGACCTGGGTCAGCTGCTGCTAGTTTCTGGACTTCAATATTAGTGTATATCTCCTAGAGTTGAGATAAGGATTAAGTGAGAATACTACCTACAAAGTGCTTAGAACAGTGCACGGTACACAGTAAGTGCTCAATAAGTGTTAGCTATTGTTATTTACATTTACTGATATATACACATATGCATGCACAAAATGCCTGCTGTGATTCACAAGTAGGATTAGGACGCTCAGACTGAGATTATTAGAGTCTAAAAGACACCACAAAATGGAGAGCTTGAGGTTCTTGTGTTGCTGCTGTTTTTACATGGTTTAGCACTTTGGGATAGTATTTGGAAGAAAATATTGCAATAAAAATGGTGCTATTTGGGACTGACCTCAGTGCCCTCGGCTCAGGTACCGGAGTGCAGTGTCTAAGAAGCTAAGGCCTGTTTGGATTTCCTCACACCGTGGCATGGAGGCAAAGCTCCTGCTGGCCACTAACCCAAGGGCCAACATTCCTTTGAGCTGCACCCTTCTCAGAGGTGTTTGTGGTTCAGGCCCTGGGGTTTGTGGGAAACCATTTCCATTGAAAGGGAAATTTCCAGAGAGGCTCTCCTCACCTTTACAGAATCATCAGCTGCTCTGCCCAGAATATGGAAGCGTGCTATGACCTCCGGTTCCAAGTTCTATACTTCGTGAAATCTGGACTCTTGGGCAAGTTACCTCACCTCTCTAAGCCACATATGTAAAATGGATATAAGAGTAAAATCTTGATGGGACTGGTTGTGAGGCTTAAATGTAATAAGGTAAAGCTTGGCATTCAATTAAAGGTAGCCATTGTAATTATTAATAGCTGCAGTCATTTTCGTATTGATGCTGTAGGCGGAGAGAAGGGGGTGGCTGCTTCTGGAAGCACACTTGAGACTCACATACAATTAAGGTGATTATGAAATTGTCTAAACTGGAACACGTTGGAGAGTAAATGGAGTGCTATTAATAATGGCTCAGGGACAACAGGCATAATTGGGACTGTTTGGGGCAAACCAGTCCATGAGTCTCTGTCCACTGATCAGCACCCTTCATCTCCAATGCCTGACTATCTGACTATATATCTTTCTTCAAAACATAGTTCTTAGTTAAATATTTTTCTCCTTCCTGACATCCTTGTCTTTTAAGGGGTATTTGTTCATTAAGGTTCTCTATCACTTGTTGGGAAATGAGTATGTGTTAGCCATCGAACTAGGTGCTTTAAGTAAATGAGATATAAAATGCTCACCAACCACTGTAGGAGGTAGGTGCTACCTCCATTACAAAGCTATAGAATTTGAGGTTGAGGGAGGTTAAGTAACTTGCCCAACCAAGGTTACAATTAAATGGTATATTGGGGATTTACCACATAGGCCAAAGGCTGGCTTATACTGGATCAGAATTTTTAGAGGTGAGTCCAGAATGATTTATGTGGGGCCCTCACACTGCCCCTACCTACATCATGTCCTTGCAAGTGGGAGTTTTCCTCTGCACCTTTGGCTGGTTTCTTAGGACTACTATTAGCAGCTTCCATGTAGAACTTGGGATCAAGAGCAGGCAAGTCACAACTTTTGTCTCAACTAAACTTGGGCCTCAGCGACTGTTTCCATCCATATGGTTAAAGACTTCCAAACTTTCAACAGTGGTCCCAGTCCTGAGAAGTGGAAGCACCAGAAAGCCTCCCTCCTCAACAACTTGTATGCTTAACAAATTGAAAATGAAATCCTTCTCAAATATTCTTTTGAGTAAAGATTCCTTTAAAGTTACTTTAACTTGGCTTTTATGGGAGACAGGGATTCCTCACTGTGTCCCAGGTCATAAGTGACTTTAATGAGAAAAGGTGGAAGTCAATTCAGGCGAGCCCACCTGCACATGGGGCCAGTCCCCCACATCACTCTGTTGACAGATCAGGAAACCATGTTGAAAAATGACAGCCCAGCTGTGCCAGAGACTCTCAGCATAAATAATGTCTGCCCCAAATTACTGGAGTAGTGCCCACATAATTTGGAAAGAAGTTTTCCTACTTTCAGTAAGAGCATTGTCTTCTTAACTATCAGAGCCTTTGTACACACTGTTCCCTCTCCCAGGAATAAGTCACCCCTTTGCCACTCCTTCCCCTGGAAAATACTATCTTTAAGATTCAGCTTAAGGGGGCACTTGACCTCATCTGGGGAATCTTGAAGAGGTTTTCTATTACATATTCCTATCAGGCCCCACAAACTCCCTCTGATAAATCTTATCCCAGTTTTATGCTTACTAGTTTAAGGCCTGCATTCGCTACCAGGTCATGAGCTCTAGGGACAGGGCTTGTCAACCATGTCCCTCCTGTGCCCATCACCTAGCATGGTACCTAGAACAGAAGGGCCTTGGTGAAGGAGTGGACTCCTTGGAAGAATGTGTCTGGTTCACCAGCTGTGGCAGTTCAGAGTCTTTCAGAGATCCTTGGAATACTTACCTGAGGCTTTCTGTATCTTTGAGGGGACACTAGATTGTTCATTTCTGCTTTGCTCCTTAACTCCAGGAGAGTTAGAAGGAGCCTCAGGCAAAATCATGCCTGCCATTTGCACTGTATCACAGTCTATGTAGATATTTTATCTAAGCTATCTCAAGGCAAGGAAGGCTTTATTATCTCCATTTTACTGGGAAGGAAACAAGGCTCATTATAGTAACTTGCCCCAAGTCACACAGTATGGGACAGAGCTGTAAAGTAAATTATTCCCCCACTATGACAAACTACATTAACAATATAATGTCATAAAAATTATGACAATGCTGATTATGTCTCACTTCCAAGTTCCAACTGGTCACAGGTCACTCAGGGCCCTTTTCAAACTATCACTTATTAAGGGTTCACCCATTGCCTTTTTCCAAGTTTACCCTGCCTTGTAGAAATTTTTATTATTTTATTAGAATTCTCATGCCTGGCCAAAATCTCCCATGTTCTCTATTCTACCCTGAGAAGCCATTCTTATGTGTTTGCATTTCTGCTTGCTTCTTTTCTCTCCAGTTGACTTTTATGTCTAGCCTATATTTGCTCTTCTGGGCCTTTAAGTATATCTCTTTTCATTATTTATCCCCTGCTGCCTCCTACATTTACCATATCTTACTCTGGATCTTCCCTAGATGAGATCTAAAGGACCTCTGACATCAATGATGCTGTCTTATTATCACAAGGTCTGGCCTCAGAGCCAAGGAACTGATGAGTAACTATAACATCAGACATTATAGGTTGGAACAGATAACACTATTGTTCAGTCTAACCACTCATTTCAATGATAGAAGCTAAAACATCACCAGAGCCCCTTCTTTGGAATTACTTTCAGAAATCTGTGGCACTTTACTTTTCATATCCTGGGTAAACTTCTGGTTCAAAATGGAGGATTAAGCATATGCTATAGCCTTTCTTTGTCACCCCACATCAGAAAAGATATTTTTAAAATCTACAACTGAACTATAAAACAAGAATGGAGCCCTCCTTGGGCCAGAAATTCTGGAAGTATAAAAACTGATGAGATCAACCTGTTAAAGGAAACAAATCAAAATACAGAAGAGTATCCTTACAAAGGCAAGACAAAACCCAATGAAGTTCTATATGTGGAGAGAATAGATTAAGAGAGCAGGAGGAAACTAGGGGCAATTAGTAGACCGAGGAACTAGCTTCAGGTGTTTCTGTATATCTCTTATCCCTTATCAAGCAGCAGCTCAGATGGGGGCTCTTTCCAAAGAAGCTGTTGGCACAGAAGGTTGGAACTGGTGATGCAGAGTACATCGAAGCCCAGAAGCTTAACTCTATGATACTAGGGACAAGTTCCACCCCTTCTTCACTCTTCCTGTAAACAGATTTGGAATACAAACTGCACTGAACATCCTGTCTCTTCTCTTCCTCCCACAAAAGGTGGACAAACAGAAGCTGCCAGCTGACTAACAATGAATTTCAGCCACAAAAATGAGCACATAATTATGACTTACCAAAATTTGATGAATGCCCACACCATGGGAGGAAATCACAAACTGTAAATAGAAGGGTTTGCACTTGAGGAAACAGACTTATTGATCAATCAAAACAGGGCTTTAGACTACACTGAATTAATAATAGCCTTAGAGATGTCAGCAGATATTGCAACCATAAAAAATTTACATATAATGGACATTAATATTTTGATTTTTGAAGTAAAAATATGAATGGATGGACTGATAAGCCAAATAACAGCTGAAGAGCTGAGAGAGCCAATCAAGGAATTATCTCAGAATGTAGCACAAAGAGATAACAGAGATGGGAAATGCAAAAAGAACAGGTAAACATGAAGAATGGATCCATAAGACTCAGTGTTTGTCTAATTGGTGTTCTAGGAGGCAAAAATAGTGAGAATAGAGGAGAGACAACATCCAAAGAAATATTGGCCAGGACATCCCCAGAACTGAAGAGGACTGCCTAAATGCTCAGCAGTGTAAAAAGTCACATACAATTATCTCAATGGGCCAATTCTTCACTCACTGATGATAGATTTGCTTTGGGAAGCAGTAAAAGGTCATTTCAAGTCAAGTGTGTTGGAACAGATGGATGGTCAAGCCCAGTGCTTGTTGACAGTGAGATGTATGTTAAATTAGGTGTAAACTTAAAATTTTTTTGCAAGGCTCACAAATTAGTTTTGAAGATGCTGCCTCTAGTATTAGCACCCATACAAGCAGTTTAGCCAGTGAAATTTTCTATTTCCTCAAACCTTCCTCTAGTTTTACAGCACAGGAGTACATGAACAAACTAGAGGCCAGGGGGTCAACTAAGAGAATAATGCTTCTCCTGTATCCTCCCTCATCACCCTCACCCCCGCTTAGAGCTCCACCAGTAGATATTAATGCTTCCCAACATGATCCAGCTTCTTCAGTCTCATTATCCCCAACCACTCACTCATTCCTAACTCTAAAAACCCTGTCCTCTTCTTACTGTCAAAACTCTAATCACATTTCAAGGCCCAGAACAAGTCTCACCATTCACAAAAAGCCACCTTTGGCCACATCTCTATGCTAATATCTCTTTGTACTTGTCAATAGTATCATGCTTACTAGTTTTTTTTTTCCCACTAGACTGCAGGCTCCCATAGAGCTGAGAGAGTGCCAAACATTTCTCTCATGCCCTCCAAAAAACAGCTCTAAGTACCTATTAAAATGAAAAATATCCCTAGGAGGGAGAACAAGTTGAAGGATTAGCCCCTGGACACTAATTATTTTGGTGATAGATGATTTCCTATGACTAGGGGGAAGAAAGTGGGTGGATAAGAAAAAAAAGTGGGCAAATGACACAGAAAAGGAAGTCTAGTGAGGAGGGGAGGGGCACTAGAGGCAAACATAAACTATTCTGCAATCCTGTTCAGGCCACCTCAGCATCTCTCACATGATCCCTAATTACTCCCATGACAAAAGGGTCATAGAATCACTGGCCTCCAGACCAATGAACTCAGAGACTACCACACACCCTATGAGTACCCAAGAGAGGCGCAGTAACCTGCCCCAATGCACAGATTTCTTCAGTGACCTCCCATGGGACACTACTCCAATCTAGAGACTGCTCCTCTAGATTCTCCCAGGACTGGCCCTTATGACCTATGCTCTTGCCAGAGACTGAAGACTAATAACAATAACATCTATTGAACTCTTACTAGGTGGTAGATGCTCTGATAAGGCCCCCACATGGTTTATCTCTTTCCTTCCTCATAGTTACCATATCAAGACATACTATTTTCCTCCCCTTTTTCTGATGAAGAAACCAAGGCAGAGCTATAGCAGTGAACACACACAGTGATGAGGGTCCATCTGAACCCAGGAAAACTAATGGGATGGGGAGGGATGCAGGAGCAGTTTTGAGTTTCCCCTGTTAATACTTTTCTCATTCTCTTAACCTGCAAAGCCTTTCCTTCCACCTGTTACATTGAAAACAATGCTTCTCTTTCAAGGCTTGCGCATTAAACCATACCCAACCTTGCCAGGATAACCAGCTTCTCCTGTCTTCTCACAGTTGTTTATGGCCTTGGTTAAACTCTTATAATTTGACTTATATTATTAGTAATACAGGTGGCTGCATCTTATTCAAATTAACTCCTTGAGAGCAAGAACCTCATTTTGTTCATTGCTATATTCCTAGAGCCCAGAACAGTACCTAAGATATTGTAGGTATTAAGTTTTTGGAGTGAACACAGCAGTCTGCATGTGCGTGTATTCTCTCCCATGATATGGGACCTTCCATGGCAGAGATACAAGAGATCCTATAAGCCTTGATGCCTAGAGAGGGTTAAAGTATAGCCATGGACAGTGTCATGTGAGGCTTAGGCCACAGACAAAATTTCAGGGTATCAGACATTCTCCTCTTAAACTTTTCTCACTGATTCCATTGGCTGCATAATCTACCACCTTATTATCATTAAGGCTTCATCTGATTTGGGATTTAGGTGAAATATAAAATTCTCCAAGGAAATTTTATTCACTTACAATCTGAATATCATACTCTGCTGACCAGTGAAAGTGGTTTTGATCTGGAAAGAGCTTCTGGGATACTGGGAACCTAAGGCAGAAGGTAGAGGAAGGAAGTAGTGACAGGAGTTTTTACTTTGAAGTCTGTGGATGGGTCTCAGGGGGTCCAGGACCCAGAATTATATTCAGAAGCATTGCATGCTGATTTCTAAGATTTTTCTCCAAAATGCAGTTCCACAGGTTCTTTCATGAGTTCTCTGGAGCCTTAAGGAGAATTAGAAGAGCTGGAGGAGATGGCAAAAATCAGCCATTTGCACCCCAGTTTCCCTGACATACCAGTTTTGCACTGGGCACGTGGGCCTACAGGTACCACTGGCTGGCTTAAAGCAATGGCGCACAAGGAGAAAGAACCAAAGAAGATGGAAAGGGGTAAAGGCACTGGAGAGGGACAGGAGGGGAAGCTAAGATAAAGGGTAAGAATGCTGTGCATCAGACACAGAACTAAAAGAGGTCATATGGCCCAATCTCCATGTTTTAGAGATAAGGAAAGGAGGTCCAGGGAGGTTAAGTAACCCGAACACTTGGGGTCAGAGAATGGCTCCCTTGCCAGAGACTGGCCCCACTCTAGGCCATCTCTGTGGCCTCACAGTTTGTTCATTCAACAACAGATAAGCTCACAAGGAAAGGCCGGTTAATGCTTCTGTTATCTGACTGTTTGGGTGATGGCTGTGGACCACTGCATTGCTGAAACTTGGCATGTGGAATCACAGATAAGATATGGAAGACATTCCCCTGGGGATGCTTTGATGACCTAGGCCAAAAAGTCTTACCTGCTAACCATTCACTTTACCAACATTTACTGAGCACTTACTAGGTACAAGGCACTCATGGTGGCTTCCATGGGGGCCACAGAGAGGAAAAATATGTGATTCTTAGCCCTGGAAGAACTATGCTATGGTAACAATGAAAGACATCCCACTGCAGGGGCAGCTGGGTGTTCTGTACAGGAGGCAGGTTTGGTACCACATCCAGGTAGGTGAGCCAAAGCAAGGCCACTGGGACCTCAGTGCTCAGGGAGGGCTCTGGATCTTACCAGAAGAATGGGATTCAGTGGCCTCTCCAGCTACCCTAGGCAGTCCTACTTGGGAACCTTGCATAGATGCTCCCAGAGTCATGGAGTCCCACAAGCCTATTGTGCCATAGAGATCTTAAGCTTGAGGATTTAAGCCAGTGGTGCTGGCTCTGGAGGTTTCACTTTAGCCCTTGTCTCCATGTCCTGAGCTAAAGAGAATTTGCTTCCTCAGCCAGGGTTCAGGGAGGCTTGGGAAGCAAATGAGCTCATGGGGGCTAGTTAGCCACTGAGACTTGAACTCAGGCCCCAACCCCAAATCCTGCTCCTGTGATACTGTCACTTCTACCCTTTCCCTCCTCAGGTTAAAAGCCTAAGAGTAGGCTGAAAAATTCCACTACCTATTTCCTCAGGGGCCGGACAACACATTAGGTCTTATAAAATGGAATCGCAAGGTGAAGGGGAAGGAAACCTCTTATTGAAAGGACTTATGCTGTGGGAATGACAGGCAGCCTGTCCCTTCTGCTTCCTCCATGGAACAGTGAGAAAATAATATGGTTTGATGTCAGGTGGCCTCTGTACAAGAGGGTCTGAGGGCCCCATGGAGGACCTCAGGTCCCACAATACCCCTCCCCTTGTCTCATGGCCAGAAAGGCTTTTAATGATCAAGATCTGGAAGGCTTTGCATAGGGTCACTGCTGACTATACTCTAAAGACAAATTCTCCTGGCAGAGGATCTCAGATATAGCCCATTGGGAAGATAATAGGTTAGGTGTCTGAGGGACAAGAGGGAATCCTCAGAGGGGCAAAGTTGGAAGCTGAGGTAAAAGAGCAGCCAGGCCAACTGGTAGTTGGCCAGTAAACTATGGTGAAGGAGCATTTCCACAAACCTGCACTGAAGTCATGGGACCTCAAATATGACAAAGAAAGCCCTAGTCCTGCCTGATCCCCAGGAGCTTTGGATCAGCATAATCATGTGAAATGTGGATTTTGGCAGCCTGTGCATTTATTAGAGAGGGAAACTTGCCTGCCATGCACTGTCAATAGTCTTCCCTTCTTGGCTGGAATGCTAGTGGCTGAGGTCTTGCCAGTGATCCCTAAAGCGGGGGGGGGGGGGGGGGC